>NW_022900921.1:42594129-42618126 GCF_012274545.1 Fukomys damarensis
AAAAAAAAAAAAGATACAAGAGAGAGAAATAAGCACTGTATGTAAGTTAGAAACATGAAACACCAAAACTACATCAGCCAAAAGAGTTGAAAATAGCCCCTTTTAGAGCTGGGCGTGGTGGCACACGCCTGTAATCCCAGCACCGGGAGGCTGAGGCAGGAGGATCTCTGAGTTCAAAACCAGCCTCGGCTACATAGTGAGTTCCAGGTCAGTCTCAACTTCGTAGTGAGACCCTGTCTCAAAAAACCAAAAAAAAGAAAATAGCCCCTTCTAGGGAATGAGCCTGGGAGAGTGCAGAGCAATGAAACTGGAGGCTCTCTTATAATATAGGATTGATCTTCGGTGTTATCAGATTTTTAAATGATGAATATATGCCACATTAATAAAAAATTAATTTTAAAAGGCTACAACACTCAAGTAACCACCATTAATATGCTTCAATTGAAGGACCTAGAAAACAGTGATTAACTTTGCTCAGTAGGATATAAAAAAAGGAAAAAATCCAATCACAAGAAACTGATGCCCACAGAAGTTGGTGTGCTGGGTGCCAGGATACAGGGAGTAAAGAGGGAGCAAGATACCAAGCCCTGGGAGGTCAGGATGGGGGAGCTTCTGCTCAGGGGTCACAGAGCTGCTCAGCTATCATGGTGCCCAGGTGACACCCAGGCAAGTAGCTGGTCAGGGAGACAGCGTGGGAGCGCTGAGGCACTTAGGCTAGAACCTGGGAAACAGGTAAGACTGACAAAGGGACTTGGAGGGATCACTGTGGTAGAGGTTAAAACAAGAGGAAAGGCGGCCCACAATTTCAGGGTAACACTGATCACAAAGGATGGAGAGGTATAAATGAAGAGGAGCCAGCTCCTGAGGACCCGACATAGCAGGATGAGAAACTAAGAGAAGTAAACAAAGCTGACCTGCAATGGCCTCACACGACTAGGCAGCACCACGTAACAAAGTAACAAAGCACTTTCTGTCTTCCTGAAACACTTCCCTGGATGGACTTATTTGGCAACAGTTTCCTAACATGCTTCCCACTTTACCAGTCACGTCCCCTCTACCTCTCAGTGACAAAGTGTGCTCAGCCCTCTAAATTACCTCCTCCATCCCTAAGGCGGGTGACTCCCTCTACACACCAACATCAGAGCGCACAGCTCTGCCAAAGCGTCCGATGTGATTCTGAAGGCCTCTTCCGTAAGTGTCACTATTATGACTGCCTCGATGTCACGACGTGGCTATCTCAACATCTACCTTTCATGGTCCTTTGGACTTTGGGGAAGAGCCAGAAGTCACACAATCTGCTTCAGAAAGTGGCAAGAACAATGGGATAAGGGTATCAAAGCAAGAGGGAGTATCTGAGGGAGATCAATGGCAATGCATGTATCCTTTACTGTGATAAATTTCAGTTTAAACATTCACCGTATATTTACTGATGGCAGAATTCCTCATGTCCACCTCTGAGACCTATTCTTCTAGCATCTTCCCGATCTTAATAAGTGGCACTGCCATCCCCTCAGCTTCTCAGACCAAAGCCTAAGAACCATTCTTGATCTCTGTAATCCCTTCGCCTCCTCTCCGATCCACAGGATCAGTGTAGTCAGGTCTACCTCAAAGACACTGGTGGAATCCATCCACTACTGCCCTAGCCCACATCCATAAGGGACTCCTCTGACAGAAAAGTCTTCTGTTGGAATCTCAATAGCGCCACTCCGCCTCCTTAGAGGGAATCAGACTATGACATACTCATCCTAAAACTTCCCCAAAGCTGCCCACTGTGGAATAAAGCCCTCTATAGCCACTGTGATCTGACTTCTCCAACTCCAGCTCCTCCCACACTCTCGACCCTCCCACACCTTTCACTGGCTCATCCACATCAACTTCCTGTGTGCTCTTTCAACATGCAATGTTCGGTCCTCCTCCATCCCGTGGGACTTTAAGACTTACTGTTCTGCCACAGGGACCCCTCCTCATACTACTTCTCTGGCTGCTTTCTAGCCAGGCTTCTGTTTACTCAGAGGGGCTGCTCTCCAACTACACCCGCACCTAAACAGTCCTTATTTCCAACTCACTCTTCATCTCATTTACTTGTTTTGTCAGTATCCATCGCTGTCTGAAATAACAGCCAATTTAGCAGTCCAAATACTATTATGTAAGCCTCTCTTCCTTAGCATCTCTATAAATAGACTCTATGACAGCAAGAATGTCACTTACGTTGTTTTCCACCATATCACCAAGTGTCTAATGTAACAGCACACAGTACACGCTCAGTAAAGACTAATGAATTGGTAAATCATCGGAGCTGGAGAGAAGAAAAACAAATGTGAAAAGCTCCTGGGCCAAGAGCACTGTACAGGTCCGCAAGTTTCCCTCAGATCCTAAACCCTTATTGGAGTACATATTTTAGGCACAAGACCAACAGAATCTGCACTCCACTACAAGTGATTTGCTTCTGGAGAACACCTCCAGAAACACCAGAGGCGCAAGGAATGTAAAGGTGACAGGAGGACACCCGGAGTCCCCATTCTTCTTTGTTGTTCCTAGTTTTCAGATGTAGAGACCCAAGTCACCTGGACTCTTGGAGTCGATAAGAAGGGACTGAGGCTATCTCCCCGAAGGAGGTGGCTTCTCACGTCACTGGATCGCAATGGCAGGCTGAAAGGCAACTTCCTCTCATGCTTGTGCCCTGAAGCAAACAGGGCCTGCTCCTTGATGGTTAGATTGCCGGGAAGCATTAACTGCACCAAGGGCCAGTTTCGCTTGTGTGTTAGTGCTCAGGATCAGCACCCTCTCCGGTACTGAGGTCCCTGCTCACGTGGGATGACAGTTCTAGGTCACGGAGAGCTCTGCCTCTCCACAGGACTGAATCAGTTCAACAATGCATCCAGGTTGCCTGTTCAGTCTGAAGATGGACTTCTTTCCCATCACTTTTACCCATTTCACAGAGAGGGTAACTAGCTACACCCACAACTCTACCGAGGATAGTTCCGATTTAGGTGGCACAACTGCCACCTAAGCATGACTGCTGAAGTGCCCTGGGCCTTGGACAGTCAGTCACATGACTGTCCTAACTGTAAAGGGAAAAAAGTAATGTCCATTAAAATGACTGACAGTCAAGAAACTGAGGAAGTGGTTACAAGGGGTCTGAACTTTATGAAATCAACTAACAATAAAATTCCTATCATGAGACACAAAGAACTGAGTGTATGCAAACCTGGAACACGATGAACACAACACAGACGATGAACAGACTGAGGAAAAGTAGCAATACAGAAGGTGTCATACCGGGTCCAAAATGTAGCCTGCCATGTATGCAGTGAGACAAAAGGCCAAGTCTACTCTTCTGCACTATGACTTAAACCTCAGAAGACAAGCTTCAGAAGGAATGAGGATGAAAATGCTCTCTAATACCCAGTCTGGAGGAGTGTGAGCCAGAATGGCACTAGAACTGGAGACCAGAGCAGTGTAAAAAGCAACTACAGAAGCTAGCAGAGAAAACAGCAGGAGAGGCACCTCCAGACACAACTCTCCCCAGAACACCACAATAATCTAAGAAAAAACAAAGAGCAAGATACAGAATACATACAGCATACATACTAGTTATGCAAAAATTTTAAACACACAGAAGTATATACACATACATATACATACAGTTTATGACTTCACATCTACAAATCAACAAGTAAAAAATAAAATAGGAAGCCAGGCATGGCGGTGCATGCCTGGAATTCCAGCTACTGAGCAAAACTAAAGCAGGAGGATCAGAAGCTAGAGGCCAGCCCTCCCGGCAACTCAACAAGAATCTGTCTCAAGATAAAAAGAAATGTAAAAAGGGATATAGTTCTATGGTAGAGTGCTTGCTAGTACACCCAAGGCCCTGGGTTCAATCCCTAGTACCACAAAAAACCCTAAGGGAGTACATAAACATGATGCAGTTGAGAGGGACAAATGTGAAAAATACATAACAGATTTTAGGTAAATCATCCATGATTTATACATTAAAAATGAAAAGAAGCCAAGCATGGTAGTACATGCCTGTAATCCCAGCACTCTGGGAGGTTGAGGCAGAAGGATCTCAAGTTCAAACCCATCCTGAGCAACCTGGCTACTTGGTAACACCCCGTTTCAAAAATAAACAATAAAAAAAGCCTTGGGGCTGGGCATGGTAGCGCAAGCCTATAATCCCAGCACTTGGGTAGCAGAGGCAGGAGGATCGCTGTGAGTTCGAGACCAGTCTGGGCTACACAGTGAGTTCCAGGTCAGTCTCAACTACATAGTGGGACCCTGTTTCAAAAAATGTAACAAAAAAACAAACGAAAAATAAAAAAGCCTTGGGATGTAACTCAGTGTGAAGGCCCTGGGTTCAATCCCCAGTGCTATCAAAAAAAAAAAAAAAAAAAAAAAGAAAGAATAAAGAAAAAGCAAGCAAGAAAGAAAACAGTAAAGTATAAAGAACTAGGAGTAAATATGAAAAATCTGAGTAATGAAAATACAAGTATTTCTATATATTTTACTGCATCTTTCTGTGCACATTTAAATTGTGTTAAATGGGCTGGATGAGGGGATATGGTCTCTGCCCTTAAGAAGCTCATTTAGACTCTATCCTAGTCCAGTTTTGCCAGTGCTCTGTAATCTGCAGTATTTACCTTCTTGTCCTTAAAAAACAAATCCTGTTTGCCTACATTATGCCTTCAAGTCCTCTCCCAGCTTTATAATTTCCCCATGATCAACAGTGAAATGAGAAGCAAAATTGGGAAATAATAAAGTCTCAAGAGAGCTAAATGACTTTTCCAAAATGAAAGAAAACAATTAAAAAACAGAAAAAATACCAGGAGAAAACTGCTGTAAGTCCTCAGGAAGAGAGAATCCTGAAGAGTACCTGCAAAAGGGGAACACGCCACCCTACCCTGCGCTCCCCACCAGGGACCAAACCCTGCTACCCCAGAGCCAGCCATCTGCAACCTCTGCAGGTCTTTCTGGGACTTCTCTGTGACATCATCACAGGAGTCAAATGTCTCCTAAAACCCCAAACACCACACATCCATGCCTGACCCTCAGTGTGACTCTTTCAGAAACAGTTTCAAAGCCCCTGAAGTCCCACCCTGTACACTCACATTTTGTAACCACCTGCGAATGTTTTGCCAGGTGCCTCAGTTTCCCTTCATTGACCCTGAAATAGACCAAAATTGAGCCAGGTCTCTGGCAGCTCCTGTGAATTACTTGGTGACGAGGTTATTTCCGTGTGCACATCTAGCAATGGGCTCCTATTCAGGTCCACAATCAAAAGAAACAGATAAGATTAATGTGGTTTTTCTAAATTTAATATAGCTACCGATCATATGTTTTCTTTTACTCACAAGCCATGAGATTTTAGACTTGCTGTTTATGTACTGGAACAATAAGTCTAAAGTCCTAAAACCCAGTGTTCTTTGTGTTTCAGCAGTAGAGGACTTCTGTCTATGCTTAACTTTGGCACACATTTTGCTAAGACGACACTAGAATGGGTGCGCTCAGTATGGAAGCAAAGACCCCCACCATCATTGAGGTTCACACATCTCTTCCCAAAATACCTGCAACCAGCAACATGACATGACCCTTCTACTTACAGGGAACAGCTGATTGTTTTTGCGGATTTAAGTACCTTTGACAAATGATAGCATGAACTTATTTTTAACCTACAAAGGGGATCCAGCTAAACTGGACTTGTTAAATTTATTTAAAACTGTATACTTTTTTGTTTTGCAACACAAGCAGGCCTAGAGGATGGGGCAGGGGTGGCTTGTTGGTAGAGCACTTGCCTAGTGTGGGTGAAGCCCTGGGTTTGATCCTAGTACCACAGAATAAATAAGGCTACACGGTCTGATTAAATACTGAGCTAAGGAAGCAAAACTTTGTGACCAAAGCGTATAAATAAGGTCCACTTGGTGACAGACAACCTGAGATTTTGTCTGGAGCAGAAGAACAAGCCGAGGTCCTGTTGCCGTCACTGGCTGGCTCAGACAGAGGGAGTCCATCATGGGACACTTAACTCCTGCTTCCCAAACGTGTTGTGAGGGCCCCCAGTGAGCACGAGACAAAGGCAGTTCCTGAACAGGACCCTTCCTAACTCCCAAGTCCAGTTCCGGGAGGGATTTCCATTTGCAAACCACTCCTATGTCCCTGAAGGCAACGCACACAGGAGTCACAGAGGTCTGGTAAGTTCTACCACTTCCCTGCAACACCTGTTCATAAGCAAATGGGACTTCACTACAGACTGGAAGTAATCAACAGAAAAACAAAGGAATAAAAGATTTGGGAGACAGCTGCAGTTACGAAAGAGACAACTTGAGATAAATACAAATTATGAGGCACCAATAAAAATATACCACAAGTCTTGAAGGTCAGCTTTTAGCTTCACATCTGCCAACTGGAGGAAGGGATACCCCAGCAGAAAGGGTATCTCTACACCAGATGTTCAGTTTAGGACTAGTGCTGTTCAGGGACCTTCACCTCCTTGTTCCATTACACATACATTTTTTTGAAAAGTACTTGGGTGCTTTGAAATAACATCCAAGCTGTCAACAGAAGCTTCTTCACATGGATTCCAGGACAAATAAAGAGGTGAGTTCAAGATAGGACTGGCCCCTTGCTGCTGTGGGAAGAAGAGAGAGAGGCATAGGTGGACTCCTTTCCCAGCCCCACACAGGCTTCACATCCTCCTCTAAGTAACAACTTTCCCTACAAAACTCCGGTCCTCCTGGAAGTCCCTCGAGTGAGCTGAGGCTCATTACACAAAACAAAATCTGGTCAGTGAATCTATCTATAAGGAAAAACGGGGTACAGCAACGTGATTAGATAAAAGTCAGCCAACGGGAAAGCCAACCAATGACTGTTTCCTAGGAGCAACAATAAGTATTCTAGTACCACTGTGTCTAATGAACACAGAGATTCCTGTCTCTAATATAATCCATATGGAAAGACATGAGGACCTGTAAGGTACAGTGAAGTCCTCATCTTCTGACAAGAAAATAAGTCAGGATGGGTCTGGAAGTGTGGAAACAGAACAAGAAAGCAGGAATGAGTTCAAGGATGTTTGGAGAAGTGCTAAAGAGACAAAGAAAACACCTAAAGGGACCCCAGTAGCCAAGTTGTGACAATGTAATAATTAAAAGAAAAGCAGCATCCAGCACACTGGCACCTGCCTATAATTTCAGCAAAGAAGACAGCTGATGCAGGAGGATGGCAAGTTCAAGTCCTGCCTGGGCAAATTTAAAAAAAGAAAAAAAAAAAAGGGGGCTGGGGACTTAGCTTAGTGGTAATTCCCTCAGTTCTATATCCAGTACCAAATAAATAAATAAATAAAAACAAAAAAGGCCCACTAACCACCACCACCAAAAGCTGACCAGCAACATAGTTAGGAGAAATGTTTATCTTATAAATAGTAGTAAAAAACTTTTTTAAAAGGGGGAGGGTGTTGAAGCCCGGGGTTGTGACACACACCTATAATCCCAGCACTCTGGGAGGCTAAAGCAAGAGGATCACAAGTTTGAGCCCAACATGGGCAATTTAGTGAGACCCTGTCTCAAAATAAGTTTTAAGAAGGGCTGGGGATGTAGCTCACTGTGAAGGCCCTGGGTTCAATCCTGAGAACCAGAAAAATAAAATTAGGATAAAAAAGATAGTGACCCCATCTCCTCCAGAATCCATGTTACTTTTATTGCCATGGTACCTGCTCTTAGAGCTAAAAGAACTTCCAGGTTCCAACCTCCTAAGTCCCCTGGTCTCCTCCAGTTCCTCTTCGATTTCTGGTGCATTTATGCCTCTGTGCCATCAGGCTGGGCCCCTCAGGTCGAGGTGCTTCTGCCACTTGGTCTTCTGCCTTCGCCCACACTGTGGTTCCCCATTGTTCTCTCTCTAATTCTTGCTCCCCTTCAGAGCAACTCACAAGGTACACAGGAGGAGCATGCTCAAGCTCATCACCCAGCCGCCTCCTTTAGCAGGCAACGTTTGCATCTCCATCACCTCTTAGTTAAAGGACAGACAGTATCTATCACTCAGGGGAAAGGCGAGCAGGAAGCAGGAACGAACTGCGACAGACAGGACACCCCAGAGCTGCTTCCTCCAGAGCAGCCGCATGAGAAACACTTTAAAAGCAAAGTTTCTAACCCAGTGACTTCTAGGTAAAATGTCCCAAGAACTGTGCGCCAGTGCATACCAGAAGCCAGGCGGGCTGAGAGGCCTTACTTCTGGAGTTTGTCACAGGGTGCATGACCTTTGTCACAACTCACACTTAGGGTTTGTGCACTTTTTAGACGAGTGTTACACTTCAAATACAACCTTGAAGAAAAGAAAGGAAAGTGCTCTGAAGACAGCAAATGTCTAAACCTCAAATGAAGGCAGAAACACAGCCAACTTCCCAACCTCTTGGATAGAAAATCCTATCATAGCATTTCAGCTGTGGAAGATAAAAAAATTTAAACCTCGCATGCGAACACTTACTACTTTTTAAACTAGAAAAGTAAACTTTAAAAAATGAACACTAACTTCGATTTGCTGTTACTTTCTAGCTTCTTGTTGGGAAACTAAAGAACAGAGCTTTTAAAAAGTAACCTACTTTTTTTTTTTATCTTTAGATTTTGAAAACAAAACAATAAGCTTAATAGCAAACAAAATAGACCTCAGCAAAAAAGATACAGGTTCTACTTTTCTTGTATAAGTTATTTAAATCCAAATGTTAATTAAATCAATACTATCCGCAGACTTTGAGGTTAGCTACAACATAAATGGCAACTAAAGTGTTCTTCCAAAAATAATGTTCTTGATTTTCCATGGAAATTAAAGCTAAAATTAAACTTTATAAAAAATGTGAATTAGATCTCCTTTACTCAAGGCCCAGCACAATACTTAGAGGAAAATAAGCACTAAAACATATATGTATATATTTTGAAAGGATATATGAATAAAAGCATCCATACCCCTTGAAGAGAACTGTGGTTAAACAAACTATTCATCTACACCATGGAGTACTAAGCAGTCGTAAAAAAGATGAGAGAGATCTCTCTGAATAAATATGGAGTGGTTTCCAGGATATGTTGCTAAGTGAAAAAGGCACAACATGCTACTCTTCCCAAGGGAAAGAAGAGGAAGAGTACAGGGAAATGTTCAGGTGTCTCCTTAATTTGTGCAACAAGAAATTCAAGAGAGATAAACCAAATGATAGTAATACTGAATACGTATAAAAGATAGGCAGGGTATGAGTAGGAAGGACTGGAAATGGAGAATATACTTCTCTCAACACGCGTTTTCTTACGCTTCTGACTCAGAACAAAGACCATGTTTCAAATATCTAAAATGCAAATAATTTCAATTAAACAAGACATAAGGGAAACCTAGAATGCCATAAAAACAGTTATAAATGGACTTTTCTGTATTATAAATTGAGTAACATAGCCACACAGAAAAGAAACTGTTAAGATTATTAGAAATAAGTAACTGGACAATAGTAGAGGGGTACATATTATGAGACTAAATACAAAAAAGAACTGTGGTCAAACATTGTAGCATAGCAAACTGACTCTCACTTGGGTGCAAGCTAGCAATTCTGACCACTGTGTGTACATACTGGGATCGGGCATAAGTGATGACACTAGGATACTAAAGCCATGTTTTGTGCCATCAGAGACAGGAGTGACAAAGGGACATTCGCATGAGCACTACAGCATTGTTATAATCGGAAGGGTCGTGAATGCACAGTACTCCACTCTGGTGAGATACAGAGATGGGCAGGGAAAAAGGCATATGTAACACATACATCTCCTTGCTGTCCACCGACAGGGACAGCCGGGGCTGACACCACAGTACAATGGCAAACCAAGACTCCATGCTCCAAAGGCACTCAAGGCTCCTTGGAGAAGTGGCTGCTTCCAAGACCTGGGCAGGGAAAGGTAAGAAGCTTGGGGCATCTTATTGCACCAAAAATACATATGGTAAGGACTGGACAGAGTGGCTGTACCACACTGTGAATGTACTAAGTGCCACTAAATGTACACTTGAAAGTGGTCCAATCAGTGAGGTGAAATTCACATAACACAAAACTTGAAAAAAAGAATAGCAGAACAAAAGGCATAGATGTCTACTTCAGGGAGCTCTAGATGGCCACCTCTGAGATAATGTAAACAATATATTAATGATCATTAAGGACTAGAACTCATAGGATTCATCAATTCTTCAGAGATCCATATTTCTACAAAGAAAAATAAAGATATTGGGGAGAAAAGACATCCTGCCTTACAGCAAAGTTTCAATCAGAAAGTGTGGAAGGGGTGATGGAAAAAGAAAAATCACACTTGGCAAACAGCACACTAATGATTGCTACAGGTGAAGGTCACCGATATGGTTACAATTTGCAGGCAGAAGTACGATGAGAAACAGGAAAGTAATTCAGCTTTAAAGTATGCCTCCACAAAGTTCTCATTAACTGCAAAGGCAAAAATACTAACATCACCATGGAGAAGCCTGGTGGGCACCGCCTTCTCTCACTGATCAGAGCGCATGTGCCTGGGAAAGATGGAGCGCCAGAAATTCATTTCCCCCATCTAACCACAAGCACTCAGCAGTCAAAGGCAAAGTGAAGGACAATCCACAAAACAGGTGTCCAGGTCTCCACAAATTCTGTGCCAAGGAAAAAATAAATACTGCAGCAACACACCTACAGGGGAAGAAAAAGACAGGACAACCAAACACAATGTGGGATCCCGGGCTGGAACAAAAGGACAGGAGTGGGACACCTGGTAAAATTCACACGAGGTTTGCTGATCAGCTAAGCACAGTGTCAAAGTTAACTGTACAGGTTAGAAAGCTGCACACCAGTTGCGTCACTGGGGGAAGCTGGGTGGAGAACAGAAAGGAACTCTGTACTGTTTTTGCAAAATTTATCATCATGTTAAAATTAGGACGAACTAAAAAAGTTTTAAAAGACATTTATGTTTCAGTTTATTACTTGTCTTCAGCTCTCTCCTACAATCAGACAGGGGTTCTTCTCTGACATGTTCTCTATGCATTCCAGCCCGACAGCGTCTCACACACAGCAGACATCTAACGGACAAAAGCAGAGCATTGTTCTCTAAGTCCAAACCACAATGCCAGGCTCCAAGTCCTAGTAAATATTCTTATATCCTATTCCACTTTATCTTGTGAAGAAAAATAAACCAAAAACTTTGGTTCACTTTTTTGTTTACAAGTAAGAGTCAGTTTTCAATAAAGAATTTTAACATTTACACTGTGATAGCTAACAGAATATGAAGTCTGATCTTTTCACATTGTTTTCTCTATAAATATACCATAAACTATTGATTCTAAGACACATTTTCTTCCATAACTTAGATCAAGGTGAGTTTTCCAGCATTTCCCATTTAGCAGAGCTTCAAAACCATGGTGCACTTTCTGACAATATATTAGAGTCACTGAACTATGACAACGAGTAAGACATTTAAAAACTGTTTTTGGAACTCCACTTCCAGCAGGACAACAGGAGCTTGGGGGACTCACTCTCCAGTGAAACTGGGGGTGATTATTATGCAAAATCCCACTTAGTCCATCTGGAAACTGCCTAAGGGCAAACAGCAAATGAAGAAACCTGTAGCAGAGAGAATCCATGAAAATTCAGCAAGGTGCCAGCCCAGTATGGAGACCAAGACTATTGCCTCCAACAAGCGGTGAGGTAGAGACCCCACTCCACATTGCTGGGCCAGAGCACAGGGCTCCCTGGTCGCCCACCTGCAAGGTGGGGCTTCACCCTGGAAGCAGGGCTTCAGCTTTTCTCCTGCAGCCCCAGTTGCCCACTGCTTGCAGGACTAAGTCCCAGGTGAGAGCGGTTGAGAACTGCGGGTTCCCTTCTCCCCCAAGCCCACACTGCTGGAACAAAGGCTCTACTTCAGCCACAGTTCACTGAGAATGCCAGGGCCCTGCCAGCCCTCTCAGGGGTGCAGGAGCAGTCGCTCTACATGCAGAGAGGCAGCAGAACAGGAAGCCCTGCCCAGACGGTGCTGAGCTAGAACTGAGTTACTCAGAGATGCCCATCACCCTACCCACTCCCACCTCCAGGGCCCACTCTGCCTGGAGCTATAACTAAGCTTCTCCTCTCTTCCCTTAGGAACTAGCATCCTTTGCAACAAAGAGTGGAAAGTAAAGTCCCAAGTCCTCTCTCAAAGCAAAGGTTGTATGGAGTGAAGGGAATGGGACGAATTGGGAATGGAATGAGAGCACAGGTGGCCTAAGGGCTGGCCACTTCGCAGGAGAGAACTGGAGAAAGTGGAAGCCAGGAGAGCTCCCTGGGGTGGGCCAGACATCAAACACAGACCTCAGAAACTGTTTCCAGAGGAACCACAATGTGATGAGTCTGTAGTTATGTCCTAGGGCACTGCTGTAAACAATAAATCAGCTAGCAGGATGGAAGAAAGCCCTACCCTAGCAATGACAGTGGGCACACCCACAGCTGCACCTCCCCAGGAAAGACTTCACACGACTAACACTAGGTCCTCCAACAGAATAATACAGCATGTCACTGAATGAGCAAGCAAGTAACAGTAACCTCTGGGGGTCCCAGGAGAGGGAGGAGCTGCTAAAATATATTTACGTAAGGCAGCAAAAGTATGAGATACACCAAAAAACAAGCAATGGAAATGGTCTGCAAATATAGTTGGATGACAGAATCAAGACTACGGTCCGGAGAAAAAAAAAAGGCTTACAGAACTAAAGAAGACTGTACGTGGTAGTGATACATGCCTAGAAGCCTAGCACTCTGGAAGGCTGATGCAGGACAGCAAGTTCAAGACCAACCTGGGCAATTTCGTAACTTAGCAAAACCCTGTCTCAAAATATAAAATAAAAAAGGGCTGGAAGTGTGGAGGCTCTGAACTCAAACCCAGGTACAAAAAAAAAAAAAACCCCACAAAAAACAAACCCAAGCCAACCCCTAAAAATAATACAATGACAGAAGATAGCAATTTTAAGGGAAAAAAGGAAATTAGAGAGCTGAAGAGAATCAAAGTAAAGAAAATGCACTCTGGGGCCTTATGAATGGTAACTATGTATCAACTGACTGGGCTAAGGGCCACCCCCACCCCACCCCTGCCACTCACTGGTAAAACATCACTTCTGGGATGTTCATGAGGGCGTTTCTGGACGACAGAAGCGATTTAAATGGTTGACTGAGGAAGATCTCCGCCAGTGTGGGTGGGCATCACCCAATACACTGAGGACCTGAAGAAACCAAAATGGTGGAAACAGGCAACCCTATTTCTCAGACTTCACCTTCTACTGGTTCTTGGGTCATCAGACTAAAGGACTTACACCTTTTGTTCCCCTAGCTGGCCCTTAGATGGTTAGACTCAATCAATTATACCACCAGCTCTTGGGTCTTCAGCTTACAGGTGGGATCGTGGACTTCTAGGCCTCCATAGTAACAGGAGCCAATTCCTATAATACATCTCCTCAGCATTGTTTCCATCCTGGATGTTCCCCAGTGGCCTACAACTTAAAGGTATGGTCCCCAGCCCATGGCACCATTGGGAGCTGGTGTAACCGTTAAGAGGTGGATCCTGGTGGAAGGAAGTTAGACCTCTGAGGGTTGCCCTTGTAGAGTTTCTGGGACCCAAGCCCCACCTTCTGTTTTCTGGTCACATGAGATAAACAGGCCTCCTCCACCATGCATTCCCTAATTTAATGTAAAGTACCACAATAGCAAAGTGACCATAGACTGAGCCTCTGAAACTGTGAGCCAAAATAAACTTTCCCTCCTCATTAGTTGATCTTCTCAGATACTATATTTTTTTCACAGTGACAGCAAGCTGACAAATACATCAGAATACACAGTCTATTTCTCCGAAGAACCCTAACACAAGTTTGAATAACAGATTTCACAGAAGAATTAGCAACTTGATAATAGATTGAGAGGTTATGTAACGCTGAAGGAGAGAAATGAAGAAAAATGAACAAAACCTCAGAGAAATGTAGAACACATGTACATACAAAGCTACATGTAGTGGGAACATCAGAAGCAAAGAGTAATATAAAGAAAAAATATTCAGAGAAATAAGGACTACTTCCCAAATTTATTGAAAAACAATTACCTACCCATCTAAGGAACTCAACAAACTCTAAACAGGATAAACACAGAGACCCGCAGACACATGCTAAATATGATAATCATAAAACACTAAAAGCAATAAGAGAAAAATCATATATATACTTACAAGGAATCAAAGTAAGATTAATAGCTGGCTTCTCTACAGAAATAGAAGCTGGGAGGCAGTGGGATAACACAAAGTGCTCAAAACACTGTCAACCAAGAATCCTACACCCAAGAAAGCTAGCTTTCAAAAGGGAAGGTGAAACAGAAACTTTCCAAAATAAAGAGACTAAGACACAGATTCGAAGTAGAGTGGTTCATACCAGTTATCTCTGCTATTCAGGAGGCTAAAGCAGGAACAGCACACATTTAGGCCAACCGGGGCAACTTAGTGAGAGCCTGTCTCAAAATGAAACTTAAAAAGGGCTTGGTGGGGAGATCAGATGGTCCTAATTTACCTTCTCAGTGCTCACTGAGAAGAAAGAGAGCGTGCAAGCGTGCTAACACGCTACAGGGAAAAGTAAAAACACCTGAGGTTAAGCTATTTATCTGGAGGAGGACTTTGGAAGGTGGAAAACAGATGAATCCTGTGGAACTCTAATTACTCGTGCCTGTATCTGAGTGAATAAAGCCAAGGTGTGCCAGTAACTTGAGGCTCTATTTCAAAGGGAGATATGAGTCTGCTGGACCCCCATATTTTAAGTTGTTTCTGTGTCTCTTTATTTTTCATCCTCATCACCCCTTGGTCAAGTTTGAGCTTGTAGGCTGGTTCCTACCATTTGAAATACAGCTCAGATGGCACAAGGCTCTGGGTTCAATCCCCAGTACATAAATCCACACAAAAAGCACAGGTAACTATGTAACTATAAGAAGTCACAATAAATGTGTATTTTTTTCCTCTTCATTCATTAATTTTAAAAGTGTATAAAATTATACATATAAATACACTGCAAGATTTATAACATATAGAAATACATAAGTAAAATAATTGCCAGTAACAGCACAAAGGAGAGAAGTGGAAATAAAACAAGCTAAAGAAATAATGACAGATGGTAAAAATCATACCCGTACATAATGACAGATAAAAAATCGTAATTATAACTATATGCAATAATTATAACAATATATTGCAAGGTTTGTAACATTAATAGATGTAAATATATACAACCCAAGGGGAAAAGGGAATAGTTACATAGGAGTTAATATTTCTATATATTACTAGAATGAAGCAACTATAAATCTAAAGCTGACTCTTAAAACTTAGAAAATAAAAAACTGAAAATCTTTAATGAAATTAAAATGCTACATTAGAATTCAATAAATGCAAAACAAAGTAGTAAAGGATTAACAGAGAAATGAAAACGACATGAGCCAGAACAAAAAGACAGCAGAAATATATACAACTACATCAATAACATTAATTATGGGTGGATAAATAGACAAATCAAAGGGCAGAGATTATGAGACTCAATTTTAAAGACATACCATAATTCAAAGTAAAAGAAAGTATAATGGTTCAGCCACTTTGGGAAACAGTCTGGCTGTCCTTCAATTGATTCCAGAGTTCCTATATGACCCAGCAATGCCATCTCTGGGTGAATATCCAAGAGAAATAAAAACATACATGTACACAGAAACATGTCCACGGATGTTTACAGCAGCCAAAAGGGAGAAACAACTCAACTGTCCAATGGATGAATGGACTGACCACGTGGTGCCCTCATTTAAGGGGAAATCATTTAGCTCTGAAAAGGAGTGAAGTACTGACACACACCACCGCGTGGAGGAGCCTCGGAAACATGACACTGAATGAAAGAGACCACAAAGGTCACACCTCACAACTGCACTTAAATGGAAGCCTACAGCGATGGAGTACAGACTAATAGCAAACTGCCAGAGCAAGGGAGAGGCGTGTGAGAAGCAGGGCACTAACAGCTAAAGGGCACAAGATCCTCTCCTGAGGTGAAGAAAATGCTGTGATACTGACTGGTGGTGGACACACACACACCTGTGAAGACACCAACACGCTGAGTTGTACACTGTAAACAGCTGGATTGTATAGTACATACATCACAGCTCGGTAAAGCAAATTTAAACATTTTTAAGTACTCTATTTTTTGCTGAAGGAATCATTCATACACCAAATGATTATTAAATGTGTACAAAGCACCAAGCACTGGGTCAGGAATAGGGCTCTATGGTGCTGAACCGGTTCTGCCGGGCTCCAGATTGCACCTGACCCAAGGAGGAGCCCGACTCTCACTGGTGAGAATGCGCTTATTCCTGTCCCACTCTCCCAACACCACCTACAATTTTCACAACCTGCAATTCCACATAACTAAAATTCTGCCTCATTTTTCCATGAGAACCCTGAATGTCCTGCTGAAACTGGCCCTGCCCTAAACCCCATTTTCCCTGGAAGCTCACAATGGTCTCCTCAACCTAGGTTGGTTTCACAGACCAGCTGTTACTCTTGCAAGTGGTGAATGAAGACTACCACAAACCAGTACTTCTAGGAACCATACTACAATGACCAGGTGAACCTTGAGACGCCTCAGGATGCTGGGTGTGGGCATAATGAGTGCTGTAGAATTCCACAGCACACTGTACTCATTTCCTTGTAGCTGCACACACAGTTCCCTGAACCTGAGACACACAACGTCCCCTATTCTGCCTGGAGTGGCTTCACATTAATCCCTCACATTTCCCCTCCTCCAGGAAGCACCAGAAGAATTAGTGGCCTCCATCTCCGCTTCTCTGTGCAGTAGACTAGTAACTAAAAGCACAAGCTCTGCCCTCAGCCTGCTGAGTTAAAACTTTAACTCTATATCTTAACATGTGACCCTGTTAAGTGTCTTAATCACTCTACCATGATTTCCTAATCTACAGGAAGGAGGTACTATTTCCTGAAGTTACGAGGATTAAATGAAGTAATGCACACAACATGCTTAGAAAAGGTCAAGTACTCTGTGATAGCCTCTACCTCATTCTAGCTGATGGTGTTGTGTTTATTTACATGTAGCTCTTTGTGACAGTCCCTGCTCAAAAGAAAGAAGTTTCTTATTTCTTTTCATATCTGTAATATACAATGCAGTGCTAGACACAGGATGGGTATACATAAGGGACCAGTGAATGAATGAAGAATAAAAACTATTAGTCTAAGCCAGGGGTGGCACACACCTGTAATCCTAGCCCTCTGAAAGGCTGAGGCAGGAAGACAGCAAGTCTGAGCCCAGCCTGGGCAATTTAGTGACTTTGCAAGACCATCTTCAAATAAAAGATAAAAAGGGGTGGGGCAAAGCTCAGCACAAACATCCTGAGTTTAATCCCCAATATGGGGCAGGAGGGCAAGAGGGTAATATGAGTCCACCAATGTCAAAGGTTATGCATTTAACCATTACTTTCAAATAAAAACCAGAGCACATGGTTTACGGTTATACTAAAATCGAGTATTTCAAATCAGGCTGCCCTGGAAAATTAAGACTGATCTAGAAAGAAACCAAATGCTTGACAATCAGAGTAGTGACATAAACAAGAACAATTCCAAAGAGGGGATTTACAGGAGTGAAGCAGGAGGATGGTGCTGATCCCTGAGAATGTGGGGATGAACCAATAAGCAGGGAAACAGCAGAGCTGGCCAGAGGGTGAAGATCAGAGGACGGGCTGTGTGCTAAACACGGCACGGTCAAACATTCTCTACCTCCTCTGAGTTACCTCTGAAGATACAGACGGCTGAATAAGAAAAATAATAATACTTCTAATGCCCCAAATCAATGGACGAAGTCTCCAAAATCTTAAATCTTCTAAGACACAGTGAGAAGGATCAAGTTTCTCCACAGCTGCAATACTGCTTCCCGATAAGAAAAAACCCACATACTCCCATTACAGTCCACTCTCTCAGCTCAGAAGTAGATTTTTAACAGCAGCCATTTGTTTAGTTTATGTCAGGGATGATCAACAGTTTCATTAAATTAACTATTCAAGATTCTTCCTGATTAAGTCTTCTCATTTAGTACAATAAGAAACCAAAACCTAAATGGTATGTATTTCTACACAAAGTATTTGCTTTTAGCAAAATTTTTACTTTTTTTTTTTAATCTCAGTATTAAAGCCCAACTCAGAGAAAGGAAAGGATATTATACTTGCTTAAAGCACTGAGCATATGTTTTTCATTTACATTTGCTTATTTTATTGATAACTGAACGCAGGGCAGTCATGCCGAGCTACATCTCCAGTCCTTAATTTTTTGAGACAGGGTCTTGCAAATCACCCAGGGTGGGCTTGAACTTTGAATCCTCCTGCTGCAGCCTCCCAGAGTGCTGGGATTATAGGCATGTACCACCTTGCCCCGCTTTATATCTGTTCATTTTGTACAAAGAGATGCACATGTGTAGAAAATATATATGTATAAAATATACACTCACACAGAGATATGTTACCCGATACAAACATCAGAAAAAAAATTGGGTCTGAACAATCATTTCAGTCGTCTTCATTCGACTCAATACAGTGAGGTTAGAGGTGGCATCTTCAAATAGCCCACGTGATGATGACCCTAACTTGAGTTAATCAAAATAAATATGCATACCTCCTTCCTCCTCTCTGTCATTCATCAGGTTAAGATAAAGAAAAGATATAAAATAAATTTACTCCATATATTTTCTCTTTCCAAAAAAAAAAGACAAAGAAATGTATTCCCTGAATATAATTCCAATCAATAAACAAATGACTTCCAGTCAAAACATAATCTAAACACACTTTAAAAAAATTATTCCAATCAGAATTTCTCCTTGCCCCCTTCTAAAGTACTTTTGCCTACAGAGAAATCAGTCAAGGCATATAGTTTAAATCATTAGCTACATAGCACCACACATTAGCATAATTGGCATGTAAATTTCATGAAGGCACTGATTATGTCCTTTTAAGTGTTATACAACACCCAGTACAAGAAAGCTTATTAAACATTTATGATGATTAGTTTAAAAATGCCAAAGAAAAGTCTTTGTTATTCAACTTGGCTGTCATGTTTAAACCACTGATCGGTATCTATTTCTCCCAGTGCCACTGTAAGAAATCGAAAACAAAACAAACCCCACTGGAATTAGAAATTCTGTCTCCTCTGTCCAAGAATATCATTTGTTTTTGTGTCAAAAGAGACTGCCAGCAGAGAGAATGCAACAGACAGGTTGCTAAGATATTTAACCTAAGCATTTATGCACTATTTGCAAGCAAAATGCCCACTGCATTTCATGCACATTGCCAGAGACATTTTCCTCACCTTTCCCATTTTGCCACGTAGTGTACCAGGACAGAGTAAGGAAGGAAGTGATAAATGCTAAAGCAGTGGCCACAGTTCCATTGCGGAGCCTCATCTCATTTCATTGTCACACTGGTGCAGAGGTTTGTGATGATGACCAGGACTGTATTCTCTTTAGCTAGAAGTCAACGGAATCCAGTACTCCTGGCTCCCAACCAATAAAAACAATCAATGTGAGAGGTTCATTTCAGATGCTCGCAGAAGGCATCTAGAAGGCATCTAGTGGTAATACCATTCACAATCGCCACTCAGGATTGTCTCTGCAGGCTTGAAATGCTGATGTCTCTGGCTGTTTTCCTCCTAAGGGAGGAGGGAAGAGAAAGAAAAACTTACTCAATAATGCAAAGCATAGATTTCTTCATTTATTATTCATCATGATAAGGAGACTTTTGGCAGAACTAAACTGTATCTATGAAGACCACCTCTACATCTAAATAACTCATTTTATATAGTAGGATTATATGGTCCTTCTTTGCAAAAAATAAAAGCTTCAAATTTCATTTCCTCTTGTTGGTTTTGTCTGTAAAAAGAGAAGCATTATTCATTTAAAGAGAGAAGTTGTAGGACTCACAGATTCCAAGACTATAACTCTAATTATCATATAATGTTTCCTGAGAAACACTCCCCCCAAGCAGTCCTACTGCACAATAACAAGCAACATTTAACAGCAAGAAGAAAGAAAGAAAGACAGACAGACAGAAAGAAAAGAAAAGAAAACTTGATGGACAAAATAAAGGTGAAAAGACCTGGGTCCTAGATCCAGCTCTGGCGTTACTTGTGTGATTCTTGGGGTGTCCCTTATCTTGATGTCAAAGCTTTTTTATAAAATGAGAAACCACCTGTTCTATCTCTTCTTTAACATATGATAATAAATGGTAAGAAGGTTAGCATTACTATTGCTATTTATCATCATAAAATAAGCTCAGTCTTCTCAGTGATTAACCCATTCCCAGGGTGTAAAGTAGATACATTTATATATTTAGAAAACGTATGCTTGTAACCCCATCACTCTGGGAGGCTGAAACAAGATGATTCTGAGTTGCAGGCCAGCTGGAGCAAATTAGTGAAACTCTTTCTAAAAATATAAAAAAGGCTGGGGATGTAGCTCAGTGCAAAGGCTCTGGGTTCAATCCCAGCACCACAAAAGCAATCCTGTCCATCTGCTATCAGCCAAGGCCCATCACTAGGCATTGTTTTAACTCTCTGAGTTAAATCTGGGAGATCACCATCCAGCTAACAAAACTGCTTGGAAAATGAAAAGAAATGAGGCCATCCAAGGTACTTAGCATAGCACCCAGCACACACTGGGTCTCAATAAATATTAATTGTATTAAAAATTAAAATAAATCAAATACAGCAGCCAATAGTTCTGTCCATTCCATGCATAACTGGCCTCATTACCTAGAGGCAGGTCCGGCAATAAGAATTGTACATTGATTCCTGGTGGCCTCAAGGGGACCACAAGAAGCTCCTGGCAATATACTAATGACACTCTAGTGGGATGAGTTAATGCACTTCCCAAACTGCTAACAAACCCGAGGGACAACTGTCTTAGTGAAGACCTCGCTGAAGAAAGCAGCCCTCTGCAGGCAACTCAGAAACTACCACTTTAGTTACTTCTTACTACTGAACATGAGAAGAAAGCCCCACTGGTAATAAAAGATCACAAGGGCATAGTAATAAAAAAGACAATGACAGCCACTGAAACTCACTGAGTGCTCCCCGTGTGCTGGGTCCATTATGTGGTTTAAACCTTCACAAAATCCTATGAGGCTAGCATTATTAATATCATTTTACACACAAGGAAATTCATCCAGAGAGAAAACTAACTTGTATGACTCCAAGATTAGCCACTTACCTTTTGCCCCTTAAATTCGGCCACTTGCTGAATATATTTGTTAAGGTACAACACATGGGCCTGGTGAGGTATAAGCTGCAAAATTCACAGGAATTTTTAAAGTCTAAATGTACGACTTTCAATAAATTTCTCACTTCCTGCAGCCTTTGGCTAATCCTTCGCCTCACTCCTGCACCTCCAACAAAGGGTGCCTGTTACCCACTTTGAACAGCAGCTCTAATTTCCATTTTAGGAGCTCTGAATTCCAACTACACTGCTCCCTCTTATTACCTGAGCACAAGGAGCACCACAGACATTCTCACTTAAAGTTATCACTGCTAAGACCAAATTTATTCACCTTCCTTAGTTAAGACAATTTAGTATTAAACAGGCACATTTTTGCAGTTTTAGAATTAAAATGTTAGCCAAGTATGACAGTACATGCCTATAATCCCAGCTACTCAAAAAGCTGAGGCAGGAGAATCCCAAGTTGTCTCAAAAATTAAAAATTAATTAATTAAAATTTAAAAAAGGCTGGGATGTAGTACAAGCACTCCCTGAGGAATCCCCACCACCATCAAAAATAAAAATTTCATGGCAAAAAAAGAAAAGCCTATAATTTAAAATTCTGTTTAGTGTCTAATATACATTGCCTTATATTAACAAGTGCCCTCTACATCCTAATTATAAAAGACAGCCTGTAATCCTAGCACTCTGGAAGGGTGAGGCAGGAAAATATCTAAGTTCAAGCCCAGCCTGGATAACATAGCAAGATCCTATCAAAACAAATTTTAAGCCAAGCATGGTGGTGCACGCCTACATCCCAGCACTCGGGAGGCTGAGGCAGGAGGATCGCTGTGAGTTTGAGACCAGCCTGGGCTACATAGTAAGCTCCAGGTCAGTCTCAACTACACAGTGAGACCCTGTCTTAAAAAAACTAAAAAACAAAACAAAACAAAAAAAACCCACAAATTTTAAAAGGGGCCACAGGACTTTAAAAAGGGGTTTTATACCTTAGTACAATCCCCAGCACCATAAAAAAATTAAAAAAGGAAGTGATAACTTAGTGAATTATATGATTTAGAATTTTAATCCCAGTATGACATAATATAAAAATGCTTATAACCCTCAGTTGCTATGTACTTAGCCATACTTTACTTAATTTGCCTTATTTTATTTTTTTATTTTGCTTTATTATACATTCAGTTAATAATGAACTAATAAGCACAGACTCATAAAGGATATTTTTAAACAATTTTATAAAATACCAAAAAAGGCAGTATAACTTCAGTATAAGTGCATAAAGTAAAATGAACTCTAAAATCCAATTAGACTATTATATACTACCCATAATACATGAAAAGAATAAACAAATTAAATACTAATTTGAGAAATTAGCAAACTCTGGTTTGAAGACGATACTTATAATGAATTATTAATAAAACCTAAAATTTCACAAGAAAAATAGGAGAGCATTTTATACGGTGAGAATACAGTCATACATTTTTAATTAAGGCTTCTAAACTAATGACGTTTAACTGCGCGCCACAAGTGAATAAAATCTCCAGACGAGAGCAAAATGAGGGAGCTACCTGATGTTTGATCAAGAGAGGCAGCTGACAGGCTGGCTTCTTGGACATAGCCGACCCACATTTTTGTCAATGTTCACAGTTGCAAACACTCTAATTTAGCTCCTTAGAGCTCTCCGAGACATATCACTTAACATATTTGCATCTTCAAACAACAAATAAGATAAGTTACAGTTATAGTCATTTCTCCATACTCCTAAAGATGAATGGAACATTCAACTGCAGAGCTCAGAATGAAAAACCGGTTTTGTTAATACACTTAACAATCATATATCTTAACATTCTTATTTTTTCCTTATTGTTTGCAAAAACTTCATTTACAGTGTTCTCTGAAATAATGTACTCCGTGTCTTTGAGAACACTTTGCTGAGCATTTGGCACATTCTTTAATCAGTACCCCACTGACAAACAGGGGTGCCTGAAAAATACAAGGCTCGATCCATGATATCCACAAGCCATAAAAAGCATGACGTAAGACTATAAAGTCTGTACACAATTATGCTAAAATTCATACTTCCCGCTTATAAAGTACTGATTCTATTCAACACCGCTTACATAATTTCATCGTCCAGTGCCTTTTTTGGATTTACACTTGTGAGTTAAAGAAACCTATTCACCCCAACCTGCCAGTAAAACTATTTTTTGGACATCTAGTAAAAGAAACATCCACCACACAAAGGCATATCCTTTGACTCTAAATTTTAGAGTCTACCTTTGAACCAACGACTTTGCTATTCTTTATCTTTTTATCTACAGACTCACCCTTATAACAGCAAAAATATAAGGAAAGGACCAAGGGCACACACTGCGCCTACTCGGATTTGGCAACTGGGAGGTAATTAATGAAAGAGCTCATGAGAAACAATGTTACGAGTAATAAATACAAGCGGGCAGGAGAGTGGCTAGGCTGCAGCTCTGGAACGCAAGCCTTGCAGATATCACCCCACACATCTAGCGGCATCGCCCAGTGGACCCAACCTAGGGTCCCACGCACAGCTTCCTCCGGATGGGGGAAACTGAGGCCCAGGGCGGGGAAAGGGGCTCTTTCAGAGTCCACAGATCAAGCCTCCACTGGGTAGGGAAACTCGCAGTCCTGGCTGCACAACCGGAGCCCCAGGCCGGAGCCGCCTGCCTCGGCGCCCAGGACCGCCTC
>NW_022900921.1:42618789-42622171 GCF_012274545.1 Fukomys damarensis
CCGCCCGCGACCCCACCAGCCATTGGCCGCCACAGGCTGCGCCCCCCGCCCCGCCTGCCTCACTGCCTTCGCCAGTGGCCCGAGCCCCTGTCATTTAGGGGGCGCTGTAGCGCAGCCTATATAATTCTCATGATCCCTTTCCTTTCCCCCCACCCATATTTAGTGTCACAGAGAGGTCCTGAGGCCCGGGATGTCCCCGCTGCCACTTCTGGCTTTAATCCGCCCCGACTGCCAACAAAGGCGTGGGTGAGCCATCGGCCTCTTTCCCCGGCGCCTGTGATGTCCTACCTGGGCAGCAGTCCCGGCCTAACCCGGTAATCGCCTCCAAGGTCCTACGATCCCGGGCATCTCACCGACCATCCCCAGCGATGGGCATCGTTATCCCCAACCTAGGGAAGAGGTGAGCAGAACCCAGGGACGATGGCTTAATAAGCCACTAGGAAGAACAAATATAAGAGTATTTAGGTGCGCATTGTGTACCCATGTCCCTGATTTCTCAACTATGCCACGCTCTTCTGCTCCTCTCTCCCGGGCCCGATGTTGTAATCTATCATTGTTTCATAAAGTTTGAGGTTACTTTAGAACCAAATGGATAATTACAGAAAGCCTGGGTCGGCTTCCCCTACTTCCTTTAGTATCCATTGCTATACAAGCACAATGATAAGATCTTAACTACATCATGTCATATTCCAATCCCTGTTGTGTAAAGGAGGAAACTGGAGCTTAGGTTAAAGAGCTTACCCAAGGTCACACAGCTGCTAAGTTTGAACCTGGGTTCAAACTTCACTGATCTCTTCACTGGTACAGAAATTTTTACATCAACACTCCAAAGTAATATTTACAGGGAATCAAAAGACCAAAGATCAAAGAGACAGCCTTATTCCTGTCAAGCTCCCAAGGTAATGGGTAGATCCTTCTCAGAAAGCTGTAATTCAAAGATTGAAAACGCCAACATCATCCATCAGAATGAGTTTTTTTCCTCCCAAAGAAATTCCTTTATGGTTTTATTGTTGTCTCAAGATTACAATTAATCAGCTAGACACACATAGGTTATTCAGCTCATCCATGGTCAGGTTTCTATCCATGGCTGTTAAACAGAAAAGTGCAGGAAGAGATACATGACACCTTCTTCTTTTGGTCCCCCATTGACTGAGAGGGATCAGAGAGAAAGGTTTCTCCACTATCCAGCTCTGTGGACATAACTTGGTGATGGCGACTATGATACAACTCTACTGCCTACTCTGGGGGATGTGGAGACAGCTTTCCTGCCAAAGACATTGCCAGGGAATGAGCTGGCCACAGACTTCATAATGTAAGCAATAAAGACTGAGGCAATTCAAGGATACACTATTTTTGGGTGCCACTGAGCTACCTTCCCACCCAGGATATACTTTTTGATACATTGTTGGACATGTTATGTCTAAAAAAGTTCCTGGGAACAGATGATCCCCCAGGCCTTCCTATACAGTGCTGTTAGTGACAGACAAACTGCTTCTTGCAGATGAGGACATTGTCATTGGATGAGAGGCAAAAACAAATTGACTCTTAAGCCATTTCCTCAGGATTGGCAAAATGACAATCAGCACAAGTAGCTACTCTCCCTGTTTTATAGAGGAAGAAACTGAGGCCTTGAGATATTAAGTCATTTGGAAGATAAAAATAGTAATTTAGGCAACTGGTAAATGACCACATCTAAACTCAAATCCAGAATTCTAGTCTCCTACAGAACTTCAACACTCTCTCTCTGCTTTTAGCTTGAGCAATCCACTCTGTTGAGTGGGTGAATTTCTTTTAAATGTAGTCTCTTCTACTCTGTCCATTATTTTTCTCTCTTGTTGGAGGAAGGAAATGAAAGCGGTCACAGACATGCTGTAAGGAGAGACATGTCAGAGGAGAAGAAAAGTAGGGAGACAAGCTTCAGTTACAGATTCAACTTGCTTATTAAGAAAGACAGCAGAAATCCCTTCCATCCCCCCAGCCTCTGTTTAGTGGCAAAACTCACAGAAAACAGAAAAGCAAACATAACACAACTGTCTCGCTTTGGGGAGCTTTGTGAGGTGCTTAGGGAGTACTTTGCCCTGCTCCAACTGGCAGTTTTCTAAGAAATCTGGTGTTACAGTTACACTCTGTCAAACCACTCACATTGTTGCTAAGGAAGGTGTGGATTTCTGATAGTTTCCCTAAGAAATTGGAATCCCAAGAAATATGTGCCTTCCAAGTATGGCTGACAATTAGTGATTCATCCTAATTCTGCAGAGTACACGATCTTGAACTTTCCAACTACCTCTGTGATCACTGTTTAATTAAGTCAACCCAGATCCTACCCAGTTCCACTGAATTCGTTTGCATGTTTTCCATGATGATTAGCCTTATCTGTCACTTTTTTCTTTTCTTGTCTACTTCTGTAGTTTCTCTTTATGCCTTCTCTGGACCTTTATTTCAACCTGCCAGTGGGACTGTAACCAAGAAACTCTGCCTGTAACATCACTCCATGTCTCCAACAAAGCTGGTGTCTCTTTGCAAATATTTTCATTATCCCACAAATACTTCTGAGTGACTAAGGAGTACAGAGGCAGCTGGTACCTCCCTATGAAGTGCCCACAGCCTAGTGGGAGACAGAGATAAGTAATTAAACCACAGGGCAGCGCCACACAGGGCTGGGACAGCAGATAGGATGGGGCCATTCATCAGATTCTCTGGGCAGAGAAGGCTTCCTGGAAGTGACATTTGAGCTAAAAACAGACTGCACACAGGAAATGAATCTCTTCCTTTTATCTCTTTGGTGGTGAGTAGTGGGTTGCCAGTGGTGCCATGCCTGTATCAATCGGCTTCTAAGAAATCAAGAGCAAGATCTCTGGTTCTTTTCGACTCCATCTTCTCTGTGTATAAACAATCAAACCTGCATAATTTATGAGTGTTTGTAGATGTGATTTGGGTGTCTTGGTTACTTGCTCAAGTGGAATCTTTTTTCAGTGCATGAGCTTCAAAAGGAATCATCACATCAGGAGGTTCTCCCTGGTTTGTTCATTTGTTATTGTTTCTTTGAACTTGGAGTCTTGCTAAGTTGTGCATGCTGGCCTCAGACTTCCAATCCACCTGCCTCATCCTCCTGAGTACTTAGTGGTAGCAGGTACACCCAACCAGCTCCTATTTGTTTGCTTGTTTGGTCATTCTTGGAAATCAAAGAGAAACTTTTATTTTCAACAAATATGCCTGCAAGAGATGGTTCACTGAGCTACTATAAACAAGTCTCCCTTCACATATAGCACCAAAATATATATTTTAAAAATTTAAAAGGCCAGGGATTTAGCTCAGTGTCACCACATCTGCCTCACAAGCACAAGGTCCTGAGTTCAATCCCTGGTTCCTCAAAAAGAATAAT
>NW_022900921.1:42622194-42624291 GCF_012274545.1 Fukomys damarensis
AATTTTAAAACACAACAGCCCCACCCCTCGTACACACATCTCCCCAAAAGCCACACAGCCCAGACCAAAAGGGAAAAACAAGTCAAACTCAACACCCTCACACAAAAGCCATCTTTAAATTAGGATTTACAAATTTATATATTCTTTCCTATGAAAAATGAAACAAAAAATAAATGAAAACAAGGGGTAAGGAAAAACTGAAAATAAATTTCTGACAGGACTTAGGAAAATTAAGAAAACATACTGTCTGCCTGCTAGCTAACAGAAAGCAAAAGAATGATCAGGGCTCTTCATGTACTCTGAAGGGGAGGACTTAAGTTAACTGATATTCCCTGATAATGCAGCACTCAGTGACAAGGTAAACCCTCAGGAGTCAGAAACACCAGGAGCAATGGGGTAGGAACCAGCAATGTGTTGGAATCCTTAGGATGTACCATAGAGGGTAGACTCCCCAGACTTCTAAAGTGTCTTTCACTTGGGTTTGCCAGCATTTAAAAGGGACACATTCTCTTAACAACAACAACAACAAAAGATTACAGGTCCAAAATAAAAGTACAAGGGGTGAAAGGTTCTCTGCTGCAGGGAAAATCTTTCAGTCACAGTCTGAGGGGAGGTGAGTCCTGTGCCGTCGCGACAGTGCCAGGGTCTACCTGCACCAGCTCTACTTGGGCTCCTCGATCACACCCTTGCTGAGGTCTGTCATTTTAGGACGTTTTTCTTTCTTCTGGTCCAGCTCCTTCTGAGCCCAAAGTAGCAGTTTCAATTATTTTGCCGGCTTGGGTGTTGACTCATAATCCTCACAGTCTAGAACAGCTTGGTTAACTTCACTCCACGCCTTTTGCCTCTGCATCATGTGGAAAAGGTCTCTGAAGGGTGACTCCTCGAGGCTATTAAAGGCCAGCAGGGCCAGGGTGCACTCCACCTCTGTGAGGAACTCTCTGTTCTCCTCGCCCTGCTCTGCCAGTTGTGTTTGGGCAAACTCCAGCCCTGCCTCAGTCTCACGTGGCGGATCAGCTCAAACGCTGTTGCTGCAGATGAAAGCAAAGATGGAGCTCTGGATGGAGGCAGTTGATCAAGGTGACGGCCTCCTGAATCTGGCCCTTCAGAATCATCTCCCGAATCTTGATCCATTCATCAAGTGTTTCTAGATCCACACTCAGTTCATTCCAGATTCCATTCAAAATTTTTCTGCTGCTTCCTTAAAGCCTTCTGTGACCAGGTGAGTCATGTCTGCTCACTGGACATGTAAGTTATAAAGCTTTTCCATCCACTCATCTTTTGTGATTCCACTGGGCTTTTCTACACAGCTCATTCTGATTCGTGCTGATCCCACTTTCCCACGCAATGTGGTATGGGCTCTGAGGCTGCTCCGGGGGCTGGGGAGGATCAGGTCTCAATATGTAGTTAACCAGGCTGGCCTTGAACTCTATGTCCTCCTTCCTCAGCCTCTAGAGCTCTAGCATTACAGATAGGCAGCACCATGCCCACCAGCTCCTGGCTTTTTTTACACAGTATGTTGCTAATTGCTAGACAGTACACTTTATTGCTTTCATCTAGAAACTATAGCAGACCTAGGAACAAGATGGGCCATAAGGGACTATTAACCCTTTTTTAGCCACAGAGTGTTTCAGACTCAGTGGTGAGAAATCACTTCTGTTGGGCCAGGGTTTTAGCTCAGTGGTGCTGCTGCCTGCCTTGCAAGTGCAAGGTCCCAAGTTTGATCCCCAGTACCAAAAAGAAAAAGAAAAATTACTTCTGTTATGTAGCCAGTTAGGGCACACGAGACCCAAGAAATTAATGAGAAAGAACCCACACCACATTTCACATGTGGACAGGAGGTCTTATCCAGATGAATTTAGTAGAAACCTAAATTACTTCCATTTTTAATTTTTATTCTTCCTTTCCACACTTTTGTTCATTCAAGATGCCTTTGAAATGCACCTTTCCTGTGCTTGCTTTGGCAGCACATATACTGAAATGCACCTTTCCTGTTTCACGGTCCCATCATTGGGGCAGATGTACCTGCCAGATTGGCATGGCTACTAGAGATAGAAAAAATACCTATGTAAGTGCTGTAGCCCATGGTGTTTATATATA
>NW_022900921.1:42624406-42713703 GCF_012274545.1 Fukomys damarensis
ATATATATATATATATATATATACAAGATACTACTAACTGCCTCCCTAAGAAAACCCTAAAATAAAAGAGAATCCAGCTACCTTGCTGAGAACAGGCTGCCTTCCTTGCATCATTAGAACAATCAGCAATGCCTTGTGGCAGCAAAAGTCTCTGCCAAGATGGTTTCAGAAGTTTGGAGGGATTGTTCTTCCCTGTAAGCGACTTAGCCACACCATTAAAGCTGACTCACTTGTTTTTATTATATTTGATGTACACTCAGAAGACACAGTGGAAGGGAATTATGTGCCAGAGAATTAGAGAGCTTTGAGGATTTTCTTTTTCTTTTCTTCCTTTGTGAATTTGGTACTTGTGAAAGATGCTGGATCAACAGCCATGCATCTGAAATTCACCCATGTATGATACCAATTTCAGCAGTTCAAATGCACTACTCTATGAATTCATTGCAAATAGAATAAAAATCTCTATTCACATAATGCATCTTGGACCATGACCATCAATCCTGGAGTTATGAGCATCTAGACAGCGAAATGTATGTTACCTTTCCATGCCTCAGGTGTTTCTTTACCCTGTTTTAGGGCAATGAATATGTTAATCGGAATCCAGTTAGGAAAAGGGGGAGCAGGAGCCAGAAGAAGAGGGAGGAGAGGAAAAAGGGGAAAGGAGGAGAGAATGGGAAAGGAGACACAGAAGTGGAAAGTAGGGAAGGGGAAGTGGAAGATGGGGCAGAGGACAGCAATAGAGATGGGAGGAGGAAGAATCTTTTTTTAGGTATCTGGACAGGGGGAATATCATACAGGTGGGTGGTTGAAAGACACAGTGAAGAAAGAAGGGACCTGAGAAGTAAAGAGGAAGCAGGATGGATCGCCAGGGACCAGCCCCTGCTAAAGGCCCAGGCTGAAGCCCCCGCTCCCAGATGGCATCTGCTGGTGCACCTCCGGGGAAACACTTCTGTTACTGGAAGTCTGCACAGCTGCCAGCAGGAACTGCCCCCCACCCGCTCTTGCAGCTGTGGCTAACAACTGCCACAATCATGTGGAGGGAGCAAGAGGCAGGAAGCCCCCCTCCTTCCTTTTCCTTCCATCCCCACCAGTGCCTCCTCTTTACAGAACCTAATAGGAAGGTGGCTGGCGGTAGAGCGGAGAATGCTGCCTGCCAACCCCAGCAGCACAGGGCAGGTGGTAGAAAGACAGCCTTGGAGAGGGCTGAAGGTGATGGGAGGAACAACCAGCCTGGTGTCAGAATAAGAAACCACACCCGGCATTCTTTCAAGCTAACCAAAGATCCATCCTAGAAACACAAGGGACTGGGGACTATAATCCTCTCTGATCTTCCAGCTCACATGCAATTTATATGCACTCTAGAAAAGACCCCTTCGATTGCCATTGCTCCTCAAAGAGACCACCTAGTGTCTTGGGGCAGCTGGCATGACAGTGTCACTTGTAGGGACTTATCCATCAAATGATAATGTTGTACAGAGCACTCATGATGTGGCCTGCACTTTGAAAGACACAGAGGAACACTGGGAGCCTCTTGTTTTATGCCTGCCATGAGCTGAACCGTGCTCTCTCCCATGCGGTGGCACACACAGTTGCCCCTAGCAGACTCCTTGCTGTTATCCCCACCCCACCCCCTTTTAGGGCCAGCTAACATCCTTCAGGATACAGCTTGATGCCACCAGCCCAGGAAGCCCTTCTTCACCCCAAGCCTGGGAGAATCACCCAGCCCCAAGGACCCTGCTCCTATCAGTACATTTCTCATAGTGTGGCATCTCCCAGTATTTCCAGGCTGGTGTGCTACACATAGGTTGGAGGAAAGGCAAGTTTGAGTGCCCTCAGCCTTTGAAGTGGCTCAGGGAGACCTAGAGGGGCTGGAACCCTCCACACACAAGCAGTCAAGGTTGCTATGATGAATACAATTGTTTTCTCTGCATTTTAGTACACAGTAAGGGTGGAGCAGCACGATGTGTTTACCAGCTGACTCATCTGTCTCCTTTATTGAGCTGTTACACTGCCTGAGATCAGGGACTGTCATACTCACTAATGTCTCCCACACACTTGAGAGCCTTTCTACAAATGGTCACCTACAGAATGGAGGATTTTGTGGAAGGAGACAGATTTGATCTGAGCCTTGAAGAACAAGAGTAGGATTTGGACAAGTGCAGGGGAGAAGGAAATACCATTACAAGAGAAGGATCACATACTTACCTGGCAGGGGAGATATCATGATCACAAAGGTGGTTTTCCCAGGGGGAGGCTTATCCTTTGCACAAGAGAAGGATCACATATACACATGATCACAAAGGTCACAAAGAGGACAGTACATCCCCAGGCAAATCCCATGCATCGAGGCAAGGTGGAGGCATGATGGAGGGCGTGAACGGAGGCATCAGAAACAGCAGGCCACAGAAGCCATGCCAGAACGTTTGTATTTTAGCCTTGAGTAAGAGGACACCACTGAACATTTCTGAACAGAGAAGCAGCATTGTAACAAAAATATTCAATGATGAATATTTTAACACAAAATATATGGGAAAAGGATAAATTGAGCACAGGAAGTCCTATGTCAGTGGTACCTTCTACAGTTGCTATAATATTTTTACCCAAATAAAAATAAAAGGGTCATATAAAGATCATCAAAAAAATTTACTGAGCAGCTATATCATGCCCAAACTATATAATCTCTTCTAAAAGCACTAATAAATATTTCCTCACTCTTTTGGTTTTGCTTCCTAAGTTAAACTTTGAAATAGTGTAGGATTAAAATCACAAGGCTTAAAACAGAGCAAAGGAAAAAGATGTTTCCTCAGGACATGCCTGAATGTTCTAATATTAATGTATCCGAGGCCATTGAAAATTATATACCACTTTAGAAGTGAATATAGTGAAAACTAAGGTGTCTCTTCAGAGAAAGAATTTTCTAAAATTATGAACACTCCATTAAACAGACTTCTTCAAGCCTGCATCTATATTAGGAGTCTAGAAGACAGATATAGTTAGAAATCCAGAATGCTCTTCAAAAATAAAAATCTTGAAAATATCAATAAAATTTTCCAAGAATCTCTAAGAATACATGGTAAACGTATTTTTTAAAAAATCTTTAAAAGCCTTTTGACAGAAATTTGTTTTACGTACTTTACAAATGCTTACTGAAGATGAGCACCATAAGAATGACCTGCCTCTGGCTCTTCATGGGAATGGAATAGAAGAGCAATGTGCAGATCTCAGCTTGGATGTGACAGGGACATCATCAAGTCCTTCCCACACTATGGAGCAGAAGAACCTTTTTAAGAGAGGTGTGTAAAATCTGAACACAGTTGAGTCATGATACGAAAGTCTCTTTACAGAAGAACCTGAATCTCACACCAGCTGGATTCCTGTTCCCTTGAGGCACAGGCCATCTTCTAGCAGTTTACCCCGATTTCCTACATTGACTTATTTCACCAACTCAACAGTTGCCTCATCCTTTCATCACCAAGAACATTTTGTTCCTGTTGCTTTTCCTCCTATGGACTCCATTATCTGAAGCTTTTACATACCAGATGAGCAAATATATTGAGTGTCATTTTCCTGTTATTAATCAGAATGTACACAGATACACAGTCAGCTAGTCAGAGTTCTCTTTGTGATCATTGCACTGTTACCCTGAAGAGACCGATACAAAGCCATAACACCTGAACCCTTTCCCACAGGGAAGCTGTAAACTGGACTGGGACCAATAGAACTCATGGGATCTCACTTCTGATGGCCTTTGAGACAAAGTCTTATAGTCTCATGCATTGCCAGAGCAGAAGCAGAAACACAGAAGGCAGAAGTTGTGAGAGAACCCAGAAGAAGCCACAGGCAGAGAGGCAAGTAGAGGAACAGACACAAGTCAAAGCAAGAGGAAGCACCAGTGATGGAAGAGAAGCAGACACCCAGTGTTGTAGCAGAGCAGGGCAGCTGGATGCTATAGCCAAGTGTTACAGCTCAATGGTGAAGCTAAGTGCCACATCCTGAAAGGCAAAGCTGAGCTTTGTAGAAGCTGAGTGTGGAAGCTCTCACAATTTGAAGATTAAAAAAATCTGATGATCACTCAAAGAGATGGAGAAAAAATTTTATTACACCAGTGGCCTCAGAGGAGTTCCTCCTTGAAGTATGAGTATTTTACCAGAAATGAGAGCCTCCTAATATAGGGATCTACAGGGTAGGCGAGCATGCTCACTGAAGTAGAGGGACGAAGTTATAGAACATTCCTGAACAGAGGGGTGGAGTTACAGAACATTCCTGTAGGGCTTAGCAGGTGAGCATACTCACAGAAGAAAGGGGTGGAGTTACAGAACATTCCTGAAAGGTCACACAGTTCAAAGAGTCACAGAACATTTTGATACACGGGCAGGAGCTGCTCAGCCTTACAGACTATTACAATTCTGCTACATTTCTGGAACAAAACATTTTTGTGGAAGAAAAAACATGGAAGCAAGACAAGCAAAAGGCCAGGGCTAGTATTTTTCTATCATCAGGTCAGGAGGACACAGTGAGGCAGTCAGTCACTGGACCCCTTCTTGGAACTGAGTTGCAATGGGACACTTGCTGCCAGAGGACCGGGACAGACAGACTTGAATTTATCAAGACATTGCTGCTTGGGTTCCTGTGCTTCTCAAGACATAGCACCGAAGAACTCTGTCATGTGAACCGTGTAGAGTGGCCTGGGAGTTAAGGAAAGTTATCAGGTCTTCACAGTCAGACTTGATCTTTTTTTCATGAAGGACTACAAGCTCTTATAATAGCACATATGCAGATCCAAATGCAAACAATAAAACATTCTAGAATTAAAGAATACAGATGCTTTTTACATTATCCATGGTGCGTGTTAGGTGTTCTATTATTCCATATTCCTGCCTCCCATTAGTTGAAAAGAATAGGTAATTATACTTGATTCCATTTTAAACTCAAATTTAAGACATGGAACATGGAGCGAAGAGATAAAGAGATCACAGCTCCAAACCTCATCAAGGCAGCTAGAGATCCTAGGAGGCCAAGCTCTTGTCAATACAGTGTCTGAAACTATCCTGTAGAGGACAATATGTGATCTATTTCTAGTAATCATGATTGTTATACTTCTGTTCCATTCATTTTACAAAATGCCATAAGACAATAAATGATCAGATCATACATATAAGTCCTCTTTCAGCATTTACTGGAAGCCCTTATGTAATGTTACTTTTTTTTTCTATTTTTCTAATTTTCTAACCTGAATCCTATCTCACCAGACACATTTATGTTCTCCTTCAGCAATCATAGGGTGCTATTTGGAAGTGAGGAGTTGGACTCTGAAATTTCTAGTATGATGCGGATTTGGCACCATGGGCTTCTAAAGAAAAATACGTAAGAACTTCTCCCAGCCAATAGAAAAATAAATTGGAATTGCATTGGGAAATTGCCTAAAAGAACTCACCTCAAATGAGAACTAGGTTTTTATTAGAAAAATCTGAAGAGTTGAAAAAATATGCTCCCTAATCAACTTTATTATTTTTGTTTTATTGTTTTATTATCACCCTATAAAAAGACTTTCACTATAGGGAAAGTACTATCTGGAACATTTTCTCCTTTTCATCGAACACTTTAGTTTCATGGTAAAAGTCCATGTGCCAATTTCCTCATTTCCCAAGCACAAAGGAAGTCATTATCTGGGCCTCTTCCTGTGGACTTTAGTACCCACTATAGTCACTATTTGATTAAGCATCATATTCCTTTCCTGCTCAGCAAATATTCACCGACTGATTTCCTTGTGCTGGATCAAGCACACTATGGGACACAGCTTTGTACAGCTCTTTATTGTGTCCTGGCAAGGTGTGGGGTTAGGAGGAGGAGGGTAGTAAGAAATGAGGTCACAGAGAGATGGGGACTGGGGTCTGTTTATTTTCTTGTTATTTTTCACAGTGCAAGAAGCATCAGTGCTAACATAAAGAGTCCGGACTATGTTCAGTAAATAATGAGAATACTGAGCTCTTTGGAGAATGACCTGGTCAGAGGTGGGTCAGGAGAGCCTGGGGCAGTCTCACAGTGGGTGAGAGGAGCTGATCAATCCTGATGCAGGGCTGTTGAGGCAGAGAAAAGGGAAGGCAGCAGTGGCACTGAGATGTTGAGCATTGTGTCAGGACTGGTGCCAAACCAAAGGTGCCTGGGAGGAAGAAGACTTCAACATGGGCTCCACTGAATCTGATGGTTAGGAGACTTGTGTCTGATGCTTCTCTTTGGCAGGGTGGGAAATGAGCATGAGAACCTAAAAGAAGGATCAGGTGGCACCAGCAAGGCATAGCACGATGGAGGGTACATAGAAGCAATGGGGGTCACCCAATTCAACTGCTGGTCAACTTCATGAGAACCACTCCAGTGATGCGGAGTTGGCTTTAAAGGCCATGTGACAATCTGTCAAGGATGTGTGGATGGGAGGAGGTGAAAGCAGTAAATTTGAACTATGCTTTTGCAGAGTGGTGTGAAGACTTTCTGGTTTTATTTTTAAGATAAAAATATTTAAGGTAAGAAATATTCAAAATAAGGAAAAAGGGATCTAACTGGTGAATGTTGAATCTCCCCCATAACTGCCTATATCTTTTTTTTTGTACTGGGGATCGAACTCGGGTCCTTGTGCTTGTGAGGCAAGTGGTGGAACCACTGAGTCAAATCCCCAGCCCTATATCTTCTTACTGAGCACTCCCTCTGGATATTTCTAACCATTCCTGAGGCCTCTGCTATTTTTCTGTAATTGTGGATGAAAATGACATAATAGTAAAAATAGCTGTGTTTATACTCTGCCAAGCATTGCACTAAAAATGTTGTGTATGTTAATTCATTTAATTTTTACAATCTAAGGCATTGGGGTCTCTCATTTTGCCTGTTTTACCGATGAGAAAACTTAGGCAAGAGAAGCTAAATATGTAATTTACGTAAATTTGCACAACTAGGAAGTAGCTGAGCTGGGCAATCTGCTGGAGTCTGTGTTCTTAATTATGATGCTGGCTACTTCCAACCACTGCAAAGGTTGAAAAAGGAGTCTGAGGAGTTTTGCAGGCGCTAAACACAATTGTGGAAAGCTTTCAGATATTTATTTATGTACCAGATCACTTTAGACATAGGCTCAGTTCAACATCACTGTTGCTTCAGGGCAAATCATTATGTAAGAAAGTTAAATTATCTACCAATATCTTAGGCCTAGAATTGAGGATGTTGGGAACTAAAAGATCCTCTGGTCAAGGATCTTCCTTTATGTAAGAAGAAACGATTACCCAAAGCAATATAGAGCAGCCTGGCCAAGGTCATGTTATGCCTAGGAGCCAACTAAGACTGGAACTTAATATCTGGAGTCTGTCCCCTGCACCCTAAGGAGCTGGAGGTGAAGGAGACAGAGGAGAGAGATACAGGGAGAAAGGCAGCTGGGGTGAGGCTGCACTCTGTAACCAAGTTCTAGTTGAAGGGTGAGTAGCACTGGCCTGCTCTTGGGCTGCAGCCCTTAGAAGCCTCCCAGAGTGTGCTTGGTCCTTTCTGCCCCTTAGCTAAGCTCTTCCTTCCTTTCTTTCATCTTTTGGGTCTTGCACTATCTATACCAAAGGATGATACTGATGAGGCCTGGCACATGAGTGCTCAATTAACGTTTTGAATTATTTGATCCAGGCATGAGGGAATGATCAAAGGAGAAATGCAGAGGTAAAGTAGCCACATGGCTCTTCCCTTCATCTACTGGGGAAACAAGAATGGATCCTTCAGTGGAACCTTGAATCCTGAGAAAAACACAGTCTATACCAGTGACTTGAACTTCAAGGTTGGTCTTTTAAGAGGTGCATCTACTTCTTTTTAATATTGAAGCTCTCAGCATATAAGCTGAAGCTGCTTTCACTTCTTAACAGTATTTTATTTTGCTGCCAATAGGGATACAGTAATGTGAAAACACTAAATGTGTGTCTTTTGCAAAAACAACTTTCCACCAAAAAAAAAAAAAAACCAAAAAAACAACTTACTGTGCAAACATAATTATTCCCTAAATGGCCCTACCCATAGGCCAAGAAAGAAAAAGCACATTTTACTAAATAACCACCTTTCCCAAAACAGTTGCAGTTTTTCTGGGCACTGTTAAATCTAGTAAACAGGAGAGAGAGAAAAATTCGTACTACCCAATGATCATCTTGTGCATTCGGCTTGAAGATTTGAGGCCAGTTCTATTTGTAAAATTAAGTTAAATGTCTTAAGGAAAATATAAAACTTTGCTTTTCATATGCAGAACAGTTCATGGCTTGGATTTGATAGTATGTAGAAAATGTAGTTATTTATACAGGTTTGATGAGGGACACTACAGCAACCCCAGACAAAATGTACTTTCCTTGGGGATTCTCTCTTGCCTGAACACAAGCTCTCCACTATGGCTTATTACTTCTGTTTAGGAGTTTTGCTTTGTTACAGAGTGAGTGTTTCTGGAGGGACACCACACACCAAGGGTAGCAAAGGCCTGTCCTTAGAGGCACATAGATCATCAGAGCTAGTGAGGGCAGTAGGGAGTGTTGCGGACTGGGTGACAGGCCAGCACTCATCTTGTCTGAAGAGACAGCTGCCACCCAGCTCCAGCCAATGGCTGCTCCTAGGAATGGAAGCCCAGAGGACATACATCCTTTGCTTTTACAGAAGAAGTTGAAATTCTGACTCTAATGTTACTTTCCCCTATTTTAAAATAATAGGAAGACAAGATGGAGTACATTTTCTAGTTATATCTTGCTTTGGGACCTCATCTTCCAACTTCTGTGAAACTTTCCTAGTTACCATTGTCTTAAATGTGAACCAAGGGAGGGAGGCCTCAAACCTGGCTTGAGTCCCAGACTTTCCATTCAGCACCTGGGTAACATATGAATATAAGGCTTATATGTTATTAATATATTCTTTAGACATAGGCTCAGTTCAACATCACTGTTGCTTCAGGGCAAATCATTATGTAAGAAAGTTAAATTATCTACCAATATCTTAGGCCTAGAATTGAGGATGTTGGGAACTAAAAGATCCTCTGGTCAAGGATCTTCCTTTATGTAAGAAGAAACGATTACCCAAAGCAATATAGAGCAGCCTGGCCAAGGTCATGTTATGCCTAGGAGCCAACTAAGACTGGAACTTAATATCTGGAGTCTGTCCCCTGCACCCTAAGGAGCTGGAGGTGAAGGAGACAGAGGAGAGAGATACAGGGAGAAAGGCAGCTGGGGTGAGGCTGCACTCTGTAACCAAGTTCTAGTTGAAGGGTGAGTAGCACTGGCCTGCTCTTGGGCTGCAGCCCTTAGAAGCCTCCCAGAGTGTGCTTGGTCCTTTCTGCCCCTTAGCTAAGCTCTTCCTTCCTTTCTTTCATCTTTTGGGTCTTGCACTATCTATACCAAAGGATGATACTGATGAGGCCTGGCACATGAGTGCTCAATTAACGTTTTGAATTATTTGATCCAGGCATGAGGGAATGATCAAAGGAGAAATGCAGAGGTAAAGTAGCCACATGGCTCTTCCCTTCATCTACTGGGGAAACAAGAATGGATCCTTCAGTGGAACCTTGAATCCTGAGAAAAACACAGTCTATACCAGTGACTTGAACTTCAAGGTTGGTCTTTTAAGAGGTGCATCTACTTCTTTTTAATATTGAAGCTCTCAGCATATAAGCTGAAGCTGCTTTCACTTCTTAACAGTATTTTATTTTGCTGCCAATAGGGATACAGTAATGTGAAAACACTAAATGTGTGTCTTTTGCAAAAACAACTTTCCACCAAAAAAAAAAAAAAACCAAAAAAACAACTTACTGTGCAAACATAATTATTCCCTAAATGGCCCTACCCATAGGCCAAGAAAGAAAAAGCACATTTTACTAAATAACCACCTTTCCCAAAACAGTTGCAGTTTTTCTGGGCACTGTTAAATCTAGTAAACAGGAGAGAGAGAAAAATTCGTACTACCCAATGATCATCTTGTGCATTCGGCTTGAAGATTTGAGGCCAGTTCTATTTGTAAAATTAAGTTAAATGTCTTAAGGAAAATATAAAACTTTGCTTTTCATATGCAGAACAGTTCATGGCTTGGATTTGATAGTATGTAGAAAATGTAGTTATTTATACAGGTTTGATGAGGGACACTACAGCAACCCCAGACAAAATGTACTTTCCTTGGGGATTCTCTCTTGCCTGAACACAAGCTCTCCACTATGGCTTATTACTTCTGTTTAGGAGTTTTGCTTTGTTACAGAGTGAGTGTTTCTGGAGGGACACCACACACCAAGGGTAGCAAAGGCCTGTCCTTAGAGGCACATAGATCATCAGAGCTAGTGAGGGCAGTAGGGAGTGTTGCGGACTGGGTGACAGGCCAGCACTCATCTTGTCTGAAGAGACAGCTGCCACCCAGCTCCAGCCAATGGCTGCTCCTAGGAATGGAAGCCCAGAGGACATACATCCTTTGCTTTTACAGAAGAAGTTGAAATTCTGACTCTAATGTTACTTTCCCCTATTTTAAAATAATAGGAAGACAAGATGGAGTACATTTTCTAGTTATATCTTGCTTTGGGACCTCATCTTCCAACTTCTGTGAAACTTTCCTAGTTACCATTGTCTTAAATGTGAACCAAGGGAGGGAGGCCTCAAACCTGGCTTGAGTCCCAGACTTTCCATTCAGCACCTGGGTAACATATGAATATAAGGCTTATATGTTATTAATATATGTGCTGCATACTAATATGTTGTATATTATTAAATATTATACTAATATAAGCTATATTAATATACTAATTAATATACTAATATACTAATTAATACACTATATATTATTTTAATTACATAAATATACTAATTACTATACTACCTATTCTATAAATCACACTCACATATTTGAAGACTAGCTTTCACAGTTATAAAATAAGACATCAATCACTATATTAGTCAGCTTTTCACTATTGTATCAAAATACTCAAGACAGGCTACTTTATGAAGAAAAGAATCTTATTTTAGCTCACTCTTCTGGAGGTACAAGGTCTAAACAGTATAGCATAGGCTCTGCCAAAGACTGCTCTGAGCTACACCACATATGTGCTCTCTTTCCCTATAAACCCACCAGAATGGCTGGGCATGGTGGCACAGACCTGTAATTCTAGCAATTGGGTGGCTGAGGCAGGAGGATCGCCATCAGTTCCAGGCCGTCCTGGGTTACACAATGAGTTCAAGGCCAGCCTGAACTATATAGCAAGACTCTGTCTTAAAAAAAAAAAAAAAAAAAAAAAAGCCACCAGGATTCAATCATGAGGACTCCACCCTACAATCTAATCTAATCTAATCACTCCCCAAAGGCCCCACTTCTAAGTACCAGCATAGGATTGTTTCCTATCTCTTAAGAGCATAAGCATAAGGGTGTGTGTGTGTGTGTGTGTGTGTGTGTGTGTGTGTGTGTGTGTGTACAAACCAATTCAAACAGCAGCACCATAATTAGGGAGCTACCTGAAGCCTGGGGCCTGATAATTTGCGAAAAAGCTTCTCTCAAGCCAGAGTGAGGCAGACATGAATGGGATTGGAATTGAAGGGCGTCTGGCAGCAGCCACAGAAGGGAATGCTGAAGATTGGCTGTATTTTCTCATCTTCTATGTTTGTTTCTTGTTTTTGTGGCTGTCTGAGCCATGTGACTCTTGACATGGTGCATGCCCTTTCTAGGAACTTCTACCCCTTCAGATGAGACAAAAGATGCATAGAAAGGGCTTAGAGTGGCAGGGAGAAACTGGGGCAGGAAGTGGCCCTGTCAGTCCAGGACAGTGCTTCTTTTCTCCCACCTCTGTGCCAGCACAGTGGTCACATCCTGTCTTCCCCATATCTGCTCTACTCCAGACTTGTCCAGACTCTGCAGTGATCACATGATGTTCAGTTTTTTAAAAAGCAACGTGTTAAACATGATTAGATTGGGTGCACACTCTATGCACACTCTAAGGGGAACTCATACCTTCTACTCTCACCTCCCTCTCTCTGGCCTGACCCTTACTTAGGTGAGGGCTCGTCTCTCTGCTCTTCTTCATCATCTTACCAGAAAGAGACCTGTTTTCCTGACTCTGAACCCGTTGCTCCCAGTTCCCCTCCCAGATCCCAGCTATGGATGGGCAGGTTGCACTTGTGAACTGAGAGGAGAGCCACAAGGGTTGTACACACTGGGCTTCCTGGCATAGTGGCTGACTGACACTTAAACCATGGACCAGGTGACAGCAGAGGAGGCCCTCCCGCACCTATATGTGAGCACACATGCTTCTCCAATGGATGAGCCCATCTCCTGCTATCCTTTCCACACTGAAGATGAAGTTGATGATACTTTGCTCACAGATGAAACTCGTGGTCACATTTATAACTGAGGAAGACATCACGATTGTCAGTTTTCCAAGCAGGACTGGCCCATACACAACTTGGATATCGATGAAGTTCAGCTTTACCCAAGAGCCCTGTCTGATGTCACTGAGAAGAAGCACAAGTAGATCCTCAAAATTACTGGGATGGAGACCAAGAGAAGTACCTGCAAGATCCTGCTTTTGATACCAGTTACTCCTCTGAGCCTTGCTGGCAGTCCCCAAATCACCATGAGAGCAAAGTGCTGTGATCTGGAGTGTGGTCACATCTATAACTACAAAACGAGATCACTGTCACACTTAGATAACTTCGTTTGAAGTTGGAGAGTGAAGTTAAGCATTACTATGACCCCAAACTTATTACAGATCTTTTCCAATGGAAAAGAACAAAGCAAAGAGAAATATACTAAGAAAGGCAAGCAAACCAAACTGTGATAGGAACAGTTAGTTAAGGCATGGACGGCCCTTGAGGAAGCATCTCAACCACTGGCAGAGAAGGACAAGAAAAAGAATCAAGGGTTTGATTTTGATTCCTCTATTGTGGGAAGTATTCAGTTCAGTTCACAGCATGAACCCACTGGTGTTGTGGACAAATTAAGTGACCTGAATAGTTCCATGTCTCAGCTAGAATTGAAAAGCTTGATCTCCAAATCAATAGCTGAGAGAAGCAGAGAAAGGCATGGCCAGCCTGGCTCAGCTGGAAGCACTGTACCAGTCATCCCAGGACCCCATTAACCAGTCTTGCCACAAGGTCAGGAAGGACCAGAAGGTTGAGCAGGACAACTGACGAGTTACTTAGACACATTTTTTTTTTTTTTTTTTGTAGCAGGGGAGGATGCCGACCTGCTAGAAACCGAGCTGAGCAAGGACCAGAAGGTTGAGGAGAAAGGAATCAGGAAAATATTTCTGAACCACAGCAGGAGCTCCCGCTCAACAAGCAGCTGGTGTCCATGCACAGCCCATGGGGTACACTGAAGTCCCTCTTTGCTGACAGCATCCCCACAGCTCCCCCTAGGACCAGCAGCAGCATCCTCAGATATTTGAACTAAACACTCAGCAGACATTCTTGGGGTCCTGTCTTTTTTATTACCAGTGCTTAGGCATTTTTGTTTTTGTTTTTGTTTTTTTAACTTGAATCAGATGGTATCCTTTAGTAAGGATTTTATCAGTTCTCAGTTTTTAAAATTCCAGACTTTTTTCTACATGTGAGATCATTTTCATTTTAACTGGCATGTTGTTTGCACACAAAAAAGAATCAAGCAAATAATATAATATAGGAAGGGACAAAAGAAATGCACTAAGACCAATAAACACATTCTCTCCTAGAATAGTGATCTGTTTTACTGGAACAAAACTCTTGCCTTGAAATGTACGTGGTCAGACTGTAGAAAACTGAATGGAAATATCTATTTTTTTCATACTGTGCATATTTCTTTTTTCTCTTAAATCCTCTTATTGGTACATTTTAGGTATATAATACATTTACACTCATCATTGGGAACTTGTACCTTTACATTATGGACCTTGTTTCTTATATTTTCCCCATTCCCCTGTGCTCCCCTCAACCCCTCCACCTCTTCCTATTTGCAAAAGCTTTGCTTTCATTTATTTCTTATCTCATACTTTTTTCCTTTCACTTCTTTCCTTTCCCCTAGCCCTCCCACTTCCCCTACCATTTAGCAGCTTTTTTCATATTTCACATTATCAATTATTCATTTTAATTCTTATTTATACTGTTAGTTTCTTATACCAGAGAAACTATTCAATATTTACACGTGTGTTCTATTTATTTCACTTAAGAGTATGTCCTCAATATGCATTCATTTAGCTATAAATGTCTCTAATTTCCCATTCTTTATGGCTGAGTAGTGCTCCATTTCATTAACACACACACACACACACACAACTTTCTTTATCCAGTTTCCAGTTGATGGGCACTTGGGCTGTTTCCAAGCTTTAGTTATTACAAAAGGTGCTGCTATAAACATGGGTGCACATATATAACTGTGGTATAATTCTAATTCTTTAGGGAGGATACCCTGTAGAGGAATAGCTGGGTCAAATGGGACCTCTAATAGTAGTTTTTGAGGTATCTCCATATTGATTTCCACAGTGGTTGCACCAGTCTGCACTCCTACCAAAAATGGAGAAAGTTTCCTTTCTGCCCACAACCCTGTCAATATTTGTTATTGGTTGATTTCTTGATAATCATTCTTTCTGGGGTGAGATGGAATCTCAGTGATGCTTTCATTTGCATCTCTCAGATAACCAGTGATGTTAAACTTTTTTTTTTCATATGTTTATTTGCTGCTTTTTCTTCTTTGTCTAAGAAATGTCTGTTCATTTCAGAGGCCCATTTTTGAATTGGGTCTTTAAATTTGGGAGGTCTGACTTTTTAAAGTTCTTTATATATTCTAGATAGTAGTCCTTTGTCTGAGGAACAGCTGATAAAATTTTTTTCTCACATTGTGGGTTGTCCTTTAGCACTGTTTCTGGTTTCTCTTACAGTGCGGAAGCTTTTTAATAAAATGAGATCCCAGTTGTTGATTCTTTGTGCTAATTCACATGCTAACTGAGGATTTGTTCATAAAGTCTTTTTTTTTATGCTGCTGTCATCAAGAGTTCTAACTTATCTTTCCACAAGTTTAGTGTTTCTATTTTAATATTTAGATCTTTAATTCACTTGGATTTTAGTTTAGTGCAAGGCAGGATCTAGTTTTAATCTTGGCAGGTTGAAATCCAGTTTTTCCAACACCATTTATTAAAGAGGCTGTCTTTCCTCCAATGAGGATGGTTCGATCCTTTGTCAAAGGTGAGATGGCTGAGTATGTCTGGAGTTGTTTCTGCATATTCTAATCTATTCCACTGATCCTCAGGTCCGTTTCTTTGCCAGTACCATGCTGTTTTTATCACAGTGGCTTTGTAGTATAGTTTCAAGTTGGGGATTGTGATACACCCTGTCATGTTTCTGTTGCCTAGAATGGCTTTTGCAATTCCATGTCTCTTCTGGTTCCAAATGAATTTTTCAATTGTTTTCTCTAGTTCTGTGAAATATACTCTTAGGATTGCATTAAATCTATATAACAGTTTTGGAAGTATGGCCATTTTTACTATATTGGTTGTTCCTATCCAGGAAAAAGGGATGTCTTTCCATTTTCTTATATTCTCTTTGATCTCTTTTTCTCAGAGTGCTGTAGTTTTTAATGTAGAGGTCTTTTGCTTCCTTCATTAGATTAATTCCTAGATATTTCATTTTTGGGGGGTGGTATTTTGAAAGGAATTGTTTCTCTAATTTCTTTCTCAGTGAGTCTGTTATTTGTGTACAAGAAGGCTATTAATTTTCTAGTGTTGACCTTGTAACCAGCTACTCTACTGAATCTGTAAGTCTAGAAGTCTTTTGGAGGAGTTTTTTGGGTCATCCATAGAGAGTATCATAACATCAGTAAATAATGACAGTTTAACTTCTTCCTTTCCTATCTGTATTCTTTTTTTCTTTCTCTTGTCTAATTGTGTAGCTAATGTTTCAAGAACTATATTAAACAGGAGTGGTGATAGTGGACATCTTTGTCTTGTTACTGATTTTAGTGTGAAAGTTTTCAGTTTTTGACCATTTAGTATGATGTTGGCTGTTGGTTTTTCATAGATAGCTTAATCAGGTTGAGATAAAGGCCTTGTATTCCAATTTCTCTTCCAATGTAGGGTTTTTATCATGAATGGGTGTTGGATTTTTGTCAAATGCTTTTTTTGCCTCTACTGAGATGATCAATGGTTTTTGTCTTAGTACTGTTAATATAGTATATTACATTTATTAATTTACATATGTTGAACCATCCTTGCATCCTTGGGATAAATATAACTTGGTCAGGGTGTATGATCTTCTTGATGACCCTCTGTATTCTGTTTGCCTATATCTTGTTGAGGATCTTTGCATCTATGTTCATAGGGGAGATTGGCCTGTAGTTCTTTTTGTGGGGGTGGGGGTTGAGACAGGGTCTCACTATGTAGCTGAGACTGACCTGGAACTCACTATGTAGCCCAGGCTGATCTCAAACTCACAGCCATCCTCCTGCCTCAGCCTCCTGAGTGCTGGGATTATAGGCATGCACCACCATGCCCAGCTGTAGTTCTCTTTTTTGGTTGGGTCTTTCCCTGGTTTTGGAATCAAAGTAGCACTTACTTCCAGGAATTAATTTGGGAGAATTACTTCCCTTTCAATTCCATTGAAAAGTTTAAAGAGTACTGGCAATAGTTCTTCTCTAAATGTCTTGTAGAATTCAGCGGTGAAGCCATCAGGATCTGGGCTTTTCTTTGTTGGTAATTTTTAAATTTCACTGTTTTCATTTTCACTGATTGTAATTGGGGTGTTTAGAATTTTTATATCTTCTTCGTTCAGCTTTGGTAATTTGTATGTTCATTTCTATGTTTTTCCATTTTATTGAAGTAGGTATTGACGATCCTCTGGGTTTCTGCTGGATCTGTTGTGACTTCTTTTTCATTTGTAATTGCATGGATTTGAGCGTTTTTTTTCCTTATTTTGATAAGGTTGGCTAAGGGTTTATTGATTTTTACTGATTCTTTCCAAAAAAATCAACTCCTCAATTCGTTGGTTTTTTTGTATTGTTCTCTTAGTCTCCATTGCAATGATTTCTGCTCTGATCTTATAATTTCCTCCCTTGTACGAGCTTTGAGTTTGTCTTGTTTTTCTTTTTCTAGGAGCCTGAGGTTCAGCATTAGGTTCTTTATTTAAGCCCTCTCTGTTTCACTGGTATGGGCATTCACTGCTATGAATTTCCCTCATAGAACTGCTTTCAATGTGTCCTACAGATTTCTGTACATTGTATTAGTATTAACATTTGATTATAGAAACTGTCTAATTGCTTTTTAAATTTCCTGTGACCCAATGGTTGTTGAGGAGAATGTTACTCAATTTCCATGTGTTTGTGGGGTTCTTGCGGTTTCTTATGCTATTGATCTCTAATTTTATTGCACTATGGTCTGATAATATACATGGGAAAACTTCAATTCCTTTGCATTTACTTAAGCATGTCCTATGAGGTAGCATGTGGTTGATTTTGGAGAATGACCTGTGTGCAGCCAAAAAGAATGTATATTCTGATTTTGTGGGGTGGAACATTGTAGACATCTATTAAGTCCATTTGTTCAAAAGTTTGGTTCAGTTCTATTATTTCATTGTTGATTTTCTGTTTAGATGATCTGTCTACTTGTGACAGTGGAGTATTGTGGTCTTCCGACTACAAATGTACTTGATTTTCATGTCCATTAATATTTGTTTTGTATAATTGGGAGCATTAGTATTTGGTGCATATACATTTATGATTGTCATCCCTTCCTCTTGGATTGTTCCCTTTACAAGGATGTAGTGACCTTCTTTGTCCCTCTTAATTAGTTTTGGTTTGAAATCTACTTTGACTGAAAATAAGATAGCTACCCCTGCTTTTTTTTGGGTTCCTGTTGCATGTAGAACTGCTTTCCATCCTTTTACTTTCAGTCTATGAGTTTCTTTTTGAACTAGGTGCATTTCTTGTATACAGCATACTGTTGGATGTTGCTTCTTAATCCATTCTGCCAGTCCATTTCTTTTGATTGGTGAATTGAGGCAATTGACATTCATGGTTATAACTGATATGTACTGACATATCTTTGTCATGTTATTTTCTTGTTGTTGGCTCTTTTTTATTTTTATTTTTTAATTTTCCCCCCCTCTTCCTTTAATTTGCTGCTGTGCCTGATGGTTTTGCTCAGTTGGGCCTCATGAAGTTGTGACCTTCATTGTCTTTTTCTAGGATATTATTTAGAATTGTTTGGAGTGCTAGTTTGGTATTCATGAAGTTTCTTGGGTGTTCTTTGTCATGGAAATATTTTATTTCCCCATCAATTTTGAAAGATAGTTTTGCAAGATACATTGTCTAGGTTGGAGATTGTTTTCTTTTAGAGCTTGAAATACCTCACTCCAGGCTCTCCTTGACTTGAGGGTTTGTGTTGAAAAGTTTCTACTCTGAAAACTACAGCACTCTGAAAAAAGAGATTGAAGAGATATCAGAAAATGGAAAGACATCCCCTGTTCCTGGGTAGGAAGAATCAACATAGTGAAAATGCTATATAGATTCAATGCAATCCTAGTTGAACTCCAAGCAGCATACTTCACAGACCCTGAGAACATAATCCAAAAATTCATTTGGAACCAGAAGAGATCTAGCATAGCAAAAGCAATTCTAGGCAATAAAGACAAGGTAGGTGGTATCACAATCCTCAACTTGAAATTATACTACAAAGCTACTGTGATAAAATGGCATGGTACTGGCAAAGAAACAGACCTGAGGATCAGTGGAATAGATTAGAAGATGCAGAAACAACTCCAGACATACTCAGCCACCATCTTTGACAAAGGAACCAAACATCCTCACTGGAGGAAAGACAGCCTCTTTAATAAATGGTGCTGGAAAAACTGGGTTTCAATTTGCCAGTGATTAAAATTAGACCTATATCTCTCACCATGCACTAAACTAAAATTGAAATGGATTAAAGATCTAAATATTAAAACAGAAACACTAAACTGGCTGAAAGAAAGGTTAGGTAGAACTCTTGAAGACATTGGTGTAGGAAAAGATTTTATGAACAAAACCTTCATTGCCTGTGAAACTGGCACAAACAATCAACTAGTGGTATTTCTTCTTATTAAAAAGCTATTGCACAGCAGAGAAATGACCAACAGTGTGAAAAGATAACCCACAATGTGGGAAAAAATTTTTACCATCTGTTCCTCAGACAAAGGTCTACTATCTAGAATATATAAAGAACTTTAAAAATATCAGACCTCCCAAATTTAAAGACCCAACCCAAAAATGGGCATCTGAAATAAACTGACACTTCTCAGACAAAGAAGTAGAAATAGCAAATAAACATATGAAAAAATGTTCAACATCATTGGTTATCTGAGAGATGCAAATGAAAATAACGCTGAAATTCCACCTCACCCCAGAAAGAATGACTGTTATCATGAAATCAACCAATAACAAATGCTGGTGGGGCTGTGGGGAAAGAGGAACCTTGCTCCATTGCTGGTGGGAGTGCAGACTGGGGCAGCCACTGTGGAAATCAATATGGATTGGAAGTCCTATTTGACCCAGCTATTCCCCTGCTATTCTTCCCCAAAGAATCAAAAGAATCATACCACAGTGGTATATGTGCACCCATGAGCACAGTAGCATGGAAACAACCTAATTGCCCATCAATGGGAAACTGGATAAAGAAAATTGTATTTTTTAATAAAATGGAGTGCTACCCAGCCATAAGGAATGATAAACTAGAGACATTTATAGCTAAATAGATGCATATTGAGGAGATACTCTTAAGTGAAATAAATAGGACACACATGTGTAAATACCAAATAGTTTCTCTAGTGTGAGAAACTGAAAGTATAAATAAGGACTAAAAGGTATAATAGATAATGTGAAATAAGAAGAAAAGGTTCAAAAGGGAAGGGGAAGTGTGAGGTGTAGAGGAAAGGAAAGAAAGGAATGGAATTAATATGAAGAAAAGAAAAATGGAAACAAAGTCTTTGTAGATAGGAAGGGGTGGAGGGTTGAAGGGAGTACAGGAGAATGGAGGAAAAAAATAAGAACCAAGATGGATTACGTAAAAGTGCAAATTTCCAATGATTAATGTCATCCTATTGCATACCTTAAACATACCAATCAAATTAATTTTTAAAAATGTAACAAGGAAATTTAGGGGAAAAAAGTCTGCTGTGATTCTGATGGACTTTCCTTTGTATGTGATTTGTTTCTTTTCTAAACTGCTTGTAGAATTTTGTTCTTCTGGGTTTCTGGGATCTTGATTATTATATGTCTAGGTGTAGAATTTTTTTGATCATGGCTAGTTGGAGTCCAATCACTTCTCTGTATGTCAAATTCTTTCACTCTGTTTTGGAAGTTTTCTGTCATTAATTCTGTGAAAAGTGTTGGTTTTTTTGTTTGTTTTTTTTTAATGTCTTTTCTTTCTCCTGAGTTTTTTGTGGACACCTATCAGTCTTTTTTTTTTTGACACCTATCACTCTTATGCTATTTTTCTTTGTGTTATCTAGGAGCTGTTAAATTGATTTCTCATGGTCCCTTACTAATTTTAAGAAATCTCTTTTCTGACTGCCATCCTGTCTTCTACATCTGATATTCTGTCTTCAGATTACTCATTCTATTGTGAATACTTTCACTGGCTCTGTTTGCATCAGTTTCACAGAATCATTTCTTTCCTATGTTGGACATTTATGGTTTCCATTTCTTTCCTATGCTGGGCATTCATGGCTTCCATCATGGTCCTGAGCTCATCTATTTTTTTTTCTGTTTCTGTTCTAGAGTTTTTAATCATGTCTTTCATTCTGCTCACCATCTCTGTATTTATCTGAGAAATTATTTCTGTTTTGAATTTTTCTAGTGCCTCATTCATCTGTTTTGTTACTTCCTGTGCTATCAGTTCAGGGTGTCCAAGTGGTTGATTGTCAGACTTTTCCACCTCGTTTTCCCCAGAATTTGCCTTTGGTGAGTGGAAGTATGGGTTTGCAACTTTTTTAAGTGTCTTCTCATTTCTATTTTTGCTGTTGGTGCTGTTTTGGGGTTAATTCCTGGGTTGATACTTCAATATCACTTATTGTAATTATCCTCATTGCTTGTATTTAGAACCCTTATGGAATGATTGGTTCTCAGAAGTGTCTTCCAGATATAGCTGGTCTTTAGGTTTTGAGTCTCTAATGACTCTGAGGTAATCTCATTTTCATTATTCCAGGAAGGACAACTGATTAGAGCAATCAAAACACCTTAGCCCAAGTGATACAATCCACAACAACAATAGCATCAAGCACAGCTTAGAAAGTGACAATTTGTAGTAGTTATTAATCCATTACCTTTAACAGTGTGAATTAAATAAAAATGAAGTATCAGCCCATAATATGTTTATAGTGAATAAACTCTTCAATACAGCAACTTTGCCCTTCAATTTTTTTTTTATACCAGGGATCAAACTTGGGACTTTACTCTTGCAAGGCAGGCAGCAGAACCACTGAGCTAAATCCCCAGCCCTACTTAACCCTTCAAGATGGGGACTTAAAAGGAATTGGGGAAGGAGAAATAAGATAGGTAGAAGGATAGGAAAAGGTTAGAAGTGAGGCCAGAGGACACAGGAAGATCACACAAACTCTAGGAAACTGTTAAGGATGAGGGGGAAAGACAGAATGAAAGAACAAAAACAAGAGCAGAACAACCTAACATCAATAGGGAAGCTAGAAACTGTATTGACTTTCCTTTAAAACTGACAATTGAGAGAAGGAAAAGGAAGAAGAAAAGAAAAAAAAAAAGGAATCCAAATTAGTATGGAAACAGGAACAAACAGGGAGAGAGATGAACAAGGTGGAAGACAGTGAGAGAGTGAGTGAATGAGAGAGAGAAAAGAAAAAAGAAAAAGAAAGAATAAATTTGAAAAGAGAAGAAAAATAAAACAAAAATAAGAGAAAAAATAACTGCAAATAAATAAAATAAAATAAAAAATAAAAATGAATAGCATCCTTCAGGGTATGTCTCTCCTGTCACAATAGACAACATGGGCATCTAAGTCAATTAGTCTCAGATCTAAGTCAATTAATCTCAGCAAGCCAGCAGCTGAGATTAGGGGTGATTTCTGGCTGTAAGGCCCAAGTTGAGCTCCCCGACCTCCTGCTGTGTTGGACTCTGCAAGGTTCTACTGCAGGTTACAGCTGCCCTTCCCTTGAAGATATTCCAGGGTCTTATGGGTGGTAGTGATCCCTCAAGCTTACCAACTATGGTGGTCTGGTGTACCTGTATTGCAGAGATTTTCTTAACTTTTCCAGTGTGCTTCAATTTACATCAAGAAGCCTCAGAGAGGCTCTCTTTCTGTTGTTCACTCCAGTGGTGGTGCTATGGTAGGCTGAGCAGCTCAACTCCTTGGCTTCTCCTCCTTGTGCATATTTTTTAAAACACACCATACCAGCAGTAATTGAAAGCAAATGCCTAATTTAGTACACATGTGTTATGTACCTCAAGGTAACAAAAGCATGTGGCAAAACCCACATGAACCCATAGAGCTTCACAGTGTGATTTATGTTCAGCTAACAACTATTATAGGAAACTATTCTCTATCAAAATGTGTTCTGGTATTCACAGTGAAGTGTTGATATATCACATTTTATTTATTTTAACAAAGCAGTATATTTTCTGTACTTATGATAAAAATGAACTTAGTTTTTAAAAAATTATTTGTAAGGACACTTTATGCATTTGGCACTATAGTTTGTCCCCCATCCACCTGAAGATGTCCCATCAGCTCCCCCAAGGTTGTCTCCATATACCAAAATGTTCATTTAAATAAAGTACTCACTGTATACAGGAATTTGTATTTTGGAGATGCTTGATCTATCTACAAAAAATAATTAGGAATTACCTTACTACAATATGTTCCCAGAAGTCTTAATTGTGTGTGTGTTTTTTCAAAAATAACAACTATAATATTAGACTTGTGTGCATGGAAGTAATTAAGGTACATCATTGCAGGAGATGGCAATATTGATTATGTGCAGTGCAGGCTGTAAGCAGTGCAGGCTATAAAGAGTTACACCCACAAGTGACTTGTTTATAGAAGTGAGTTCAGCCAAAGCCTATGTGCCAGTCAGAGTAACTGGCACCCAAATTCTATTCCCACAATTAAAACCTTCTTACTAAAGGACAATGTTCTAATTACAACCATAAATTTTGTCTATTCTATTCCTAATTCAAGAATGCTTTGTCTTGTCCTTTAGGAGCCTTGTTTTACATTAATTTCCATAGAAACTGCATGGCTGCACATCCTCACACTTAATATTGCCCTTGCACATAGCATGCCTTTACCCTAATTGATTACCAATAAAAATCAGTGGCTTGGACTGGCCAGTGCCTTTGTTAGTTGCACCAGCATTGGTTGTCCTGGCACCTCGCTTTCTGTCTCCCTTAGTTCTGTCTTTTAGGTTTTCGTTTTTTTCTCCTCAGACCTGCATCATACACTGGGCAAGAGACTAGAGCCTACTGCAGAGGTTTCTGGGAATGTTTCAGGGGTCCTCAGTACATCATTATTGTGGTTTAAAAGTGATACATGATAAGACACTTTGTTTTCACTGTGTTTTGACTGAATGACTTACTCCTCATCCCAGGGCACAAGTGAATAAAGTTAGTTTAAATGTAGCATGTGTCATCATAGTTTTTTAGAATTCATCTCATTTATTTTACTGAATACTGTCTATATCTTTGGCAATCTTGGTTAAAAAAAAGAACAAATAAAACATGGCCAACAAAAACAAATAAAATAAAACAAAACATACATAATTAATTCTGACTTCATAAAAAGAAAAGTATAGCATATGTATGACACCATGGAAATCTTCCTGTTTGGAACACACTGAAATGCAGGTGGGAGGGTTGGTGGGAGAGTTCTACTTGTATCTTTCTCGTAGCCAAATGGACATTTGTTTGCAGGAACAATGAGCTCCCAAGCCTGACTTTGCTCCTGGTCTAGATTTCTCTGCCAGGAACACAGAGCTTGGCCAGGTACATGGCTGGGTGTGCCTTTCCCAGGCAAGGTACCCTAGCTCTTGCTTGGTTCCTATTGGCCTTTTAGCTTTCTCCTGCCTTGCCACATCAATGGACCCTGAAGTCAGGTCCTCTTTTTCCTCAAACACCCTTGTCCTTTCTCCCAGAGAATTCCCCATTCCCACTTCATGCTCACTGCCATATCCAGATCAGAGCCACCTACTGCACTGGATCTGACTGTCCACAATGTAAAGTGTCTGACATGGAATAGCCTAGTGCATTGTCTGTCTCTGCACATGTGAAGTCTCAACTCTCACCTCTTTTTTGCTGTGATGTGGATGTGGCTCATCCCACAAGGATGCATTGGTCTCCAGTGTGGCAGGATTAAGTGGTGGTGGGTTCCTTTAAGAGGCAGGGCCTAGCAGAAGGTGATAACATCAGTAGGGGCACCACCTTCAGAAGGCACTAACCTAGCTCTTATGGAACTCTGGTTTTTATAAAGCTAAAAAAAATAGTAGGCCTGGCCCCTCCCTAATATCTGGCTTCCCGTGTCACCTTATGACCCCTCTTAAGCATGTTCCTGCCTAATGGCATTTGCTCTAAGATTCTTGCCAGAGACCAAGCAGGTAGCACCACCTGTCTTAGTTATTTTTATCTTGTTACTGAGACAAAATATCCAACACCCAAAGTTAAAGAGGGAAAGGTTTATTTGGCTTACAGTTCCTAGAGTTTTCAGTCCATAATTGGCTGTCTCCAAGGAAAGATGGCAGACCAGCAACAGTTCATGGTGGCAGAAGACAGCAAAAGCAATAAGAGAAACTTAATAGATTTTTTTTCTGTCCCTTTTACCCCATCCAGACTACCAGGATTGAGGTGATGCCAAACCAATCACTCATGTTCAGTGATTTAGTAATCGCACACCCTTAATCCCAGCATCACACATTCCATATTCAGCCACCTCTGAAAAAGAAAGCCTCACCTCATCTGCATGAGATTTTGGCTGAGGGAGGCATCTAATCACAAGCCATACCACCAATATCAGTCTTTCAGGCTCCAAAACTGCATGCTAAATCAACTTCGTACATTATCCAGCCAGAGGTGTTTTGTTTGGACAGCACAAAACAGCCTAAAACATCTTCCCAGCTTCCTAATTTGGGTGGTACTACTTGCTTCCTTATAATGACTGCAGCTTACATCTCAAGCTTAGCCTCTGGTGCTCTTTTTGCCTTGTATGTTAAGTCAGCTGCTGGTTCCCATCTGTCTGCCTTTTTAAGCTGTCTTGGGGCCATGATCTTGCCTCTCATTTCCTGTGCCCTCATTAAGACAAAACCCTTGGACTTCAGCCTTTTGGTAAAGTATTGCAGAAGTCCCTGAAATCCAGGTTCAATGTGAAAAAGGATACATCTTGGCTTAGCATAAGACTACAACCAAGGATTGGAACCAAAACCTGGAGAACATCCAGGACTAAGAAAGAAGTCATGTTTTAATGCAGAGAAGGACTATGGGGAAGAGGGTGGAGAAGTCACCAGAAGCCCTCTCCAGTGAATGAGGCAGGTCACCCTACCCCATCCTATTTCAGCAGGACCTCCTTCATCGGGTGAGGGTGACTGACAACTGCATTTACCTCTCCAGACCAGACTTGAAGGACAGATGGACCAGTCCTCCATCAAGACTTTAGGACAAGGTAAGGCCCTGAGGCTCAGTCCCAGTCAGGCCTGTCCCCATGGACAGGAGGGGCACTTAATCATCTCCCAAGGTCTCAGACCAGATACCTCAGTCAGGGATCTCCCATAAAGTGGAAGGAAATGTTTAACCTCTGGGTGATTTGTATGAGTGACTGTGAACCTGATTGTGGCTTGTCAAAATTAGGCTCTGGGGCTCCATGGCCTTGGCTACAGACTTTGAGTGGGCCCTAACCTGTGTTTCCATGGTGACATCTATGGCATAAAGATGACTTACCTCCCAGGTTGGGGACTATGGGTGCATGTTCAGCCAAGACCTGCCTAAATTCCCGCCAGGGGTGTGGCCAGTCAGGCACAAGAGTTAGAAGAGTCAGGTCTCCCATCCTTTGGTTCAAGGGACACCACATAGACCATGGGAAACACACCTAGCCAGCTCTCTATCTTAGATTGTATGTTAAAGGATTTTAAGAAAGGTTTCGTTGGTGACTATGGAATCAAAATGAAATCCTCCAAACTCAGGACCCTCTGTGAAATAGAATGACCTAAGTTCAATACCAGCTGAGGTCGCCATCTGAGGGAACCTTAGACATTCCCACCATTCAAACAATATGGTGAATTGCCACCAGGTCCTGCAGACCAATTCCCCATATAGATTTCTGGTTAGAAATTGCCCAGACCCTCCTATACTGGGTACAGTTCTGCACCAAGGACAGAGTAGGATCCTTGTCTTTTAGGACTTGATCAGTCACCAAAAGGCCCCAAGAGACTTATTCACCAAGGGTCTCCTGAAGAAGTCCCCTCCTTTGAGTCATCCTCAGCACCTCCAACACCAGTCCTTCCAGAGAGCCCACCTCCTTCAAGTCCCCCACTGTTGCCTGTTTCTTCAGCTTCCAGTCCTGCCACAATCCCAGATGCCATCTGGACCAACACCTCAGATGAACCCCTTGCTGGGTGCCTCTGTTCAGCACAAACCCCAGCTGTCCAGATGCCCCTCCAGGAAGCACATGACCTCATGCAAGTCCAACCCAGCCAGGTCACCCTCTATTATCAGCCTTTCACCACTACTGATCTTCTCAAATGGAAGCAACACAATCCATCTTACTCTGAAATACTCCAGGCTCTCATTGCTCTCATAGAGTCCATCTTTCAGATCTACTTGTCCATGTGAGATGATTGCCATGAGCTGCTCCTTACTCTTTTCTATACTGGTGAAAGTCATAGAATTCTCACAGAGGCCACAAAATGGTTACAAGAACAGGCCCCTGGAGGTGTCATGGACCCAGAGGAATGAGCAAGGACTGTGGCTCCTCATACCAAGCTGGCGTGGGGCTTCTATTCCCCTGATGGTCAGGCCTCCCTCAAATGATACAGAGAGGCAATTCTGAGGAGCATCTGAACAGGAGCCAACAAACATGTCAAAGACTGCCTCTGTGGCTCAAAAACCAGATGAGTTACCAGGTGACTGTTGTGAACGACTTTGTGAGGCATTCCATATTCACACCCTGTTTGATCCTGAAGCTCCTAAAAACCAACCAGTGAGTGGTCAACACTGCCTTCATGGCCCAGTCAGCCCACATTTTCCAAAAGCTCCAAAATCTTGAAGGGTTTGCAGGCATGAACACCACCCAGCTCCTGGAGATTGCTACAGTCTTTGCCAACCAGGATCAAGAGGCCCAACACAAAACAGTCAAACAAATGAAGCAAAAAGTCTCACTTCTTGCAGAAGGTTAGACCCTGTTCTGAGACCAGGACAACAATGCAAAGGGGTCGGGGCACAGAAACAGATCCCCTTGTGCTCTGACCAGCGTGCTTACTGCAAGGAGATTGGACACTGAAAAATGAGTGCCTGAACTAGAAGGGCCTTTCTCCAAATCGAAAGGCCCCCAATGACACCAGCATCCACTACCAACTAGAGCCAACAATGCCAGGCATGACTGCACTTGCAGGTATTGACTCAGATTAGGACAGACTGGTACCCCTCAGTCTTGGCTCCCAGGAACCTCTAGTTAAAATGACAGCTGAGAGCCAACCAATAACTTTCATGGTGGACATAGGAATGGAGGATGGTTGTGATCCCTCTTGGTGACACCCTTCACAAAGAAAGAGGCCACCATCTTGGGGGCTACTGGGGTTCAGACTACCCATTCTGCTAGCTATGCTCCTGCCAACTGGGAGGACATAAGGTGGTTCATAAGTTCCTCTGCTTGCCTGAATGTCCTATACCTCTCTTAGGAAGAGACTTATTAACCAAACTGGGAGCCCAAATAGTTTTCATGTCCTGGGATCTGCCAGCTTGACTTCTGGTGGTTAAGAAAGCCTGATGCTGACTGTGACAGTCCCCAGGGCGGAAGAATGGAGGCTATGCGCTGTTGACCAGGAGATAATCCCCCCACCTCCATAACTGCTAGAGGCTTATCCGGAAGTAAAGGCTGAAAAGTCCCCACCAGCATGGGCAGGAATGAAGCCCCGGTCATAGTGGAACTCAAACTGGGGACAACACCTATCAGATTAAGGCAATATGCCATACCCAGGGAAGGCACAGATTGGGATCCAAGAACACATTAACTGGCTATGGGAGGCAGGAATCCTCAGAGTGTCAGCCCCCTTGGAATATTCCTCTGTTACTGGTCCAAAAGCCTGGGGGAAATGGATACCAGCCTGTACAAGATCTCTGAGTAGTCACCAAGACTACAGTCACCCTCTACCCTGTTGTTCCAAACCCCTATACTCTGCTGAGCCTACTCCTACCTGAGGCAGCACATTCACATGTCTAGATCTGAGGGATGCCTTCTTCTGCCTGTGGCTGGCCCTCCAGTCAGTTGCCTTTTGCTTTCAGATGGGAAGGTCCCGGCACTGGACAAAAGACACAGTTAATTTGGACAAGACTTCCTCAAACCTTCAAAAACTCCCCACCTTGTTCAGGGAAGCCCTTACAGCTGACTTGACTGACTTCCTGGGGGAAAAACTGAATTGCTCACTGCTTCAGTATGTAGATGACCTCTTGCTGGTAAGTAAAAACAAACAGAACTGCTGGGAAGGAAAACAAGCTCTCTTACAACTGCTCCTGGATGCAGGCTACAAGATATCCTGGGAAAGGCACAGATATGTCAACCTTCTGTTCATTATAACTAAAGAATCTTATTCTTTGGAAACGAGAGATAAGCAAGTTATCTGCACCCTCCTGATACCAGGCAACAGAAAAAAGCTGCAAGTTCTTGGGAGTGGCTGGATTCTGCAGGACCTGAATCCCAGGGTTCACAGAAAAAGCCAAGCCCCTCTATGGCACTCTCACTGAACCAGAAAACCAGCCTCTAAAATGGGAGGCCTAACAAGAAATAGCCTTCAAAGAGATCAAATGACTACTTGTCAGCACTCCTGTGCTGGTGCTACCAGACATACACCAAGAATTCAATCTCTGTTAATAAAAAGGACCATGTGGCCCTTGGGGTCCTGACCCAAACAGTGGGACCCTGGCAGAGGCCAGTGGCCTACCTGTCAAAACAGCTAGACACCATAGCAACTGGATGGCCCCCTTGCCTCCACACCCTGGCAGCAACTGTCACTCTCATCAAGGGAGCAGACAAATTTAACTCTGGGACAGAACCTTGAGGTATTATAACTGATGAACAATCAAGGACATAAATGGCTCTCAAATGCCAGGATGACTCAGTATCAAGGATTGCTTTGTGAAAACCCAAGTCACTTTAGACACCGCTCAGTCTCGAAACCCAGCCACCTTCCTTCCAACTGAGGAGGGCCCACCTGACCACAACTGTGAAGAAGTCGCCGATGAGCTGTTCTCCAGTTGACTTGACCTCACTGAAGTACCAGAGCCCAGACTAGATGCCACCCTATTCAGAGATGGCAGCAGCTTTATACAGGGTGGGGAATGGCTGGCAGGATGTGCAGTTATTACCGCAGACCAAGTCATCAAAGCAAGCCCTCTCCCCAAGGGATGGTCAGCACAGAGAGCAGAACTCTGGGCCCTCATCCAGGCCTCCTATGGGCAAAAGGAAAAATTGTCCACATCTACCCTGATTCCCTCCGCTCTCCTCTCTCTGTGCCACTATATGTCAAAGAAACCAAACCTGCACCCAAAATAATCCTTTACAAGGACCAAAACCTGCTCCAGGAATACAGCACACCGGAGCTTCTCCCTTCAAAGACCTACAGATAGACTGCACAGATGTAAAGCCACAAGGAGGCTACAAATACCTGTTGGTCATTGCTTGCACATACTCAGGGAAGGTAGAAGGTAAACCCACATGAGCAGAAAAAAGCCTGGGAAGTTATCCAACTCCTGCTATAGAAAATCATCCCCTGATTTGGACTCCCCCTATCTATAGGAAGTGATAATAGGCCTGCCATGTGGCAGAGGCAGTATAGGGCCTTATGGACATCCTAAAAGCAAGGTGGACACTCAAAAAAGCCTATAGGCCCCAGAGTTCTGGAAAAGTGAAATGCATGAACCACACCCTAAAGACCACCTTAGCTAGGCTTTGTCAAGAGACAAGAACCACCTGGCTAGATATGTTACCTCTAGCTTTGCTCCAGGTCAAATGTATACCTGGACCCTCTGGTTACTCCCCTTCTGCCATCCTATTGGGGTGGCCCCCACCTATAACTAAGGCCTTTCAAAGAGGTATCAGGCAGTTAGAAAACACATGCCTAATGTTGGAAACATACCTAACAGTGGAATTACAGGCTCTAGGGAAAATTTTATCTCATATCAACAAAACAGTTCCTGAGAGAAACCTCATCTCCTTAGGCATCCCTGCACACCTATTCCAGCCAGGTGACTCAGTTTGGGTCAAAGATTGGAACAAGGAACCCCTTCAACCTGTTGTTGTGCTTGTTACCCTAACTGCTGTTAAAGTTACAGATATTGTTCCCTGGATACACCATTCAAAGCTCAGAAAGGCCTACTCTCAAGACCCTCCGGCCACTTGGATTATTCATCCTGAAAACCCAATTCCAACAAGGGCCACCATTGACAGACAACAGCTCTGCTCTGGTCACTTCAGAGGCTGACTAGTCTGTGCACAGCTGAAGCCTGAGGACACTATTTACAGGAAAGGCCCCTCCCCTGAGACTGTTTTAATGTCTTGACATGCCTGGTTCTTAGCCCCCTTCTGTGCTGCACACAGAATCATTAATAATTAAGCATAACTTGTTCAGTGTGGTTTTTACCTTTAGTTCTTCCTCTTATTGTGTGGAGTATGGATCTGGGATTTTAGCAGTTATTTTATGACTAAGAAGACAAAAAAGATAGCAGAGCTTAGCTGTAACAGAAACATTGGTCGTTATGGCTTTATCAACCTGCCACTCTCACCCTTAATTTCCTAACATCATATTTCTTGCTAAGTGAAAGAAAAGCAAAACTCCTAATCAACATATATTAATGCTACCTAGATCTAACCTCAAGCTGAATTGCTATGGTATGAAGCCCTGAAATACAGTTTTTCAAAACTTTCATATGATTCTGTGTGCAGCAAATTTGAGAACGCTGCCCTACTTTAAGCTACTGCTTTCTAGTTTTTGTTACTTTCTGCCAAATGCAATGTGCCACAGATACTATCTCCCTTTACTAAGAATTGCCTAATCCCAGGTGCCCAGTATGTTTCTAGCTAGAGTGACATTAAAGAGTGTAGACATGGGGCACACAAGATAACACACAGAATTCATATGTGGGAGCAGATGACCAAGCCAGAACCAGTAAAGCAATCAAACTCTTAGAAATGAATTGAGGAGGATAATTTCATGGCCTTAAGGGAATGTTTTCTTTAACAAAATATAAAAAAGTATTCACCATAAAGGAAAAAATTGAAAGGTTTTCATTTTCATTAAAATAAAATAGTTTTGTTCTGAAAAAGACAATAGTAAAAGAATAAAAGAGGAAGCCATGCATGGGAGAAGACCTATATCCAACAGAAGCCATATCCAGAATATATAATGCACCTCAATCAGGAAGTACGAGAGAATCAGCTCAACATGCAAACAGGCAAAAGGCTTGAATAAGTACTCTGTGAAACACAATACCCAAATGGCCATCCCTAAACTGCTCCAGCTCCTTGGTCATTAGGAAAATGCAAATTAAAACTATGTAATACCACTACCTTGCCAGAGTCTACACGTAAATGACTAAAATGAAAAAAACTGATGGTACCAAATGGTGCTGAAAACATACAGTAACCAGAAATCTACCCTGCTGATGGGAGGATAATTAATACAATTGCTTTGGAAGACTGTCTAGAAATATCTGGAAAAATGAAACCTGAATCTTCTGAGAAGAGATAGAGAGAATCATTTTTGCAAATTTTTATAACCATCAAAAATCTCTCCTTGCTCAAATTTAAAATACTTTTAAGAAGAAAGAAGGAAAGGAAAACAGCTCTACAGTCTTTGACATGGTCAGTGCTTAAAAGGCCAAGTAAACTGTGTACTGTGTTTATGGTAATTACAACTTGCAGCACCACCTTAGCTGGAAAACAGAACTATCCATCCAGGATCAGTCACAAAGGGCCTTTAGGAACACACCCCTGGCCTGAGATGTAATTACTGTATATATAGCTTTATGCTGGCAACACATTATCTAACTTCACTGTAGTAACTAGAACAGCTTTGGTAGCAAGCGACAGAACCCTAGAGTGAAACTCAGAAAAAAGGAGAATGTTTAAATTAGAAGCCATGAGAATAAAGGGATGGAGATGACCTCCCAAACAACTGGATCCAAACACTCCTGGGATCCCCCTGTCCCTCAGCTCTGCCTTTGCTCAGTGTAGCCTCATTCTTTTTTTTTTTTTTCCTCTCTCATTGAGTTTATTGGTATATTTTAGGTATACAGTACAGTTACATTCATCATTGGGATCTTGTACCTTTACATGACAGGTCTTGGTTCTCATTTTTTCCCCTTGTCCCTGTCCTCCCTTTACCCCCTCCTCCCCTCCTCATTTACAAACACTTTATTTCCATTTTTTCATTTTCTCATATTTTTTTCTTTTCCCTTATTTCCTTTCCCCTACCCTTCCCACTTCCCCTACACCTTTAGCCCCTTTCTTCCTATTTCACATGGTCAATTTAGCCTCATTCTTCTTGCTAACTTAGACCAGCCTCTTGTCTACACACAATACAAACACCATTCACCCATTTCCAGGGAAAGAGGCTGATTAGCTCAGTGTGGATCAAGACCCCATGTTTGGGTCACTCAATTATGGCCTGGGAGTGAAATGTGGCAAAGGCATTGTGAATGTCTGGCTCTATGAAGGTGCCCAGGATTATACCAGTTAACCTGGCCAGGAGGCAGATCTTCAAACAGCTTTCTCCAAAGTTATCAGAGAGACAAGATGGGCAGGAGGGGAAGCAATGCCAAGAAAGGTGGGGTACCAGATGGCAAAACAGGAGGAGGCAGCACCTTCACTGTAAGGAAATTTAGATTTTATTTTTGAAGTACCAAGTCATGTGATGATGTTTTTCTATGTGACTACTTCTCTAAAACTAGAGCTGGTTGAAAACCAACCATGACCCCTATCACTGCACACTGGGAGATGCACCCAGGAGACAGCAACGGACATGCATCATGCTCTAGAAGATACAAAACACACCTCGATCACAGGACTGGGAAGCAAGGTATCCTCAGAATACAAAATTGGAAGCAGTAAGGCATATCCTGCATCAAAAATATACATCATTCTAGTGTGCCCTAACAAGAATTTAAGGGTGCTAGGCAAAGCCCAGTTACAAAGTATGGGACAATAAAGCATACTTCACTCTGATAGAGTCTGGGGAGGAACAGCATGCCCAATGTGTGGGATATGTTCCCTGAAGATAATCAACTTGAGGAATCCCAAACACAAAATGTGTGTGTCACCTAAGACAAAATACAGAGGTGAAAATGTATGCCCAAAGTACAAAATACAATTTGGAATATGCAGTATGATTGGAAAATACAGTGAATGTTTTTTAAAAATTAACTTATTACAGAAAAAAACTTATTTCCAATTAATCCCCCTAGGACTATTCTCGCTCTCTTCAAACACATTAATCTCATCTTTCCTGCCAATTTCTGAAGCAGTTTGAAAGTCCTCTTTCATGACAGTCTTTAGTTGTGCTGTCGTGGTTACTGTAATGTCCTGGATCAGTTCAAAGCATCCACCTTTTATGGTTATTTGACTTTGGAGAAGAGCTAGAAGTTGCACAGTACCAGATCTGATGAATAAGGTGGATGAGGACACAATATTATATTTTTATGTGCCTGTCTTTACATTGCATGGAGCTCAGCAGCAGCATTCACCATACTTTTGATCACAGCTTGTAAAGACATGAAACAGGACTTCCAGAACTGCTTCAGAAAGAAACTGCTTTAGAAACAGAACTTCCAAAACTGACAAGAACAATGGGATAAGTTGGGATAAGTGTGTTCAAGGCAAAGGGGTGTATTTTGATGGGGTTTAATAGCCACGTCTTTTTTTACTGTAATAAATTTTAAAAATTTAAACATTCACCGTGTATGGTACTCTCACCTTGTATATCAAATCCCAAAAAGAGGAGATGAGGAGAGCAAAAAGAGAAATTTCCAAATTTTCAAAAGAGAAATTGCAATGTCTTTATTGAGAGTCACTAGCCACAGATGCCTAGGGAAGCCCGAAAGCTCCAGGACTAGGTGGACACTCACTTAAAAAACCAACTCCACACACGTGGCCAGGACTCAGAACAATGACAACACCCTGCACTCTGTAGCATGTGTCATCTACCACAGTGAGAATATTTTATAGGAAGTATTTTGTTCTTCCTGTATGTCGACCAGAGAGTAGATGCACTATGGCTGACCCCAGTTCTCCACCGTCTGTATCATCCACCCTGGTTTTGACCACAAGTGCACAAACACGCGAACTTCTGGTGCCCTGTCTGGGTTCATGCACGGGTGGAATATGTTGCTTCACTGAGTATTTCTTGATCTATTTTCTGAAAATGCAGCTGTCTTCTTTCAATTCCCAAAACATATATTAGCATTTACTAAAATACTATTATCATTTCCCAAATTTTGACTCCAAAACAATAGAGAAGCAGAGAAAAGGAGACCCTGCTGCACTACTGGTAGGAGTGTAAATCAGGATAGTCACTACAGAAGATAGTATGGAGATAAGACAGTATGGAGGTTTCTCTGACTACTCAAGATAGAATTACTGTATTGCTTGGTATGTTTCCAAAGAAAACACAATCCATGTGTCAGAGAGATATTTGAACATCCATGTGTATCACAACAGTGAAGATATGGAAGTCATCTAAGTGCTCATCAATGGGATGAATGGATAAAAATGTGATATACACCAAGTCTCACCCCAAATAAGACTTAACTGGAAAATAATCAGCCTTGAAAACTAGAGATTAAAAATGCCAGCAGCCCCAATCAGCCTATCCTTGCCTTACATGCCTTTCCAAGTAGCCACCAACAAGAGAATCATGATGCAGGTAAGGAAAGGATGGGCTAAATGGGGCTGGCATTTTTGTTTGTTTGTTTTTTAAACAAAATCGCACTATATAATTCAAGCTGGTGTTGAACCACTATGTAGCCCAGGCTGAACTTGAAGCAATCCTCCTGCCTGCCTCCCGAGTGCTGGGCGTACAGGCATGCACTACCACACTGGGCTGGAATCAGCATTTTTTATCTCCAGATTTCATTTTCTCACTTTAAAAAAAAATTTTTTTTTGGTACCAGGGATCAAACTTGGGTCCTTGCACTTGCGAGGCAGGCAGTGAAACCACTGAGCTAAATCCCTGGCCCAGATCTCTAGATTTCAAGGCTGATTATTTTCTGATTAGGTCCTCTTTCGGGCGGGGGGAGATACACAATGAAATATTGTTTGTGCTTGGAAAAGGTAGCAATCCAGTCACTGGAAACATTATAGATGAACTTGGAGGACATTATACTAAGTGCAATATCCAGAAGCAGAATGACAGACACTGCACCATCACATTTATATGTGCAATCTAAAGCAGTTGAACTCATGTTAGTAGAGTAGAATAGTAGTAACCAGGGGTAGGGATGGGAGGATGGGCAATGGGTAGACATTGGCCAAAGGATACAAAATTTTGTTTAGACAGGAGGAATAAGTTCAAGAGATTTGTTTTAGAGTTAGTAACAATGTATTTTATACTTAAAAATTGCCAAGAGTAGATTGCACATTAATTGGCTTGATGCAGCCATTCCATAATGCACGCCTTTATCTAAACATGCTATATATCATAGTATGTAGCTTTTGCCATTAAAAATAAAAAGTAATCCTGATCTATTTCTTGTTGATGGAAGTTAACTTACTTATCAATCCTATAAGAATAGTACCACAAAAACAAAGAACCGAATACACTGTCTGTTAGAATCAAAACAGCCATTTGCCTTAACTAAATTCTACTTAAAGATTTTATTTACTGTGCAGAAACAGCTGAGGTTTCTTTGGGACCTCAGGACTTATCATCGAAGGAGAATGATTTGGTTGAATGGAAATGGTAGTTTTCATCACAGAACAAGCCTCAGAAAAGGAAGAGTGTCTCCGCAGACAGGCTCTGGGAACTGGGGTGTGGCAGGGTGGGGTCTAGCACCATGGTGGAGAATGAATGGGGATGGATATGTCTTTATTTGCTTTCCTTAAACAAGGAAGAGACCTTTTGGACCCTAAGCTGCCTCCTCCCTTCATTTCTGCCAAGCTGGCAAAGAAGATAAAACATGGAAAAAGTGCTTTATCATTTTTGTTGTTGCTGTTGTTGCAGTGTCAGGGATTAAATCTGGGCTTTTGCACAGAGCTACATCCCTGGCCCTATTAATTAATTAATTAATTATCTTATTTATTTATCTATCTGTCTATAATTTTGAGACAGGGTCTTATTAAGTCACTAAGTTCTGTAGGCTAGTCTTCTACTTTTGATCTTCCTGCCTCAGCCTCTCAGAGTGTTGGGATAACAGGTATGCACTACCATGCCCAGTTAATCCATTAAAAAAAAAAAAAAAACAGATGAGGGCATGTGGTAAGAAAAAGGCCAATTATGATTTCTGTTCCTAATTTCCCTCCTTTCTTAGAGTCTAGAGGACTTTGGAAAGACAAAGACAAGAACACAACAAGAAGAATTTGGAGTAATTATTGTAGTAGTAAATTGGTATCTAATTTTGAAAATCGTAATTGGCATAAATGCTACATACCACATAAGGACAGATAATAGATAGAATAGAAGAGAACATGGAAAAAAAAATAGAAGTCAGAGTCCTTTCTTGTAAAAAACAACCATTTATGTAAGTAAACCAGCAAGATTGGAGAGTGTAAACAGCCAGGCTGAATTGGACAGGGGTAGGTTATTCAGCCCAACATTTCAAAAATCAGATATCCATACAAAACCCTGAGAAGCTGACTTCTTACGACCTGAGGATTTGCAGTGCCAGGTGCATCCTTGCAGGATGACAACCTGTTGTAATTAGGCAGCACTGTCCCTGCAGATGGGGCCAGGTTTTCAGTTGAACCCAATCTCCACAACCCATTTCGTACTTGGCATCTAAATAACTTGGCTCTGTATGAATTTGTCACCTGCAATTATGCAATGAAATTAGAAGACAATAGTGTCAATTAACAAAAGACTACTTATTACATGATACCCATAAATTTTTTGTGGTAAGAGGTGTAGCATGAGTCAGTTCCATAAATTGTCTTGAGCTGTTTACTGGGCCGGCAGCTGGTGAACTCAGTGATTGAACAAGGAAGCCTAAATGTTGCGGCCAACTAGGTGCCAATCGAAGACTCTGGGCTTGCGCCTTGGAGAGGAAGAGCCAGTTCCAGAATGGGTGTTGACTATGTACACAGCTGCCTAGCTCTGGGGTCAGAGAGGGGAACTGTGGGTCCCTCAGAAGCATGGATGGAAGGACCCATGAATAATTCATATCATAACCAGACTGATGCTCAGCCAGCCTCAAGGGGGATGAATTACCTTGTGTCATTTCCTGCCCAAATGTCAGCGTGTGCGCACTGGTGCCTGTGATGAGCTAATGAATAGGTGCTTTCTCTGATGCCTCTGGTTGGGGCAAGGCATTTTCAGGATCTTGGCTCCAGATTCTAATGTCTGACTTGCTCCTTACAACCAGGACATCATGAGACAATAAAAATAAATAACTCATGACTGAAACTGTGCCTCTCCTAAAGAGGAATCCAGATGGAAATAGAGCAAGGGTCCTAATGTATCTGGACAGTGCTGGAGAAAGGGCTTGGCACTGCCATAAGGAGAGGGCTGGGGAGGAGCTTGACTTTACAGCTCACCTCTGTCCTGAGGACCTGCACCCACGCAGCAGGGATCTGAGACCATGAGGGCTCAACTCTGGATGGTCAAGGGAGCCTCACAAATCTTTTGGTTTTCCAGTGCACATAAAATTTAGATGGATACTATATAATAATCTATTAAGTGTGTGGCAGTATTATATCCAGAAAGAAAACAACACGGACATTTTAATTTCAAAATACAGGACTATGGGTATACCTCAATGGTAGAACATTTGCCTATCACACACAAGGCCCTTGGTTCCATCCCAAGCACAGCAAAATAAATACAACTAATTTTCTAGTAGTACCCATCTTTTTTTAAAAGGCAAAAAGAAAAAGGATAAAATTTGAATGACACATCTTATTTAACTCAACTTATAAAAAATGAATATTTAAATATATAGTTAATATGAAATATTACTAATGAGATATTAACTAAGTATGATGGCAAGAACCCATAATCCCAGCTACTCTGGAGGCTGAGTCAGGAGGATCACAAGTTCAAGGCCAGCCTGTACAACTTAGCAAGGCCCTGTATCAAAAACACATGGGGCTGGAGATTTAGCTCAGCAGTTCTGATGCCTGCCTTGCAAGTGCAAAGTCGCAAGTTCAATTCCTGGTACCAAAAAAAAAAAAAAAAAAAAAGGCACATAAGTCTTTGAAGTCCAGGGTATTACTTTCACTTAAGAGTTTGGAATCATTTATAATGTGTGACACATGCCAGTGTCCTATGGCTGTGGGCAAACTGCTTATCTACCTTGTCATAAAATGTAAATGATGACGGTTGAGTTTTTCTCAGCTCAGGTACTTGCTCAGTTTTTCCTGGTTATAGGATAACAAATAAGCAGAACATAGGGGTCATTGTTACACAGAGGCTCTGTAGCTGCCTACACAGATGATGTTATTAACTTAATTAGAAGTTGTTTCAGTTCCATGGGCCATGGATCATTAAAGACTGATTTCTTAACCACATTGGCCTTGGAGTAAGAAGATGATTTTTTTTTCTTTTTTTGAAACTAGTCTCATATGTTGCCCAGACTGGACTTGAATTCCTAAGTGATACTCCTGCCTCAGCCTCTTGAGTCTCTGGGATTGTGCCAGATTGCCTGGCTGACAGGGTGGTATTCAAGGTCTGGGCAGCCCCCACTGAGGCTTCCTGCCACCTGTCAGGCATAATTCAAGTACACCAGCTAGAAATATCATCTATGAGGGGTTGACAACTTCTTCAACCATATTAGACTAAGATTTATGTTTTAGACACATGTTTACAATGATTATTGCACCTAAGTAACAAAAGGCATGCAAAAAATGCCACCTCCAGCTTGTTTGGACAACTATGGTTGTTCAGTTTTATTCAGACCAACGAGGCAATATTTTTAGTATAATCATTCAAAGAGTTGGTACTACTTAGGCAAAATCTTAGCTAGTAAGAATTAGCCAAAAGAAAATGTTATAGATAGTCAAGCATCTTTTACCAAAGGAGAGTTTGTTGGTTTTATGGTGCTGGGGCTTGAACTCAGGGCCTTGATACTTGCTAGGCCAGGGCTCTCACACCAGCTCCTAACTCTTAATTAAACAGTTTCCCTGGTACTAAGAGGAACCTTTGTTCTGAGTAAATGAGAAAGCCCAGGACTTTAAAATATGGCAAGTAGGCCAGGCATGGCCTTGTATACCTGTAATCTCAGCTTCTCGGGAGACAGGCAGAAAGATTGCTCCAGCCCAGGAGTTAGAAAGCAGCTGAGGCAACATAGGGAGATCCTGTATCTAAAAAATAAAATCAATCACCAAGGGAAACTGCATAGAAGTGCAATGAACATGCATTAGTAGCCCATCCCCTAAACCAGTGGTGGCGAACCTATGGCAAGCATGCTGCAGCCAGCTGTTTGTTATCATTGAAAACTCTAAAAGGTTTGCTATGGCTGTCCTAAAACCACATCTTATTTTCTCACCTTTTTTGGTGGGGGTATGTAATTTTGTTTCCTTATCTTGGAAATAGAAAAGATATATACTTGCTACATGGTTATAGAACCCCTTTAAGTTCTTGGCACCATAAATATTGGTTCCCCTTATATCAGTGAGAAAGATAAGGTGAACAGTTAATTTTAAAACTAGGCAAGAGCTTTAGTGTTTTTGCTTGGTTTTGCTTGGTGTGTGTGTGTGTGTGTGTGTGTATTCTTTCAACAAGTCCACGTTTAGTTCCACCGCCTGCCTTGCAAGCACAAAGACCTGAGTTCAATCCCTGGTACAAAAAACAAAACAAAATAAACAAACAAAAAAACAAGTCCACGTTGTTTTTCTGAGTAAGAAAGTAACACATTCACTGCAGAGTATTTAAAAAATACAGAATTAGGGCTGGGGATTTAGCTCAGTGGTGCTGCTGCCTGCCTCACAAGTGCAAGGTTCTGATTTCTATCCCCAGTACCAAAAAATCAAAACAAAACAAAACAAAAACAAAAATGGAATCACTCACTGTTTCAATCATCCATAATACCCAGAGATAAATACTAGCCTTATTTTTGTTTGTCTTGACCACACTTACATGCAAATATTTTGCCTTCTTTTTACCTTTGGGATAATATTATCACCTAAAGTATTTTACCCCATTCTTCACTGATGTACTTTTAAAAGGTTCTTCAAAAATCTTGGAATTTCTCTTATTTGAAAAGCACAGTATTATTAGAAAACATAATGGTTGTATAATATCTCAACATGTATACTGATTGCCATGTTTTGCGCAGGCCTGATTTGGGACCACTAGACTGTCTTCAAATTTTCTCGTTATGGAAATCGTACATGATATTCTTGCACACATATGTTGGTACACATCTGCTGATGTCCTTCTAGGAATGGGATGAACAATTGTAAATGATTTCTCCCCCTTGTTTTTGTTTGAGACAGGGTCTCTCTATGTAGCCAGGCTGGCCTCAAACTTGCAGTGACCCACCTGTCACAACCCCCGGAGTACTGGAATTACAGATGTGTGTCACCACACCGGACCCTCTAAGGGTTTTTAAGTGGTTCTACACATATTATAACATGAATCTCATGAACAATTACAATGGTTGACTTCCTGATCATGAATAATATTTGTACCGTCTAGCCTCAATCAAATGATCAACTATATTTCAAAAGGAATGGATTGTACATACATGCGAGGGCCCTTCTGATTTTACTATGGAATTCTAGATATGATCTTCTAATTTTTGTAATTAGAATACAGGGAAACATTTAACAGCCCTGGTGGTCACATACAAATTCTAAGAATGAGGAAGTACCACACAGAATGGCAGGATTGCATCAGCTCAGACTTCTGAGAGAAACCGCTCCAGACCGGACTTCTGCTGTGGGCTTCTGGATGTCTGCCAGTCAGAGTCAAATAGAAGCAGAGCACCATGGGAGAATCTGCAAACCAAAGGCAAGGGGTGAGGGGAACAAGGCCCGAGCCCAGGGGGCCTGGAGAGGAGCAGGAGGTGGGGAAAAGCTTTGAGAAGGGGAAGTAGACACACCCCGCTGCTGCCAACAGCCTAGCCTGATGGAGACTAATTCACAAGCTTTCTGGAGAAGGCAAGAGTCCTCATGTCCAGTCATGAAAGCAGTTCCCATGTGTGTCTGGGAAGAAATCAGAACCATGTAGGGTGCATCAAGGAGACAGTTCTGCACCCCAAGTTGCGTGGTGATGCACACCTGTAATCCCAGCAATGGGGAGGCTGAGATGAGGATCGGCATGAGTTCAAAGCCAGCCTGGGCTCCATAGTGAGTTCAAGGGCAGCCTGAACTACATAGTGAGAAAATATAAACAAAGCAAAAAAAAAAAAATCAGGAATCAGAAGATAAAATGGAAATAGAGCACTGGTTTACTGTATATTTATTTAAATTAAAGATGTACACAAACTAGATGCCTTAGGAATTTAGAGTAACTAAACAATTGCCATTGTTTTAGTAACTTTAAGAAAAACAGCAGGGTCATGAAAAATAAATGGTTAATTTTTCACACCAAGAGAAACTATTTGGTATTTGCATATGTGTGACTTATTTATTTCACTTAGGAATATATCCTCAAAATGTACCCATTTACCTATGAATGAATCTACTTTCTCATTCTTTATGGCTGAGTAGTATTCCATTTTATAGAAAAACCACATCTTTATCCAGTTTCCAACTGATGGGCAGATGGGCTATTTCCAAATTTTAGCTATTACAAACTGTGCTGCTATAAACATGGGTGTGTATATATCGCTGTGGTGTGATTCTTTTAATTCTTTTGGAAAGATACCCAACAGAGGGATGGCTGGGTCAAATGGGACCTCTAATCCTAGTTCTTTGCAGTATCTCCATATTGACTTCCATAGTGGTTGCACCAGTCTACACTCCCACCAACAATGGAGAAGGATTCCTTTCTCTAAAATAGTACTCAAGATCCTAACGGGACAATTAGCAATGTGAAATAGGAAGAAAAGGACCAAAGGTGTAGGGAGAGTGGGGGGGTGAAGGGAGGGTGGGACAAGGGGAAAAAATGAGAACCAAGACCTGCCATGTAAAGGTACAAGATCCCAGTAATGAATGCAACTGTACTGTCTACCTAGAATGTACCAATAAATTCAATTTAAAATTAAAAAAAAATAAATGGTTAAAATAATTCTTTAACCTTCATGAAGGAAAATAGCTGATTGTAGTCATTGGTGGGTCTCTCACGACTTCATCCTGCCCTGGAATACATATACAGTCATCTGTGGGAATAACGAACCCTACTGGATTTGTAGAACTCTGTTCTAAGTTTGGAAAAGCAAAGGCTGTTGTTTGTATGGCACATCTTAACTTCAGCAAGGGTTTATACTCATCTCGCCTAAACCACTCAGTAAAACAGGAACATGGGGTCACAATGTTGGTAGACAGGTCACACAGAGAGTGTTTTCCAAGCATAGTCTTGGGACAGTCTATTTTCATTCTCCATCAGTGAGGTCAGAAGGGGGTGCATAAAGAAGTAAATAAAGAAGACAATCCACTAAAGGCTTAAAATAACTAAAAAAAAAAGTGACTAAGGTGGAAGAGGAGTAGGGTGAGAGAGGGAGAGATCAGAAATAGACATACAGAATGAATAGCATCAGTTACTTTTAAAGATAAAACAAATAAAAATGGAGTGTAGCCATGTATGGTGATGCTCACTTGCAGTCCCAGCATTCTGGGAGGCTGAGGCAGACTGCAAATTCCAGCCCAGTCTGGGCAATTTAAGGACTTAGGGAGTGTTGCCCTTTGTCCATTTTTTTACTTGAAAACAGCAGGCTAAGTGAAAGGAGCCAGCCACAGAGCACCATCTACTCTACGATTCTGCACAATAATTGTGATTTCATGCAGTGCTTATTCTGGGTGCTTGGCTGTGTTTAAATATAGATCGAGGAATATTCCTGCCAAACGGGTTACTTAATAACTGGTTTTCTCTAATATAGTGGGGAGGGAGGAACAAACAGTTGTGCACCTGTATGCTCCATGCTCAACGTTCATCTAATCCTTAAAATAATCCTTATAATCTTCTCCAATCCTTACAAAATCATATGAAGTAGGTAGCTATAGATGGAGAAACCAGGCTCACATAGCTAATCATGATGATAATACAATCATCATGTACTACAGTCACATACTGACTCAGTGAATCCTCACCCAACCCTGACAGCCTTGTTATTATCCCTTTTTATCTGAGAAAACTGGGGGGCAAAAAGAGTAACTCAGCCAGGGATATGCATATTAAGTTGGAGATCAGGGACCCCAGGCTCATGTCACTTTGTGTTGATGTTGTCCACTAAGAACACAGCACAGGGTCCTGGAGGTCTCCATACCTAACAGGAAGGCATGTTCTGTGTAGAAGGTGCCATCTCTGGGATGCTGGGTAAAAGGGAGATGGTCCTGGATTTCTATCAGACAGCTAGCACTTTTGGGGTGGTTTGAGGGGCACCAGAAGGTGTTCCTGGAGTCTTCTAAGCCTCCCAGCCTGTGGATACATACTCACAATACTAGTTTTTAGCTTAAGGCTGATTATGGTTAGAGGTTTCTCAGAATGGCTCTTAGCAGCTCTTCCCCCTTAGAAGGAATGGATGGCCCTGTTTCCAATCTTTCCCTGGTCCCCTCCAACACTTTCCATAGCAGAAGACAGAGGAAGCTGGTGAAGAGTCTGGGAATTTGAGAGTAACAGGTGAGCTCTGAGAGGGGTGCATTTCGGGAGGCCGGCACTCATCTGACTGGATGCATCTGTCCCCAGTCTCCAGGGCCACTCTGAATGGGGAAGGCGAGAGCCCATCCCTGCTGCTTCTGCCAGTGTGGTGACTTCGGGGTCAGAGGCATTTGTTTTATCCTCACAGACCCCTGGGGCAAGGAGGGCAGGGCCTGCTGCTCTAGCCTCTGCAGAGCCAGTGCTTCTCTTGCTCCTGCCCCAAAAGACATGAGAACCTGTCCCTGCTGCCTGCCTCGACAACACTGGTCCATTTGGATTGAGGCCCATTTTAACTTAAGCATATTTTGCAATATTTATTTGTTTTAACACATTTGTGGCACAAGATGATTACACCCATTGTGTGGTGTTAGGACCTGTACATAACACATCTTAATTCTTTTTTCACCCCCTTCTCTCCTCTTGCCTCTATCTCCCTCTATTTCTTTGTCCCTTTCTCATTTGCAAACGATCTCCCTATCTCCTAATATCTTTTATTTTACTCTTTATGTATACTTTGGGTTTCTCCTATAACAGAAACCATGTGACATTTATTATGATCATGTGTCTGATGTATGTCATTAACATTATGGTCTCACGGTGCATCCATTTTCCTACAAATGATTCAATTTTATCCTTCTTTACGGCGGAGTAGTGCTCTGTTGTGTGTGAATATCCACATTTTCCCATTCGTTTGTCCACGGACATGTAGGCCACTTCCAAAATTTAGCTATCATGAATTGGGCTGCTATAAATATGGGTAAGCATGGATCACTGTAATATGACATCTTTAACTCTTTCAGGAAGATACTAAGGTCCTTTTCCTGAATATGGTCACATCCCGCCATTCCAGGCCTGAGAATGGGCCATATGAATGAAAGGAGGGCACACAGTGTACCCTAACAGATGGTGAAGGGACACCAGTGTCAAGTGTCCCTGCCAGGAATTTCCTGGAAGAGGACACTGGTGCAGCACTGCCTGGTGCCCCAGCCAAGCAGAAGATCCAGGAGGCATCCAAGACCTTGCTGCTCCAGTTATGAAACATGCTCAGGGGAGAATCAAACCTCATGCCAATTTAAGAGTTATTAATAATTGAAGACACCCAACCCTCAAGGATTGTTCACACAGTGCTCAGAAGCCAGGGAAAGGAAGATAATAAAATTTTTAGCCTAAGAGTTATTCTGCTTCTGTTTATAATGTTCCTATATAAAATACTCATTTGAAGGTTTAAACTAATAAACGAAGATGTCCCCTCACAGGCTCCCATGTGTAAAACTCTAATATGATAATGAAAATAAAAATAGTAATAAAAAATTGTAAGGAAATGATCATGTGGTGCACCACGAATAGGTTATTAGAGTAAATAGGTGGATGCGAAGAGGTTGACAGTGACCTGCCCGGTCCTGGGCCAGTCTTGGTGCCCGACACTTTTACCTTTAGCTTTCAGCAGGTGGGGGCCAAACAGAGATGAATTAGCAGGTGCAGGGCTAGTGTATGCATCCTCTGCCCTTCTCTTTGCAAATGATTCTATGCTGCCAGTAGCAGGGGCGGGGGGGAGTAGGATACTAAAACGATATAGTCTTTGAGTCTTCAGCCCTTTGAGGACTTCCCCAGTCTCCAAAATCTCAACTTCAGTTGCTTGTTCTTTCTGGCCAGCCCCTAACTATCTGACTCTCTCAGGGCTCATCCTCCAGCTTCTGATCTTCTCCATCCCCACTCCCTTTCCATAGCCTGGAAAGTGCTGGTGTGGAGCTGGAGATGGTGCTTGGGATAGCACAGGTGTTAGCTTGCAGGAAGGTCGGGGTTTGACCACCAGCCCTGGGAAGAAAATGCTCCCACTGATGACTCCCATTGTCTGCCAAACCCAGAGCCTCATGCAAGCAAAGCATGTGCTTTAGCACTGGCCACACCCCCAGCCCCAACTCTCAGTGTATATCCCAAACAAGACCCTCTTCTGACCCTCAGACTCCACTCTCTCTCCAGTTGGAGACGCTCAGGCTTTGCAGGCTCAGCAGCACCTCTCCTGACATCTCAGCAAATGGAATGAAACAAACACTCTCTTGTTTAAGATAAAACTCCAAGTCATCCTTCATTCCTTCTTAGCCCCTACTCCCCACATCCAACCCATTAGTGAGTTCTTTGAGTTCTTCCTTTGAAGTATATCAGGGACCCACCCACTTCCATCCATCCTGATCACCACACAGGTGCAGCCACAACATCTCTGGCTGAGGCTGCATGCCAGCTACCCAGTGGGCTCTCCCCACCGTCCCACTACCTGCCTCACCCGCAGCCAGTGCTATTAGAGAGAAAATGTGGATAATGTAATGCCACTGCCAGTTCTAGCCTGCATGAAGTGGGGCAGGTCACACTGTCACCGCAGAATAATATCCAAGCTTCTTACTGCTCCCCAGTGTCCCCGCTGAGCATGCCCACCTACCTCTCCAGCCTCGTCCTCACCTCTTCTCTCTTCTCATGTAATTCTCAGACTGGTCTCTCCTGGTCCCCTAGGACTTGACTTTCCTGAGATGTGGGGCTAGCAGTCTTAGCAACATTTGTTAAAATCTCAAGCCCTACCCCAGACCTGTGAGTCAGGAGTTCAGTAAGATCCCAGGTGATTCACATACAAACTATACTTTAAGACGCACTGCTGTGCCTTAGTACTACAGGTGCTTCTCACCTGGGTCTTTTGTACTTAGCTGTCTTTACCCTGGCTTTTCTATTGCTCTTCCTATCTCTAGAAGCTCACAATAGGCTGTAGTGGCTGCTTCCAGGAGAGAAACTTGGAGTCTGGCCTCAGGGTTGGAAGGAAGAGTTGCATTTCATTATCTACTCTTATGCAACCTCAGTCCGACACAAAGCCATTCGAACAGGTTTCTCTTCTTCCCCTTTCCTCCTCACTGTTTACAACTGGTCCTATTGAAAGTAATGCCCATCCTTCCTCAGTGGCACAGGTCCTTTCAGCCCCCTGAACAATACTCAGCAGTTTGTTGTGTTCCTTCTTTCTCTTTCTCACCAGAAAGCAGGAAGATGAAGACCAAGATGGTACTCTGGCCTTCCTGGTTTGAAACTAGGGCTCTATTGCTGCTTTCTCCTCCGGCTCCGACACACTTTATCCTCAGTATAACAGAGAAAAACGGAAGCCACCAGAGAAAAGCTTCTTACTTCCCTGCCATGAAGCCCACACACTGTGTTTGCTGGTATCTTTTTCTTCCGGTTTGCTAAAACAACATTACTTTCTTTCCGTAAGGTCTTTGACATCACTCTTCTGGTGCTATGCTGGCAAATGCATAACAGCTGGCTCTGCAGGGGTAAAGAGCTCTGATCAGTGGAGATCATTGATTTCCACAGTACAAATGTGGCCAATTTTAAGCTACCAATGAGAGAGCATTAAATGCAGAGTTGGAAGAGATGCACAGAGGGGCATCATTTTATATAATCAAGTATTCCTAGCTCCCAGACACAGTGGACATAACCTCCCCAAGGGAGTTGGGGCTGGGGGTGTGGCTAGTGCTAAAGCACATGCTATAAGAATAGATGAATCTTCAGTGTTTATGACTGTTTTTAATATAACCTATTTAACTATTTCCATCATTTAAGTTTTTTAATTGGCTGTGCCCAATGCCCTGCTCTGAGAATTCCTGTAAGTCTAACAGCTAGCACCCTACAGGCAGTACCTACCCTTGTCACTTTTACACTTGCCAGTCTCCACCCACCAATCTGGCTTTTGCCTAGGAACTCTCATTGTCGCTGACCTCTGTCTGCTTCTTCCTGGACCCCCAGAGCATGGGACCCCACTACTCCTGTGGCTTCTGCAGCCTCTTCCTCTTCTCTACCCAATTTTCAGGAGTTCTGGCTTTAGTCTCTTCTGCCTCTGCCTTCTCTCTGGGCAATTGCAGCCTGCTCCCAGCCTTCCTTTCATGTTCTCTGCATGGATAACCCTTGTTCCCTGTCACCAGCTCAGTCTTGAATGTTGGCCTGGAGCAAGAGCACAGGGTATATGGCAACATTAATGAACAAGCAAAGGAAAAAGGAACAGTTCACCAAAACAGTCTCTCCTTTCCATTCTTGATGCGCATTTAAAAAAAAGAAAAAGAAAAAGAAACTAACCACTATGTACAATCCTTCAGGAAGGTTACTGGAGCTGGGCATGGTGCTACACACCTGTAATCCCAGCACTCTGGGAGCTTGAGGCAGGAGGATCTCAAATTCAAGCCCAGCCTGGGCAACTTTAGAAAGACTGGGCAACATTTACCAAGACTATTTCAAAAGTGGCTGTTCTGCGCCTGCCTCACAAGCACAAGGTCCTGAGTTCAATCCCCAATACAGGGTGAGGCAGGGAGTGGCTATTTCAAAAAGTAGCTCAGTTTGAAAGAACTAGGCTTAATCATCAGTATTTGGTGGGGGGCATAAACAGAAACAAAGAAGACTACTGGGATGATCCAGCGAGGAGCTTGGACCAAGCTGGTGGAGATGGACGGAAAATGAATGCATTCACAATCAATCCTGGACATGAAATCAACAGACACGAACATTTACTGGATCGGAGGACAGGGAGATGGCTCCCAGGTGCTAGCACAAGCACCCAGGGAGATGTACCTCTCGTGGGAACAGGGACTTTGAATGTTTATACTCACATTTCTGACTCCATATATGTGTGCTTTTTCCTCACACCACCAATTCTGCAGCCATCCAGGTACCATCTGGATGTCCTTGTGTCCTATAATTCAATTCTGACACCATCTACACGATCACACAGATCATATCACACAAGGGAAGAGCTCAGTCCCACAAAAGTGCCCGTTTCAGAGAACAGTAGAAAGTTCCATGCTTCTGACCAATCAGCTAGAAGTCAGTGGCTCCCACCTCCCCCTCCACAGTTCAACCAACCACAGATGGGAAATAGGCATGAAAAACTTCTAGGATGTTCCAAAAAGCAAAATTCGAATTTGCTGTATGCTGAGCTTAAGCAATGTGTAGGCTTGCCCTGTGGTTCTTTCCTGAGATTTCACAAGCCTGCAGTCTCTCTCCAGCACTCATTGTCTGAGCACTGCTTATCTTGTGTCTTGTTCTTATAACAATCTCCTTTGTGTGACAGGTAGTCAGGCCCACAATGGTTATTTGTATTGAGTATGTAAGGCTTTTTCTCCTGTCATCATTTCCCAAACAATACAGTATAACAACCATCTACACAGCACTGACTTTGTATTAGGTTCTCTAAGCAGTCTAGAGATGATACGAAGTGTGAGGAGGGTGTGCTGAGGTTATGTGCAAATACTCTGCTCTCTCATGGAAGGGACCTGGGCCTCTGTGGACTTCGGGACCCACCATGGCAGGTGAGGTCCTGGGACAACCAGACCCGTTGGACACCAAGGGGCAAATTTCATTTGCTAGAACAGCACATAGGATTCAGAAAAACACTTTACTTACAGTGTTATGAACCAATTTATTATAAAAGATACAATTCAGAACTGTCAGATGAAAGAGGTGCATAAGGCAGAGTATGGGGTGAAGGTTGGGGGTTTCCATGCCCTCTGTGGTTGTATCATCCTACTAGTATAGTACCTCAGCGTGCGCCCCACTTGGGAGCACTGCCTATCCTGTCATTGAGGGGTGTTATCCAGGTTCCATGACACGGGCGTGATACGCTGTATCATTACCCATCGGTGATCACCCGCATCTCCAGCCCTTCCCTCTCAAGGGTGGACCTGAAAGCCCTAACTCAACTCTGAACTGTGTGGTTGCTTCCTTAGGCTACCAGTCCTCATCCTGAGGCCTTCTAGTCCTCTCCCCGCTTCCCCCATAAACTCAGGGATGGTTAAAAGGGTCTTGTTACAAAAACCAAAAAGCTTCCCTCTCACCCTATTAGTCAGGAAACGCCAAGATTTGGGGGCCTTCTTATTAGGTCACAACATCACAGGGCTGTCACAGGTCTTTGCCAGGAGGGGTCTTGCTGGAGCCAAGGAGATGAGGGAGGAGATGGCACACAGCACCACAGTCCTGAGGTGGACACGGCACTGGGAGCTGCTAGCAAGGTCAAACAGATGAAGATAAAAGCTTTTTAGTCATGTTTGTGAATTTCAGAGTAAATTTTCGAATCTTGGATATTCTCTCTCCTGATGCTCCCCTCCCAGTTGCTCTTTCTCAAGGCTGGGTCTCAAGCTAACACTGCCAAACTTCACCCTAAGTCCTGAAAATGGACACCGGCTTTAGGCTCTGTAACTAAATACTGTGGCCTGGGCAGCTGAGAAACAACAGAGATTCACTTCTCCCAGTTCCAGAGGCTGAAGTCCAAGACCAAAGCATTAGCAGATTCGGTGTCTGCTACGGACCTGTGTTCTGGTTTAAGGATGGCACCTTCCTGCTGAACTTTCATAGGGCAGAAGGAGAAAGCTCTCTGGGGTCTCCAATACAGGCACTGGTCACATCCACGAGGACACAGTCTTCCTGGCCTGATCACCTCCTCAGACTTCACTTCCTAATTTCATCACGCTGAGACTTAGGTTTCAGCACAGCAAGATGGGGACATGAGCGTTTAGACCCTGGCAGCACCTCGCCTGACTACTCCATGGGATCGGCTGCTATCTCTGCAGCATAGTCATACAGTGTCACTGCCCAGGCCTCCATGTTGTCTCTGCCATGAGACTTGTCCAACTTCTCTGCCTTGGGAGCTGAGGACGGGGACATGCTTGTCTCCTCCTGGGTCTCTCTCTCACATGTATCCAATGCCTGGCTCACAGGGGCTGTTCAGTAATTACATGCCAGAAGAGGACTGAGGAGATGAGCTTGCTGAGCCCCAGAGTGCAAATTGGACCACTGTTGGTGTTGGAAGCATCTGGTCACCAAGTCCTGGCTGAGGAGACTGCACACAATGTACTCTGGGAGGATTTTCAAAGGGTGCCAGGGGCCTGTGCCCATTTCTCCTTCAATGTTATCCTCACTTTTTCCAGCCACATTTCAGACAGGTCTCAAAAGCCTAACCACTGAGTGAAGCTTTCCCCAGACCCACCTCAGCCAAACACCCAGCTGCTACACTTGCCTGTGACCCACTGAACTCTACTCTGGTGTTATTTTTGTACTGTGCACTCATTTGTGGTGTGGCTATGTACGACCTCATGCTGATCTTCCTTTGTCTAGAGGTGTTGGAGGCTTCTGTCTGGCAGAAAGGAGTGAAGGACTTTGGGATTTAGGGTGGGCACAAGGCTGCCTGGAGAAACTCCAGGATCCCTCTGGAGAGTTAACAGCGGTGACAGGAAAGAACATTCACTGCAGACTTACAATCTGGGACTGTGCTAGGTGCCAAGGACAGCAGAACATGCCAGGCTCCTGGAACCAGGTATTAGCTATTTAAATCAAGCAGGAAACAGCTGGCCCTATTCTTTATTAAGCTGCATTCCTTGCTCAAGATCCAGGTGCCTGCAAGGTACCTCGAGAGGAGAATGGCCCGGAGACTGAGCACCAGGTACCTGGCGTGTTCGGTTCCTCCACCCCCAACCCCTGCAGGGCAATTACAGACTCTCCTCACCCTGCAGCAGGCTCTCACCTGCAGTGCTGTGGAGTTTTGGTTTAGTTTTGTTTTTCTTGGCACTAGGAATTGAACCCAGGTCCTTTGCACTCAGCTACATCCCTAGCCCTTTCTTTTATTTTTTATTTTCAGACAGGATCTCATTACATTGCCTAGGCTGGGCTCAAATTTGCTGTCTTCCTGCCTCAGCCTCCAGAGTGTTGGGATTACAGGTGTGCACCTCCATGCCCTGCACTGGTTTTGGTGAAAGTAGAAGACTCTAAAAGCATATCCCAGGAAGGTCCATGACCACTGTATTTTATAAACTTGGGTGGCCTCAGAGGATCTGAAATATAATCCTGGAGAAAAACAGTTAACTGGATGTAGGTATACATGTGTATGTATGTGTGTGTGTGCGTGCACTTGTGCAAGTGTGTATACTGGTGGGGTGGGGGCATCTCCTTCCAAAGTCCTTTCCTAGGCTGGAGCCTGTCCTGGAGCAGCATGGGTGAGCTCTAACCTTTCTCAGAGCTGGCTGAAAAGGGTGAAGGTGATCCCCAAATCAAATGAAACATGTGGCCTTGTTTTGGTTCCTGTTTCAAGTCAGAAATCTTGACATTTCTTCTGGAACACCCTCCTGGCCCCACAGTCCCACTCACTTGTCTGAACAGAGGGTAACTTCACATTTCCTCGCTGGCTACAACACACCACCCTGCTGCTGCAGTGGGGGACATTACAGCTGGTACCTTCTTAGTCCGGACAGTGCAGTGTCACTCCAGAATAACATGGTGAGGACAGACAAGGTAGTAATTGTGTTTGCAATAATCAGACATCACTGTTAGGTAGTGTATTGATTTGGGTTCTCTGGAGAAAAAAAATCCAACAGGAGATACACACATACACACACACTGTTCTACTTATGATAGCATTATGTCCTAATAAAACCATTAAGTTGAAAATATCAATATTGATGACCATATCTGACAGGGAGCTGGTCAGCATCATGAGAGCTGCTAGCCTGGGAGAAGATCAAAATTAAAACTTTGAAGTATAGCTTCCACTGAATCAGAATTGCTTTTGCACCATGGTGAAGCTAAAAAATCATAAATTAAATCATCATAAGCCAGGGCTACTCTGTGTGTGTGTGTGTGCATGCGTGTGTGTGTGTGTGTGTGTGTGTGTGTGTGTGTGTGTGGAGGGGGGAAGGGAGAGAGAAAGAAAGCAGGCAGAGAGAGACAAAGAGACACACAAAGGGACACACAGAGACAAGAGAGACAGAGAGGGAAAGGTAAGGAAAGGAGGGAGTGTAAGAAGGAAGGGGAGTGATTATAAAGTATTGGTTCACACTGTTATGGAGTCTGGGAGTCTGAGAAGTCTCACGGTCTGCCATCCATAAGCTGGAAATTCAGGAAAGCCAGCATGTAATTCAAGACCTGAGACCAGGAGCGCATTGGGCAAGAGAAGCTCCATGTCCCCCAGGCAGAGAGGCACATCCTCCCTTCTCCACAATTGTGTTCTTTTCGGGTCCTCAAGGACTGATAATGCCCACCTACATTGGTGAGAGCAATCTTCACTCTGTTCACCAATCCAGATGCTCATCTCTTCCAGAAATGCCCTCCCAGACTTAACCCAGAAATAATGTTTAATAAGCTACAGGGGCATCCCCTGACTCCAGTCATGTTGGTTTCATCCCCTTATTAGTGTTTGAGGGATAGATGTCCCCCAAAAGCCTCATGCACTCAGAGGTGGGACTTTGGAGAGTGACTGAATTACATGGGTGTGAAAGTCATGGGTGGGTTGTCCACTGATGAGTTTATAGCGAAATGTGATTGGGAGATGAAGCCTGATTGGAGGAGGTAGTCACTGGGGTGGTGGCCTGGAAGGGTTTATCTCCTTTCCTCTTCTCTTGACCTCTGCTTCCTGTCTGCCATGAACAATTCTCCTCTGCCACGTTGCCCTGCCTTGGAGCTGGCCAATTGTCTTAGTTATTTTCTTACTGCTGGGACAAAATACTTGACATCCACAAGTTAAAGGAAGATTTATTTTGGCTTACAGTTTGTAAAGGTTTCAGTCCATGGTCAGTTGGCTGGCTCTGAAACAGGGTGGCATGGCGGTCAGGAAGCAGCAAACCATCAAGGCAGGAAGGTTTTATATATATATATGTATATCTTTCAGGCCACGCCCACAGTGACCCACCTTTTCCCACCAGGCTTCACCTCCCAACGTCACACCCAGCCACAAATTCATCAGTGGACTAATCCAGCATCACACACCCATGGTCCAGTCACCTCCCAAAAGCCCCACATAGGAGCACATGAGGTGCTGGGGGATCATCCAGATATAAGCCATAATACTGACCATGGGCTGAAACCTCTACAAGCTGTGAGCCAAAGTAAATCTTTCCTCCTTTAAATTGTGAGTACCAGGTATTATTCTCAGCAGTGAGAAAGTAACTAAGACACCTCTCAAAGTAGCTAAAATCAAGATCAGATACCATGTGGAATAAATTTTACACTGTCACAGAATGAACTAGTAAGTACCTCTACTTTTTGGCATTCTGCAAAGATCCCAGCCTGGCCAGTCCCTGTGTCAGCACTAGCAGCAGGTTTTCCTCCTGAGGTCCAAAGTCCAACTCTGTTGCAACAAGGCAAGATGAGCCAGTATGATCTGTAGATGATGTGTAAGAGATACCTTACAGAAAACAAAGAAAAACATGTGTTCTGTTTCTTTCCTATTTAGTAACACTCTTGGCAACACGTTTATGCATTTTGTAAAAAGGACATAAGTAAGTATTGTGGAAAACACATTTATAGACCTTTGAAACCCCTAACAATCATGGCAGTTATCAACGGCCCCAAAAGGCTTCCACACTAAATCATATAGCTTCAGAAATACAGTAATAAATCTGTGGCTGAGTCTTTCTAAAAGAAATGTGAATGACAAATCAATTGGCCTCAGACAATTCATTTATTTAATTTATCCTGTGGATTTATGAAGAGATTCAATTAATTTAAAAATGCAAAAATTGGCACTTGCAGCACTGGATGGGTTTACATTGAAAATGTTCCATTCCTGGAATCAGTGACTCACATCTTTCATTTCTGTGCATCAGCCCCTTGAACCAAGCTTCCTCCATCCTTCAGAGTCAAAGGCTTAACCCCATCAGCCGTAAGGGAATTCCTCACCTGCATACAGTTGCTAAGAGCCTGTTCCCTTGAGGGAGGCCCGCTGGCCTGACAGGTCTGGTTTGGAATACACCCGTTTCATCACCAAAAACTAACTGAGTTTAAGAGAGTTTCCAGAGCCTTTGCTGGAACCACAGGCCCTGGGCCATGCAAGCTAGCATGAGCTGGAGCTCAGAACTCCTACAAGAGTGGTTCTACTCACTGCTTCCTTAGCAAAGTTTGGGCTGTAGGCATTGCTCTTGGCTTTCCAGGCTGTTGAAATGATCAATAAAATCAACACACAGAAAGGAAAGAGAAGACACACCTGCCTAATGGATTAATCGTATTTTTTCAAATACCGCAAGGCATGAAGAACTGTGTCTAGTAATTTGCTCTTGAGGGAGGGGGGAAGAGGGGAAATTTAGCTAAAATCTTGTGGGAGAGACCTTTACAGACTAGCAAATCTCTTTCTCATTTTATTTATCTTTAAAAATTTTTTTGTAGTGCTCATTATCAAATCCAGGGCCTTGAGTATGCTAAGTATTCGCCCTATTGCCACTCTATACTACCAGGTTCAAAACGCTTTTTGTCTTTTTTAAAGTACCATTCCTTATTTTCAACCAATGGAAAAATATAAGCAATGTTTTCTGTGAGACTAAGATCAGCCATAGTATGTATTTACTTAGGTTAAGTTTCTGCCAAAGGTAAACTACCTTGTGTGTTTCATCCAGTAGCAGAATGCACCCTACACGTTCAGGTATTCCAGATTGTGAGCTCATGGTTTAAAAAACAAAGCAGGATAAGGTAAGGGCTGACACATACAGCCCTGCAAGTGAGTGGGATGGAGTCGCTGTTTCCTGCCTATCTTCCTGAAAGTTGAGCTTCCTGGCTGACCTTCCCTGTTCATGGACGGACTTGGCCTTATCATTGCAGAGGAGGAGTTTGGGGAGAGAAGGGCTGCACAAATGCCGAGGTGTCATGACACATGCCCCAGATCAGTCAGCCTGGTTTCATCCATAAACACAGACAACCAAGACAGCTTTGAGGAAAGTCAACAGATTCCAGAAGAACCTAGACAAGTAACACCAGGATGCTTCCAAAGGGCAAGGAGAGAACTGAAGAAGTGGAAGCCTCAGTGCTGCGTGAAGGAACTGCTTCAATGGAAGAATAGGTTGGCCTAAGGAAAGGAGCGGAGAGCAGGAGCTGTCTGAGAGCAATGGTAGGGCAAGACTGAGAGCTGAAATGCCATGTGATCTTGGGTGTCTGCTGGGGCAGCAGAAAAGACCATCTGGGCGGCTTGAACACTCAGAGATCCTCTGTGGAGAGACAGATTTAGTACCAGTGGATTATAGCTATGTGTTCAACTGCACTACTTAGTTCTGCAAGGACTAGCAGTTATGTAATTATAATATTGCAAATGCTGTTTTTCAGTTTGCAAATTTTCAGAATCAACTTCAGGCAGAATTCCAAAGACCTCATTAATGTACAAAACAGAATGCAAACATTGTGACATGGGTCTTGTGGGAAGAACAATGGGGTGGAGAGTAGTCAGGCAAGGTGAGGGAAGACAGTGGGTGAAGGGATAACAACATCTCACCACAGTCTGTTCAGCGAGAAAGAAATAACAAAACATTTATTTCCTTTATGGAAGGCAAAGAAGTAGAAAAACTATGTTTACAGAAGACAAATCTTGGGGACATATTGAGAGATGAGGTCATGCGAATCAGGCAATTTTTCTCTTGTTTTCATAAGGGAGACTAAATTAATGAATCAAGAACTCAGGAGTTTGGGTGTGGTTTCAGTGGTGGAGTACTCTCCTAGCATGCATGAAGCCCTGGATCCTAATCCCCAGCACTATATGAACAAAACAAAATGGTACAAAATAAGAAATATAATTATAAGCATATTATCTGGAATTATGAATGCAACCACCTAAAGATTGTTGAAAAAAAAATTGCAGTGACTCTGGAGAGTGGGATGGACCACCTCACCTCCGGGATGGTAAGGGTTTGATTTTTCATGTAATATTCTCCTATAGCTCAAAAGTCAGCAAACCTTGGGCAGCAAGTTGGCTGTTGGTTTTTATAAAGTTTTATTGGAACAGAGTCACATTCATTGTTACAGATCCTGATTTTGTGTTAACAATGCAGAGTTGAGTCATTACGACAAAGATACACAATCGACAAGCCAAACATATTTATGATATGGCTTTTGAAAAAAAAAAGAAAAAAAAACTGAAGAGGAGAAAAAGTCTAAAACATCTTACTTTTCTGACCTGATTTTCAGACTACTGTAAATTTGAACCTTACCTTAACAAATCCTCCATAGGACTTCTTTTCATTCTTAAACTATCTCAAACCATAATGTACTTGATCTTGGAACCACAAAAGTGATGACAAGGTGCTGAAACAGAGAAGATGTTTCACCTTCTGCTTATTTTTTCCTATGAAAGGGCTGAGCTTTCCAGAAGGATTTCAGAAAGTCAGTTTTGTTTTATTTCTCATGACAACCTCGTAAAAAGTCTTTGTACTCAAAGGCAATGTAAATAAGAGGAACCCAAGAAAATAGAGGTCATAAATAGGATGCCACTGCCTAACAATCAAATAATAAATCGTGTTAGCATAAATTGGATTAAAGAGGTAAAGACAGGATTATTTCTGGGACAAGAATGGAGCCCACAGGGCTAACAGCTTCTTAACTGACACCTGTTGCTCCCTGAAAACGATTCACTGGACGATGATGTGAAGTGATAACGAAGACATAAAGTTTAGGGCTACTGCCCTGAAGCATTAACTCTGTCAGATGCCTCCTTTTATTTAACAAAGGCATTTTTCTAGTGCCTGTATTCTGACACATGAAACAAGACAAGCCAGAAATCTGACACAGTTTTATTTTTTGGCGGAGGACATAGTGTTAATTAAAATGCCAATGCAGACTCCCCTCTTCAGATTGGAAATTAGACAGCTTGAAAGAGAGTTGCTCTCACCTTTAGAATTAAAAAAAATAGCAGAAAAATTACAAACAAGTGACTGATTTTGAAATTATCAGAGAACTGAGGTTACAAAGTCAAACAGGTTCCAAGTTCTTGCTTATGGAGGACTACAGCTACTGAATGGTGCGTTAGTCTATCAGAAAGATTCAGTTAGACATTTCTGACAACTTGCTAAAAGCTGAATCTGGGCTAATGGGACAGTATGGCGTCCTCTCATGCAGGATTTGTACCAGGCACCCATGCCAGGATAGGGAAAGAATCTGATAAGGCTTTCCCATGATATGGCTGGGACAGGAGGAGCAGCCACTGCCCAAACTGGCCTGATGCACATTCTCCATTTTCCCTGTAGGACAAAGCCTTAATGAAGGGGACAAAAACTGTGTACTGAGTTCGCTGGTAAGAAGCTGGAAAAGAAGAACTGCTAACGAAACTATCTCTAGGGAGGAACAGGGATGTTTGTCAAGTTCACACATCTGACACATTCAGGTTCACAGTGCTTGCTTAATTAAGTCTGAGGCTTAAGCAGAAAATCAGAGAATGCCCTGTCTAACCTCTTCTATGCAGCCAGTAAGCTTACTGCAGAAATAATTGTGAAATGCATCCAGGAGAGCTACAAGACTGATTGTCTCTGGGGAGTACCAGAAAGACTAAGGCCAAATGAAAAGCACATATCTAGAAATATCATCTGGAAATTAGCCCTCACCATAAATGCACAGTAACTAATGGAACATAAAGCCTGTTGAAGGTGACTATACCAATGACAAACATCAAACCAGCCAGATTTCTGATTAGATTAACACAATTCCTCACACTAAGTGCCTAGGAGAAGAAAAGACAGGTTCTAAACATTAGAAAAAAAATTTACTTTAATATTTATTAATGTTATTAATATTTATTGTTGTACTCAATCGCTCCAGCTTTCAACCATAACAAAAAAAATTATACCACGTATGAAAAGGCAAGAAAAACACAGTCTAATGATATGAAACTATCACTGGAACCAGACTCATATGACACAGATGTGGGCACTATCAGATAATGACTTTTTTCTTTCTTTCTTTCTTTCTTTTTTTTTTGGTACCAGGGATTGAACTCAGGAACTTGTGCTTGAGAGGCAGGCAGTGGAATCACTGAGCTAAATCCCTAGGTATCACATAATGACTTTGGTTAATATGTTAAAGAACCTAAAAGAAAAGGTAGACAGCATATAAGACCATAAGTAATTTCAGGAGAGAAATGGAAACCACTACAAAAAAAAATCAAATGGAATTGCTAGAAACACAATACAACACAGTAATAGAGAGGGGCAGTGCTTTTAATAGGCTCATCAGTATGACTGACAGAACTGAGTTAAAAAAAACCACTGAACTTGAAGACAGGAAGAAAAAATATATAAAATGAATTGCAAAAAGAAAAACATTCAAAACAGTGCAGATTACTCAAGAGTTATAGGACAATATCAGAAATAGCAGGCAGTCTAACAGAAGCATAATTGGAGTCCCAGAAGAAGGAGAAATGAGCAAAAGAAAAATATTTTTAAAAATGCTGAGAATGTTCCAAAATTAGTGACAGACACAAAATCACACACTGAGGAATACTAGTGAACAACAGTGTAAATACAGCCAAATAAAATGGAATACTACTCAGCCATAAAGAATGAGAAATTAGAGTAATTCATAGGAAAATGGATGCATATTGAGGTCATACTCAAATGAAATAAATAAGTCACACGTGTAAATATCAAATAGTTTCTCTGGTGTGAAAAACTAAAAGTGTAAATAAGATCCAAATGGTATAATTGACAATGTGAAATAGGAAGAAAAGGGCTAAAGGTGTAGGGGAAGTGGGAAGGGTAGGGGAAAGGAAATAAGGGAAAAGAAAAAAATATGAGAAAACAAAAAAATAGAAATAAAGTTTTTGTAAATAGGGAAGGGAGGAGGGGGTAAGGGAGGGCAGGGGTATGGGGAAAAAGTGAGAACCAAGACCTGTCAGGTACAAGATCCCAATAATGAATGAAACTGTACTGTATACCTAAAATGTACCAATAAACTCAATGAGAAAAAAAAATTTAAACACGGAGCCAAATAAGCAAACATACCTAGAGTAAGGAAAGTTAAAACTTTGAGTTGAAAAGGCTTGGGTTAAGGCTTTCGGCTCTCTAAGGCGCATAATCACTAGTTCACCTCTTCTTTCCCTGGATACCTGGCCAGTTCCCTGGAAAAAAGCAGGAAGGACTTTGTTAAAAAGACCAGATGTTCTTAACATCAAGATAAGGAATGTGATGCATTCCGCCCCTCCCGGACCCCTGGCCAGGGCCTGGTTGGGACGTGACTGCAAGCACATTCACCTTTTTCGCGCCAAAAGTTCAGGTAGTTTTACTACCTTTGTCTAGAGAGCTATAAAAACAGCCCACCTAGCCCAGGCTGCTGCTGCTGTCTTACGCCCGGGATTGAGACCTGTAGCCGAAGGGATTGCTGAAGAGACCCGTGCTGTGTTGCGAGCGATGCACCTAATTCCTCCAACATTCCGGTGTTGTTGCCAGAGAGCCTAAGGGTAATTTCCCGGATAGAGTCCCTCTTGCTGTTAGAGGACTCTCCTCTTTCTTTGACCTCTCCATTCTTACTTTTGTTTTCTCTATGCGCATATCCTTCAATAAACTTTCCCTTTTGTACTTATTTAAGGCTGGTGGACGTTCTTTTAGCGGATCGAGCCAAATTAATTAGGAGACCGTGCACGGCAAAGGGCAATAAATAAAATTTGTCCTTACACCTAGATGTATTACATACAAATCTCTACAAATTAATGACAAAGTGAAAATAATGAAGGCATTAAGAGAAAGTATACATTATTTACACAGGAACAATGATAAGAATTACTGTAGAAGAGACTTTTGTCAGAAATGCAACCAGGAAGACAAGACAGTGGGTTAATATTTTTTAAATTCTGAATAAAAAAAAAGGCTACATTCCCAAGTTCTTTATTTCTCTACTTATTTAGAATATCCATATGCATGCCTGTAATCCAAGCTACTCAGGAGGCAGAGGCAGGAGGATCACTTGAGTCCATGTGAGGTCAGCCTGACCTCAAATAGTAAGACCTTGTTACTTAAACCCACAGAAGACTGTAAAAGAGACAAGAAGTACAAAACACAAAAAGAACAAATTGAAAAGAGCTAGTAAACTGGTAAAATTTAACCCAACTGCATTAATAATCATTTAAAATGAGAATTTCTAAACATGTAATTAAATGATTGAGATTGCATAAAAAAGATGCTTTAAAAGATGTTTATGATAAACGCACTTTAAATATAAAGACATACATTAGGTTAAAAGGATGAATACAAATGTCGGAGTATTCCTTATCTGAAATGCTTGGGGTAGAAGTGTTTGGATATTGGATTCTTTTTTTTTTTTCTTTTTCAGATTTTGTAATATTTGCATATACACAATGATATATCTTGGGGATGGGACTTAAGTCCAAACATTAAATCCACCTATGTTCCATATATTCTTACACACATAGCCTGAAAGTAATTTTATACAATATATTTTGATAATTCTGTATATTAAAGAGTTTGTGTACATTTGACCACTGGAGATCAGGTGTGGATTTTCCACTCAAAAAGTTTCAGATTTTGAAGTACTTTGGATTTCAGATTAAGGATGTCTAACAGGTACCAAATCCAAAGAAAAGCCAGAGTAGCTATCTTAATTTTAAAGTAAACTTCAGAACAAGGATGATTATCAAGGACAGAGATTGCCTTGTGATATAGAGGTCAGCTCCTCAGAAGACAAGACAACCCTATGTGACTCTACCTAACAGAGACTTCAAAATACACAATGTGTAAATGACAGAGTTGAAGGGAGAAAGGGATAAATCTACAATTATAATTGGAGAGTTCAACACTCCTCTTCCATGGACAACAGAACAAGGAGGCAGAAAAAAAAATCAATGAAGCACAAAGTACCCAACAACCCTGTCCAACCATCTTGTCTAATTGACTTTAACAGACCATTCCACCCAACAACAGCCCTTCCAGGTGCACATGGAACATGCACCAAGAACACATGCCATGAAACACCAGTGTACAGGCTGTATTCCACATATCAGGTAATTCTGGTCTGACTTGCATCAGAATAACAGTCCTCATAGTTCAACAAAACTCCCTACCTCTTCCCTTCCATCCTCCCAGCCCCTCCACTTCCATTGAGATCCTTTGGTCTGCCCTCTGACAAGCAGGGAATGAATGAGAGTAGGGTGTGTGTGTGTGTGTGTGTGTGTGACTGAAATGGTGTTTTCTTATGAACTGACCCCACATGGAACCATAGCTAAATACCTTGCTTATTCATCCATTCAGCAGGCATTGAGTGCCTACTTTGCAGCAGGTGCATCACTTATGCTCACTGCTGACAGCGAGGCAGAATAGCAGATGGCACTGCCAGGGCTGGGGGTGTTTCAAAATGAATCCTTTTGAAGTCTAAGCCAAGGCAGTGGCCTGAAAACTAGTGAGTGATATAGAAACTGAAGTTGTTGGAAATTGGGGGAAGGAAATTTAAATAAAACAGGGATTATCTCTTAATAAATGACTGTATTCCAGAAATATCAAAGCTTTTGCTCACACACGCAAGTTGGCTTGTTTGTGGCTCAACAGAAAGGCTCAGAGCTGATGAGGCCCAAAAGGCACCCCCACCGGCCTAGACCCACAGAGATAATCCCAGCCCTCAATGTCAACCACACTAGATTTTTGTATGATCTGCTCAGCTTGCCATGGCAAAGTACCCCAGACTGGGTGACTAATGCAACAGGAATTTACTTTCTCTTACTTCTGGAAGCTAGAAGTTAGAAATAAAAACATTAGTAATGTTGGTTTCTTCTGAGTAGGCAGATGGCCATCTTCTCCCTGAGTGTCTCAGGACACTGGGTGTCCTGGATTAGGACCTATCTTAGCAATTCCATTTTGCATTAATTACCCCTTTCATGGCTCTGTCTCCAAATCCAGTTGCATACTGAGGTACTTGGAGGTAGGACTTCAACATATGAATTTGGGGGGACACAATTCAGCCTGACAGCTTGAAAGCTCAGCACCATATGGGGAGAGATCATAAAGAGAAGAGAGCTCTGTCCACCTGTATGGCCAGTGTTAAGGTATCCACTAGATGCGCTCTGTACAGGCCATGTTACTAGAACCCACTCTTCAGGGCCCTGGATGACCCAGGACATGTCTAGCTTTAGTTGCTTCCAGGAAAGCCAGCCCCCTACTTGGCCACGTTGAATTTAGTGCTCAGCCCCATCTCCTGTGTGAACTCCTCCTTTGCTTGGAGTATTTAAACACTGCTGGTGGGCAGTGCTCTGAGAAGACAGATAACTTGAGGTTGGGGCTCCCAAGGGCTCAATAATGCCATAACTCAGTGTCCCTGCGGGAGTCCAACCTCTGCCTCCTGCTCTGATCACAATGGGAGCCTGGGCAGCTGACCTGGGAAGCACTTGACCTTCACAAATGAGGTGGTAAATCAGGTGTTTGGGGTGCATCAGAATGAACACAATCTGATAATTTCCCTCTGTCTGCTCCTCAGGAAGAAAGATCGAGAAACTAAATGTAAAAGCTTCTGCTTCTGAAAGTTTGGGTTTATCTAAAGGACTCCCCAGTGGTCTGCTTTTAGTTTTCTTTGTCTCAATAGAAATTTTGCATTTTCCTAAATTTGATACCAGAATTCTCATCCCTGTGGGGGAATCTTTCAGGAACAACTTGTTTTTCTTTAGCTAGTGGGCTAAAAGTGAAACTTCTGTTTTTCTGCAACTGTGATAGCAACTGTCAAACTAGGTTCTTAGCAAGGAGGACCACGCAGGTTGCAAGGTCTCTGGCCTCCCTCCAAATACTGCAGGGTGCTCTCTGGGGAGGTTAATAAGCAAGCTCCTAAAGCACATCCCAACAATCGGCCTGCTTATTATAAACTTCTGAGCATCACAAATACATCTCCCCTTTATTTCCATGCTAATAAGGATAATTTCCCAATGGAGAAGCATGAAAGAAGATAGACAACACATAAAAAGCAAATGTCAACCATTGCCCGAACCCGTGCCCAAAATACATACATCCAGCCTATATTATTTCTGCTACTTGAGCCTAAAATGCCTGCACACTAGAGATTATTTCCAGAATAAATATGTCCCTCCACATGGGAGATAAGCAGAATCAACTCTTAGCCCCAGGGGTGGGTTGTACTGTCTCCCCATCAAGTACATTGGTAGAGAGGAAGCTGGAGGCCTCATCTTGTAACTTGTGGATTCTGTGTGGTCATAACAAGCTTTCAAAACACACTGGACAATGACATGCTGCACAAAAACCTATTAGATGAATGTCTGGATGACTGCTTCTTAGTAATCCAGACTTTGCAGAGCAGTATGTGAAATGTTCCTGCCATAGGATGCTGCACGTTGTAGAGTCCTAGATACAGATAGCTCCAGGCTGGGGAGCCTTTCAGGCCAAACATCTTGCAAGGGCAAAAGCCCATCCAGCATCCTAAAGTGACAACCATCCTCCCTCAGCCCGCTCACCTCGGGTGTGAGAGGCTCACTCCTGACTCAGCATCCTGTCCCACACTGGACAACTCTGAGAGTTTAAACACTTGTTCCTTTGTCCTTCTTTTGAACTTTCATTTATAGTTCTGGTTTGTTCTCTGTGGAGTGACATAGAATAAATCAGTTCTTCCTCTTTCAAACATCTTTTGAAGATACCTCTCCTGCTTCCCTTCCACGTCTCTGAGCCAAACATCTCCCTCCCTTTTCTGCTTCCTCATGGAAGACTTCCTCATTTGGCATCCTGGCTGTCCTGCTTTGAACCTTCTCTAGAAAGTCAGGGCCTTGTATGTGGGGTGCACATCACTTCTGCCCACGTTCCACTAGCCAGAACTCACGTAGGTAGTGTGTATGTACGCTAAAGGGGAAGGAGTGGGAATCGCACTCCCTGGCTGAGCATCTGCTTCTCCAAACAACGCCACCACTTGTGAAGTGCTATGGCTTAAATATAAAGAAATCCTCAGAAGGCTCACTGTATCGAAGGCTTGGTTTCCAACCAATGGACTTTTGGGAAGTGATTGTATTTCAAGCACTCTAATCTCATCAATGGACTCATCCACTGATGAATTCATGGTTCCATGGGCTTACTGGGAATTGGGCCCTAATTGAGCGAGGTGAGTCCCTGGGGCTCTCTCTGTGCTTCTTGGGTGCCATAAGGTGAGCAGGTTTCTTCCACCATGCTCTTCCACCATGATTTTTCTGCCTTGACATAGGCATAAAGCAATGGAGCCAGCCAACCTTGCACTGAAACCTCTGAAACTGTGAGCAAAATAAATCTTTCCTCCTTTGTTATTTTTCTCAGGTATTTGTCACAGCATTGAAAATCTGACTAACATACATACTAGAGAACTGCAGGACTTTGACATATGTCCTAGACATTCCTGTTTCCCAGCTCAAGACAGACTGCTGTTACAGACTACATTTGGGAGGTGTTGAAAAAATTCTTTCAGTACTGTTCTTAGGGTATGTTTTAAGCCTCAACTAAAATACTAACTTTAAAACAAGCAGGGACTTTTTGCTTTTAGATCCAGAAAAAGAATATGAAAACCTGTTGCATTAGTTATCTATTGCTGTGTAACATTACCTCAAAACTTTCCTGGCTTAAAGTAATAATAAATGTTACTTCACAGATTTGGTGGGCCAGGATTTGGGATCAACCCAGCTGGGCAGTGTGGCCTAGGATCTCTCAGGAGGCTGCAGTCAATGCATCAGCTGGGCTGCCATCTTCTGATGACTCAGCTGGGGCTGGAGAAGCCAATCCCAAGAAATTGCATTCACATGGCTGCTGAGTTGGTACTAGGGGGTCTGAGTCATGTGAATGAACCACTAATTAAAGAATAGGCTTGAAGGAGATGGAGTTAATTTTATTCATCACAACTCTCCTCAGTGAGATGATTCCTTTTGTTCCAAAGAGCTCCCTTAAATCTGAGGAGCCATAAATGAATGTGAATCAAAGGCAGTCTTGACATGCTTGAGATAATCAAGGGAAATCTGTCCTGCTGGGGGTGGGTGGTGCTATGGTACGAAGAAGCCAGAAAGGGCTCTATACCCTAGGATGTATCTCTTCCTTGTGATACCACTTTTGTCAAGGTCAACTGAAACTTCTGGGTGTCCAATGCCAATGGCCACTCCTGTTCTCATCTGAGCTGATCCCATCCTAGACAGCTCATTATTCCTTTTTTCCTTTCAACATTTTTTTTTCTTACCTTGCTCTTGTCTGCTTCTTTTCTTGCTTCCCTTCCCACAGATCCTGTCTCTTGGCCCCTAGTTTTAATAACTAGGATGGATCTTGGCAGTCTTCTCTTCCTCTTCCACACCCTGAATTCTTATCCCATCTAAATAGTGCTGGTGCCCAATTTTACAACTTGATCTTGGTATTTCCATTTAGATGCTTAATGGAAAAACTGAAGATAAACTCCTTTCTGTGGGTTTTACTCTCTGCTCCTGCTTCTATAAATGATACCCTCAATTCGCCTGGGAGCTCCTCTAAGAGAATGTAGCTAACACAATCAATTTGGTTGGGGAAAAAAACTGTCCCAGGACTTTTTCAATAAGGGTAAACTCTATAAAGTTGTATAGTACTAAAAATCAGAAAAATCATTTTGATGAAGATGAAACACAAAAGTGGTAGTCCTAATGATATATGAAATCAAATTACAGTATATAATGACATTGTATGATCCTGACTCCAGTTATACAAATTCCCGTGGACTGGCTCATTCAAAGGAACAAACTGAAACTGTCTTCAAAAAGTAAAGAGAGAGTATATAACCCAGACACAATTCTGAGATTCTGTGCTTGGCTTCTCTACATTCTACATTTGTGGTTCCTTATAGACAATGACCCATAATCTGGTTTTCAATAAAAATGTGCAATTTAGGTGAATCAGGTGCTAAAGAATGACATCTTTTAAGAAATTTTATATTTTTACTATGCTGTATCATATACATAAAAAAACCTTTTATCTTCTGCCTTCCACAACGGAACATCAAAAAATTGGAGGGAGAGAGGCTCAAAAAATTGAAATTCCCCAGCCAAATCAATTGGGAGTTTAAATGGGGTCCATATGAAGGGAAACTCCAGATTCCACCTTTAACCTCGTGTTGCAGGATGCTCTCTGTGAGCAGAAATAACATTTGCATGCACAACCAAAGCATGTTTGAAACCTTTTATTAAACAGGCAATGCATTGTGCAAATGGTTAAGGACACAGATGCCAAGTGGAAAAGTTTAAAAATTAATCTTGGAAAGTCTATGGATTGACAAACCCTGCTATGTTCCTTCCTCTTCTCCTTACAGTGGCTATCTTCAGGAAATCAGACTGTCATGTAGCTGCTCTTAGAAACACATCCCTGTTTCACCATAAATGTCATGCCTAGTAGTAAACACGAAAGGAGAAGACAGGCAAGACAGTGGCTAGACACACAGGAAGCGCAAACATGAGCGCTCCTGGGATGGCTTCAGTGTTGGGCTTTCAGGGTGTCTGATTTATAAATCCACATTTCATTTGTTTTCTGCCTTGTCTGCAGCCTCTTTACCCAGGGAATTCTAAAAGACTCTCATTCATGCCCCTGGGTACAGGAATTCATTCCTGGATTTTTTTTCATTGTGGTTTTTGTTTGGGGCCCCGCTGGTCCAGGATTATGGCTGTTTTTTCTCTTTGTTTTGCTTGGTTCCTTTGCCTTTCTGGAGCTTGTCATAACTTGGTGACAAAAATCAATCTTAAGTTGCACAGTCTGTTTGCAGTGATTTATTGGCAGTTTTAAACTAAGCGGCCTGTCAAGGGAGTGGACATTCTTCGTTGGTGGGCTGCCAATTTATTTTATGATTTGGGGCATGTCACTCCAAGCTTGAGATTTCTTTCTGGCGAGTTCCATCCAGGAGGGCTGATCTGCACTGGCATAACTGGCTCTCTTCAGCTGATGCAACTCCTTCTCTGTCATCGCCGCAGCCTGAGCTGCTGCAGGGGGGACAAGAAGAAACACCAGACAGGAGTGTGGATGTTCACGAAAGCCCCTTGCACTTCTCTAAATATGTGTCAAGGTCTTACCTGTGTTCCCCAACAGAAACTTCATTAGTATGTAAATGTGTCACGAACACTTAGGCAGAGAATATATAATTTATGCGATAAGAGGTGTAAGAGCAGCTTAAACAGTTTTGGCAGTTCATAGAGTAAGAAATAGGGAGGAACTGCAGGAATGTCGGGGGTAGGTTATGCAACAAGTGAATGAAATTAATACTACTCAAACATCCACTTAAAATGGATAAAAAGGTAAATTCCTTGTTGTGTGCCTTTTACCCCAATGAAAAATAAATAAAATTCAAGAAATGTAAGGGTTGGGGTATAGCTCATTAGAAGAGTACATGTGTAGAGGCCTGAGTCCCTGATTTCAATCCCCAACAGCAACAACAACAACAACAACAACACAAAACAAGAAAGGGCTGGGGATGTAGCAGAGCATGTGCTTAGCATGTCTGAGACCCTGGGCTCGATCACAAGCACATTAAAAAAAATGCTGATACATGCAACAAGAGATGAACCTCAGAAACATTATGCTCAGCTAAAGAAGCTAGACATTAGAGAGCAGATATGTTATGATTTCATTTATAAGAAATGTTCCAAAAATGCAAATCTATAAAGACAGAAAGTAGACTAGTGGTTGCCTAGAGCTAGGGATGGGAATAGAGATTGTTATCAAGGGGGTGTGAGGTTTCTTTTGAGATGTTGTTTTTTTGTTTTTGTTTTGTTTGTTTTTTGGTACCGGGGATCGAACTCAGGACCTTATGCTTGAGAGGCAGGCTGCGGAATCACTGAGCTAAATCCCGGCCGAGGTCTCTTTTGAGTGTGAAGGAAATGTTCTACACTTAGGTTGGCCAAGGGTGGCACACTCTGTAGATAAGACACTCATTGGAACTACATCCTCACTGAATACACACTTACTCAGACAGGTTTTATGGTGTGTGAATTACATCTCAATAAACACTGCAGGAAAAACTCCATGGGGCAAGTAATTCAGCAAAACAAACAACAACAAAAACTCCAAACAACAACACAAAAAACAGCCAGGTCTGGGGGTGCCCATTACTCCCAGCACTTGGGAGGCTTCAGGCAGGAGAACTGCCACAAGTTTGAGACCAGCCTGGTCTACATAAGAAGTTCAAGGCCAGCCTGGACTACATAGTGAGACCCTATCTCAAAAAAAAAAAAACAAACAAACAAACAAACAAATAAACAAACCAAGACTGCAGGAACCATCCAGGACCATGAGTCCACAGTGCTTGGTAACACAGGCCGATCTCATACCCAAGTTCTGATGTGACAGGGAGATTCCCCTTTGCAGCCCCTCCTTGAGGCTCAGCTTGGCCCCCTGCTTCTGGGTCACCGTGGGCTTAGCAGGGGTCATCAGGAAAGACTTGCTGCGGACAAAGTCAGTCTGCCTCACAGGCTCCTGTGAGGACACAAGAAAGACACATATTGTCAGCCTCACAGACTTGGAGAAAGATAAACACAACCCAGGTGCATGAGTCACAAGGGACCTCTCCCAAGATGACCTGTGCTGGTGGCACTTTCTGAGTGAGCTCTGGCATATCCCCTCACTGACATCCAGCAGCAGAATGCTGAAGCTCTGACCAGTATGCAGCCTGACCCCAGTCCATATGTGCATTGTGGTTTCCCTGTCCCCCAACTTAGGCCTTAGTCCCAGATGCTGGATGACAGGGATTCCACATGACAGTCAAAATGAACTGGGTTTGGAAATGGTTTCATTACTTTTATGACACTTGGCCTGATAACATATGCTCTGAATGGATTAACACTTCATTTACAAATTCCCCAGCCTGCACATGAGTCTTCAGATCTGGATGTGACTGAGCTGTAGTTAAAAAGAGAGAAGCAAGTGTAGGCTTGGGCTTTTCTGACAGGGCTGAAACACTCTTCTGGACTTGGCACCTTATTACTGTGGCTACTAAGGGGATCGAAAAACTGTAGATTGGCTTGCTTCTAGTTGTCTGTGTTGGTGGAAGCTATTTACAATGCAGAGGGTAAAAAGGAACTCCAGCTTACTGCCACACAGCCCCAGCAGGTGGCCAGCACCAGAGGTGCAAGTGGGGCTCACTGATCACTGCATAGTGAGCTGAGGGAGAGGTGCCAGCACTGCTGCTATGCGTCTGATCAAGAAGTTATTTTAACCTCATTCCATTTTTCCAGATGTTGAGCTGTGTTGCCTAGGAGGCAAGGAGTAGAGAGCTGTCTCCACTAAGCTATTCCGTGCTTCTCTGCATCCCTAACAAGCCTAGCAAAGGGCAGGCAGGTGGCTCTACCATGGAGCCTATCATCTGGCACAAAACTGTGTTTGCTTCACTGAGCTCAGCCACACACCAGCAGCCACGATATGTGGTCATCTTGAGGACCCCAGCCCCATTCCTGGCCTGGTCCACTGCCCCTCCTGCCCCTCAGGAACGTCAAGTGTCTGCTCGTAGCACCTGGGGTCTCTCTGGTGTCTTGGCTTGCTTTCCTGTTTCTGACTTCAGGGTCCGAGTTCCAGGCTTGTCTTCCTGGCTTGACAGCTGGTCTGGGCCCCCACGCCGCTTTTGCCGTGCCATGGTGATCCAGGGTGGCGTGGGCTGCCCATGGTCTTCAGGACCTGTTGCTGCTGCAGGCAGACCCTTCTCTGTGGGTAAAGGCAGGAGGTTATGCAAGCCAGCCCCACCCCTCCAACCTCCCCCTTTGGTTCTCCCATACAGGGAACACTGTACTTTGGGTCACAGTGGCAGGGCAGGGGACAGGCAGTCTGGGGGCCTCTCTGGCTAGAGCATTGCTTTTCATTAAGGGGCTTTGTTTTCTTTCTGAAGATGCATCAAAGGGATTATGTATCTCTAGTCTGAACCACAGAATGAAACACAACTGCCTGTCTAAAGTCAATGTGCATCTTAAAGCTAACTTCCTCCCAGGGTACCCTTTCTGAAAGGAACTGAAAACACACACAATAGGTAAGAATTCTGTAATAGAATCCTGTCCTTTGAGACCAGCACACACTTCCCAACTCCTGATGTGTTCAGAGGCACAAGACACATTGTTGTCCTCTAATCACTTACCAAGGGCAAGAACAACCTCCTCTCTGTGGAGAGTGGCACTGTTTACAATATCGTTTTATGTTTTATTCCTTGTCCAGAGGACCCAGTAAGTGCCTGGCACATGGATGGTACTTGATGGCTACGTGTTTAATGCAGTCTGTATTTCTCATCTTATCTCTCCATGGGAGTTTTATAGCATCCGCATATCCTCTGCTGTTTTTCCTTAAAAAGCAAATGTTTTTCTGTTCTCCTTTGATTATTTCTTCATGCTTTGACCAATCACATCCTCTGAACTTACTACCTTAGTCAAGAACATATTCTGAGCAATTCTGTCAAGGTTACGAGTACAGGGAGAGAAATGTCCATCCCCAGATTTATTTTATGCCCAGGGCCTAAAGTAGCCTTGCACATGGTAGAAAGTGCTTCTCTTGAGCATTGAGCTACAGCCCCATCCCTATCCCTGCTTTTACACCGGGGGCAGAGTGGTGGCTGCTGAAGGCTGAGGCAGCTCCAGCACCTGACACCTAGCACAAGATATGGTTCTGTGAACTCCTCATGCCAGATACTTAGGTTCTCCATCTGAGTCACAAGAAATGCTTTAAACAGCAGCAAAGAAGGGTCCAGGCCCCAGGTCAACATCTCAGGAGGAATGAAGCAATGCACACTCATTCTTCCCATTTCCTCATGGGAAATGCAATCTTGTCAACAACACAAGGAGGTGGAGCTCTCCTTATATCAAGAGCAGGCTGTACTGTTCATGTGTGCATGCCTTTCCACATGTATGTGTTCCTATGGTCATGTGCACACCCCACAGTAAGCCCTGCAGCTGTACCGGGCAGTGCCAGTGTGTGATAAGGTGACCCAAAATAGCAGTCACCCATCACTGGGTCAGGCAGGCAGCCAAGATCTTTCACCAGCTATTTCTTTCCTTTTTCGGTCTCCCTTTCTTCCCCAGCCTTTCCTAGTATTCTGCATCTTCTTTCTCAGCTTCTCCCTTGTCAGTAATGCAAATGAGTGAAGGGCCCCTGGTTCCCCCAGACCTTTTCACAGAGGCATTCTCTGTGGCCAGCTACATGGGCTGAGAGAAGCAAGAGATCACAACAGCAGCCTCACAACAGGTGACCCAAGAAGTGGGTGGTGGGCTGGGCACTGTCTACACTGCCAAGCTTCATAGAAGTCGCACCCTTGTCCCAGGTAGGCTGGGCCAAAGCTGGGTGATAAGTCATTCCGCTCTGTGGTAGGAGGCCTTGATGGCTCTGTGTGTGTGTGTGTGTGGTGTGATGGGCGATGGTACTGGGGATTAAATCCAGGGCCTTTACACTGAGCTACATTCATGTCCTTTTTTTACTTTAACACAGAGTTTCACTAAATTGCCATCCTCCTGCCTCAGCCTCCCACACTGCTAAGATCACAGATACGTGTCACCATGCCTGCTTTTGGTGGCCTCTTTGATATGTTCCCTTATCCACTGCACTTGGCACCCACTTTAGGCGTAGGGGTTCTGGGGTATGTGTTATACTCGACCTGTGGAAAGCTTGAGAAGAGAATAAAGACCTGGGTAAATAAAGAAGGCTTCAAGGGCCAAAGTCCTTACAAAGTGACATCTATAAAGCACAAACATTCAAGGTGAAGGTTGCTTAATCTACTGAGGATTGGCTAAAGCCAACTGACCTCTCAATTTCTCCTCTCCAAATGACAAGGGGGTTAAACTGTTAACTGTGAGCATTTCTTAGACCGGGGAGCAGCAATTCCATGTCCTCCTTACTGAGTGTCTCCAAGAGACTGAGTCCCCACCCACAGCTGCCCCAGAAGGAGAAAGCGGCAGGCTGGTCTGCTAGAGCACAAACACAGAGGTACACTTCCAGAAGGCAAATGCTGCAGACCCAGGAACCTGCACAGTCACAAAATGCACTTCACACAACTTAACTTCATGGGAAAACGACTTTTGATCAGAGAAAACTAAACTATCATTGCTCTTATTAGTTATTTAAGGAGAAGATTCTGTCTAAGAAATACTCTTCTCCAAATTCCTTCCACTTCCTTAACATACTTTCCTAGCTCAAGGATTCATTGTGAAAAATATAATGTATAAGCATTCATTTCCACAGATCCTGTCCTCAGGAGTGTGATAACCAAGAGGTCTTCCTCCCTGGGCTCAGAGCAACAGAGCAGCTAATGATTAGCGCTGGGGCCTCCAGGGCTGAGTTTAAGGCCTCATGCTAGCAACATGCTTTGGGGCAAAACCAAAAACCTCTGGAGGTTCAATTTTAGTGTAAAATGAGAAAAACTGCAGTACATGTGCTTCCCAGCAGGACTACAAAGGTTCCATGAGACAGTGCACCATCTACACCTGCCAGCCTGGTCAGGGAAGACTCCACGAGACAACCCTCCATCTCTACCTCCCAGCGTGGCTGTGGGACAATCCTCAGAGAGTACTCAGTTCAGTGGTTGCTGCCTACATGCCTGTAAGAGTGTCAGCTGCTGTTTTTATTCCTTTGTTGCTGGTGTTATCAGTTTTCCCACTTGAGGAAGAATGTACACTTTGGTCAAATCCAGACACGATGGAGACCAGTGAGCTATTGTGCCATGAAATGAGCCCTTGAACTCTGCTCTGATAAGAAAATGCATCAAGGGCTGGGGATTTAGCTCAGTGGTTCTGGTGCCTGCCTTGTAAGTGCAAGGTCCTAAATTTGATCCCTGGTACCAAAAAAAAAGAAAAGAAAATGCTGAGTTGTACTCCAGCCTCTTGACCCTTTGATCCATAAGTACATTGTAATGCTCCTAGTTTTATAGGCAGCTAGTTTTATAGGTTAGACAGAAATTAATATACAGCCAGAGAAGGACTGGGCTCTCAAGGAAGTCAGCAGAAAAAATAAAGGCATCAGAATTGTGGCTGTGGGTGCCTGTGAAAAAGGTTAGGCCCAAGATAAAGATGCAGTGGCTAGGCCTATATGCTTCCCTAAAAGATAAACAGTAACTTGAGGTTATATTGTAATTAGTACCACTTGGACCACTAAGGCCAGACAGGCATCGGATGCTCAGGTGGGTGGGTGACCAGAGCATCTGGACCAATCCCTTCCCAAAAATGTTTCTGTTTTAGAAGTCAGAGATAAGCCAAGGTTAATGGTGTCAGCAACATACCCTTGCTACCTGCCTCCCTTCCCTATTTGGTCACTATTAATTAAGCAGCTATACTTGTAATCTTATTGTTGACAAGAGTTTGACCCACATTGTACCCACATTGTGACTTTGCTGTATAAATTACCTCTGACTAGAGACCTCGGTGGCCACCCACTCAGGACTCCTCCTGTCTCTCAGGAGCTATCTCCTTTTTTTTTTTGGAAGTAAAATAAAAAAGTTTACTCCATCGATGGGGATTTATGACACCTAATGGTGGTGCCCTGATTGACTCTCCCATTGGGTTATGACTCCTTCTTTTATAGGGTTTTACAGCTCAGTTGGTTACACTGCATTTTCACAGCTCACATTACTCATACCCAAAACATGATAGCAAGGCAGGTGAATTTCAACCCAGTGGCAGTTCTTTGTCAGGGAAGTTACCTTTAAGATTTATTCAAAGGAGCTATCTTTTAATAAGCCTTCCTACTCTTAACTGACATTCTTTCTTGGAATTCATTCTTCCATTTCAGGGGACACGAACTCAGCACATCTGACATCTAGCGGGCTGTGAGTTTATTTCTCTCCTGTCACTAGCAGACTTCATCTTCCCGTTGTGTGTGCTTAACTGCCTGTCACCCCACAGGGGCAGTGGCCTCATCTTGTCATTTCTGCATCCACTGTGTCCAGCATGGACCAACAGGGGTCTCAAGAAGGCTGCCGTGCCCCTCAGGCCTGCTGCATTAAGGAGGAACCTAACCACGGCCCCCATGGGCCTTGGTTCTATCTCTAGAACAGTGCTCTGATCCTTTGTGTAGATACTGTCATTTGGTGGTACAGTGTTGAGTTTCAAACACAATTCTTCCAAGGTATTTTTCAGATATGTTATTAAATTCTTTAACTTGTAGTGGGCAGAGAATAAACTTTTTTGATTCTTTTAAATTTAGTAAGAACTCAGAATATGCTCTATCTTTGTGAATGTGTGCGCTTTCTTTCTTTTTTTTTTTTGGTACCAGGGATTGAACTCCTGTCCTTGCGCTTGAAAGGCAGGCCACCGAACTGCTAAGCTAAATCCCCGGCTCCTGAATGTGTGCATTTTCTATGTGCACTCACAAAGAGTACGTATTCTGCTGGGGGGGTTGGATGTCCTATAAATATCAACTAGTTCAAATTGCTCAAATCATATTGTACAAGACTGTATTCTTCCCAATTTTCAGTTTGCTTATCACCACAGGTTATTTTAAAAAATCTCTATCAATTCTTGTTTCATCTATTTTGAAGCTCTATCATTCGAAGCATTCATATTTAGGATTGTTTTGTATGTGTGGAAAATCCACTGCTATTAATTCACCAGTGTTATTAGGTAATAAACCAGTTTATCTCTAATAATTGTCCTTTTTCCTGAAAGCTTCTTTGTATGATACTAATATAGCCAGCCTAGTTCTAAAATATCTATTTTTAAAAAAATAACCCCTATTTCTTTGCATAGAATTTCTATCTTTCATTTCAGGAGTGCTCGCTCTTAGTTCTTGGAATAAGGTTTAATAGTTGCTTTAAAGTCTTTGCCTAGTACTTCCAATATTTGGATTGTCTCAGGGGTGGCATCTGCTGATTCTCTTTTTCATGGAGAACTTTTTAGGTTTTATCTGTATGTTGGACAACTTTGGTTTGTATCTTATGCATTTTGAATACTACACTGAGATTTGGTCTTTGGGGTCTCCTCAAAGGTTTCACTGTGCTTATTCAGTTTGGTACCTGCATGGCTCAGGAACAGGCCAGCAGGTCAGACACAGATACAAAGGCTCAGATATCTCCATCCTGCCATTTCTAGCCCCTACCTTTTCACAGCAAGAAAACTAGGGTTTGACTTCTCTGTGCTGTAGCACTCTCTGGTGAGTAGGGCCACAGCAGGGCAGTTTCAAGAAAAAGGAGCCTGCAGGACCATCTACCATGACATTGTCACTGGTTCCTGTGAGGATGAAGGGTACAGCTTCAGGACTAGATTTCCTGGAGGTGGGGCAGATAGTCAGAGGCTCTGAACCCAGGTGACACTGACGGGAGGCAGGTGCCTAGAGCAAGACTGGAAGTCCTAAAGGACCTCTGCCCTGGAGGGGGTACTGCCACCATCTTTGGCAGGGTTGGAGGTGGGCCACTTCCCTGCCAATCCTCGTCTGTGGTAGGGCTACAAGAATCAACAGCTTGGACCTACAAGGGACATCTTTGCCACTGCTACCAGGGTGGGTGATTCCAACTTGATGCTGTCACAGAGATGGAGTGAGAACTCTACCCTGCAGGGATGCTGCCACTAAGAGGGGCTTGCTGCCTGGCTGCAGATGCTCGAGGGAGCAGGGCCAAGACTGCCATGCCTGCTCCTGCAAAGCCTGCTGGTGGCACAGATGACCCAGCCTGGAGGGGTTGTTGGTGCTACTAGAGGCAGGCAGCAGGTGCTACTTTGCTGCTCAGTTACTGTCCAGTCAGTGCCAGGGTCTTGATCTCCCCACCCAGGCCACCAACTCCTAACCACCCTACAGGGTCCGTGGAGATTTGCTCTGTGCATTTTGCCTTGGGTTTTAAGTTGTATCAGTGTGAGAAATGGGTGACGTGTGTTTATCCATCTTGTTAGACGTGTAAGTTTATTTACTCTCATTCATTTGCAGTGTAGGGGTTTTAACTGAGGGCTTCATACGTGCTAGGCAAGCACTCTATCACTGAGCTACACCCCCAGCCCCACTAGTTATATTTGTAAGCACTGGGATTCCAAGGTGGTTTTCCTAGCATTTTAGGACTTTCAGTATAGCTCACATGCTAGGCAAGTGCTCTAAGACTGAGCTATGTTCTCAGTCCTTTTGGTTTGTTTATTTTGTTCTGGTTTGGGACAGGGTTATGCCATGTAGCCCAGAATGTGCCATCTCAGTCTCTCAAGCATGGGGATTACAGGTATGTGCCACCATGCTTGGCATATAGAAATATTATTAATGACTGAGGTTTCTGGCTAGAGTGTCTGGAAAGAGGGGTATTGAGAAACAAAACTAGGGTCAGGGAATTGATGAGAGATGGAATGTGAATACTGTGGTGACAGATGAGAGGCGTCCATCAGATGGTGATGGCTGAGGGAGCTGAGGGAAGAGGGAGCTTTGGAAACAGGTGGGTACCCACAGCCTGTCCTGCATGGCGAGAATCAAGGAGCAGTAGCTGCACCGGGAGGCCCACAAGGGTAAGAGGACATACAGGAGTAGAGCACAGGAAAGGCGCGGAAACCAAGGCCAGGGGGTTGGAAACACTCACTCATGAAAGGATTGAGAAGGGAAGAGCAAAGCTAAAAGGAAATACAGTAGTGAGAACGGCTGGCTTTCTTTAAAAATTCAGGATATACATATTTGTGGGTTTCTCCAAAAAGACTGAGCAAGGCAGAGTGGCACATGCATATAGTCCTAGCTACTGGCATAAAATTTCAGTTGTGTAAAATGAGTAAGTTCTAAAGATTTCTGTACACCGTTGTATTTTTAGTCAACATGGTACATTTAAAAATTTTTAAAAGAGTAGATTTCATGTTGACTGTTCTTGTCATGATAAAGAATTCAAGAGATATTAATGTATATTTTAGTAGGATATAAACACACACTCAAGTGCATATTATATTACTGTGTCATTAGAGAAGTGTGCCAATCTGAGTCTATTTTCTCCAGAAAATGTTTCTGATAACTAAAGACAAGATGCACATCCCTATGTTCTCTTGGGGGGTATCTAGATGCCACCTTCTTGAAGTCACCTCCTGAGGGTTGGGGGCATGCCCTTCTCCTGTCTTCTAGGGGCAATATATTGCTTCAAAGAGTCAGGAATGTGTTAAATATTAGGCAAAAGCATGACATGAATGAGTCAGGAATGAGTGAAGGCAAGAGGACTAGAATCTAGAAAAAGAGGTCAGAGCTCAGATTGGAGACCACTGTAGGTTAAGAATGGCAAAATGTTTAGCCACACTCCAACACATCAGCATGAGACCACAACTATGTACAAAATAAATCTCACACCCCTACACCCAGAAAGAAAATAGGTGGAAGGAAAGGTCATTGGGATGACAGCTGGAGAGTAGACCTATGAATAATTCATATTCCTATTCTCTCTCTGATTCTCTATTTCCCACTCTCTTTCTGGCACGACAGGAAAGTGCTCTACAACTGAGCTAAACCCACAGCCCAGGAGCGACGGTTTTCCCTGTATGCTTTCTGTACTTACAATGTTTCTGCACAAGACTCGAGCTCCTTTGTTCTCATTCTCACCCTGTGTGTAGAAAGCTGTTTCCTGACCTATAATTTAGCCTATGATGGACTGGTCCACTAGGAAGATGGGTAATGTCCTGTACAAATGGCGCCCCACGGTCCAATCCTCTTCTATAAGCCCTGCCTATGAGTTCATCAGGCTTGGAGGAGGCATTCTGGATATGTCATAAAAAATACTAATAACCACTTACCTACAATGGCAGATCAGCAAGGGTGGACCAGGTCTAGAAATAGTCCTATCTGTGCTGAGAAGCACAAATATGGTACTGGGCTTGGAGCAACCATGCCAAGGTTGATACAGTCATGACAGAGTCAAGAAAACACAATAGCAGTAATAAAGACAAAGGAAAAACTCTTGCGCCCCTAAGCTATTACTCACTGAAAGCATGATTTACATTTTTTTTTCTAAGACAATCTGGGCCTTAAGAGCAATTTTTACTAAAACCCACGACTCTTCACTGGAGCTTAACTAAAAGTAGGACAATGCTTAGCCTTCATTTTCTGCAACTCTGGGTCAAATCCTTTTCAGCTCCTCATACAGGCATGTTAGTCTTTCAGGGATTACCTGCCTAAAAGTTGGCAAAACAAGGTTTATCAGCCATAAATTTACCTAGCTTATCTCATTACCCAGCAAGACACCAGGATTAGAGATTTATGGGAACATTTAGCTACACCCAGAATCTCCACCGCCTTAGGCCTATGACTTTCAGCAGAGCCTCACATGACTGGGACTGTAAGCCATGAGGACCCCATCCATGCCAACAGAGAGGGACCAAGTGGCCTCTCGACCACCAGGATTCACTACAAAATCAGATTTGAACTACAAAATCAGCACTGACTTATGACTAACCAGACCTCAGCTGCTGCAGTACCCCACAAAACTGTTCTCCTTCCTTTGGTGGGTGGGTCACTGATCTTCATCAGAGTCAAGCTGGAGTCCTTTCTCGATCCTACCTTCTAATTAAAGCTTTTGCCTGTCAGTTCATGCTGTTGCTTTATTTTTAATTTCCATTATCACTAAAGCATGCTAGCTGGCGACTGCTTGGCCCTGTAAAGCTCAGCCTCTTTGGCAAACCAGGTCCTGGTGTTCATTACAGAAACCTTTGCATCTTTCCTTCCTCTGTGAAGGTTTCTCCATTTCTTCAATGGATTGTGGGGCATGGGAGAGAGGAACAGGAGGAGGAGAGAGGAGGAAGCAGGAGTTCTGGAACTCAAATCACCACAGCAGAACTGTACACCCATCTGGAACACTTCAATAATCTAACTTTACTGTGTCTGCCCTGAAAGGGACACAAGGAGATGGCAGCCCATTGGGGAGCTCTGGGCAGAGTACCTGCCACTATGAGATAATAAATAGCAGTAATTAGATCTTCCTGGAAAATAGATGAACATTGTTATTAAAACTTTTATTACCTATATATTTTATACGAGTCCGACTGCCTCCAGCTGCTATAATTTGGAAACAATGAGGATGAAAGTAGAAATAATAATAATGAATTAAACCACAAACACATCTGTGCCTGGGGAAGGTGGGGGCTGCTTCACAGATAGGACCCTACATCAGGGACCCTGACATTCTGCTGTGGTCTGCATAAGGCAGACCCAGACCCCCAAAGTTTGGAATGGGCCCAGAATGCACCCACAACCCACTTGTCTCTTAAAAACCACCCCCAACCAGAGCAGGTTCCTAGCAAAATGTGGGTAATTCCTCTCCTCCTCACTGCGTTACAGTGAAAATCATTACCTGTGCTCATAGCTTCTTTCACTTCAGAATTCACCTGACTGTTATATATTCATGGACGGACAAGACAATTCTCTCCTACTATTTAATGAAGCCCATAAAAAGTAAATGATGTATCACATTTCATAAATCAAAGAAAAAAAACCCCACAAGGTTCACTACAGATGGTGCTAGGTGTTGTGAGTGTAGACAACCTTGCAGCCTGGGCTGAGGGGGGAACCATATACAATTATGGGGCCAAGTGTTGCCCTTAGAAGCTTCTTTTCCAGTTTGGACTCTGACCTTGAGTTTTTAGGTTCCATTCACTCTGCAAGCCCTTGAGAGTCATTTTCATTGCCAGGCCACGAAGGTAGATGCTGCTAAGGTTGGGGTTTCATGCACAGAGCAACTCTCCTTGCTCTTCAAAATAAATTTTTTTTTAATCACTCTGCAGTCACTTCAATACTGTGCTGGGAGTGAATCATTAACTAAGACTTGAACATCCCCACACCCCAGCTCCCTTGCAGCTTATTCTAATACGGTGGCAGCAGCAGTAGTGAAAAATTTTTCTGGCTAAGCCAAGGGCCCCAGGGACCAACAAGGCCACATCTGCTGGCTCTTTGCACCTCCTGGTATCCTTGGGGTCTCCTTAGAGACCCAAAGCACTTTAGACTCTACATGTTTACTAAATTCCTAGATGGGAGGCAGAAAACTAGAGTATCTTTGGACTTATGTTTACATTGCTTTATTTATGCTAATTTTTCCTCCTATGTCCATCTTCCTTTTAGGGAGAAGGATTCCCCCAAGATAGCCACCAAGTTCTGTTTCCTGTGCCCCACAATATAGTAGCTAAGTGGCCTCCTGGACTTCTAGGGACCACTTAAAATAGCCAGAAACATTTAAAAATAAAATGTGCTGTGGAAAACTCTCTAGGACCCCAATCATAAACATGCATGACTCAAGTGTACGTGACTCTTGTTTTCTGGCTCAGATTTTGATAACTAAAAGACAGCAATGATGAATGAGACCTTACTTCTGCCACAACCTCCATCCCCAACAAGCTTCTCATTTCATCTGAAACACTGTAAGTGACAAATGTCAAAGAAGGAAAAAAGTCATCTATTCTGTCCTTGCTCATCTTAAAGGACAGTTGTTTGTAAACACTCTTTCATGCCGCTCCAGTCTTAACATGATCTCTTTTTTGGGACAGGAAATAAACACAGATCCTTAGCTTTCTGAAAGGCTTCCATTGTACAAAGCCACAAAGCCTTATGACTCCAATCATTCATGGATGCTTTCTGCGTGAGGCCAGGCCACATGAGCCTTGTTAGGATGAACAACGAAGAACTTCCTTGTGGGGGAAAGGTCTGAAGACTCTCATGGTTAGAGAAATGAGATTCTCATATCTCCCCCCGCCCCATACCAGGGATTGAACTCATGACCTTGTGCTTGCCAGAGATGTTTTGTTTCTAGCCAAGAAGCAGCTTTAGCCCTGGGAAAACCAACTGGCATCAAAATTAGCACACATGTCCCAGGATTTGGGGCCCTGCTGTGTTTCTGAGATAAAGGGTGGGAGAAGCATTGGAGGGATCTGCTGAGTAGCCCATTGTCTCTCAGAAAATATGCTGCAAAACACTTATTACATTCCCCGTTATGTCTACAAACCTGACTTCTCAGTATTCACTCAAAATTGTGTTTTTTTGGTTGTTATTGTTCATTTGTTTTCTTCCTGTACTAGGAATTGAACCCAGCTCCTCTGCACTGAGCCAAAACTCCAAACCCCTACCCACTTTCAGACGGGATCTTGCTGAGTCACTAAGTTGCCCAGGCTGGGCTCAAACTTAAGAACCTCCTGTCTCAGCCTCTCAGAGTGCTGGGATTATAGCATGTGCCACTGTTTCTAATTCTTAATCAGAGTTGTTATTGTTTTTGCAATGCTAGGGAACCCAGAGCCTTGGTTATTCTAGGTATGGGCTCTACCACTAAGCTATATCCCTAGTCACCTAACTCTTCTTCAAACGTGGCATCAGTGGTACTAGGAGGAACACTGATTCACCCTTCCATTTCCTTTGCATCAAGAACATTTACATTTTCCATGGACATTCAAGGAGAAATTCCAGCCATCCTCAACTTCCCACCTGTTCCCCAACCCCTCTTAGGCAGCTCTTACCGGTGCCTCTGCGTCCTGACTTCTCTGCCCCTCTGCTGTCCTTCCTGGGTTCTGCAGGCAGGGTCACTTTCTCCGGCTCTCCAAGGCTGGCATCGGGCATGTAGGCCAGAGTGAGACTCTGCAGCAGTGGCTTCCTGGGCAGGGGTGGCTTGGAACTGGGCTGCTCGGGGGGCCGCGCCTTCCCCTTTCCCTGGCTGTTGGGAGACCTGGCACCTCGAGGTGCAGGGGCCATCCCGATATGACCCTGCTCATCTTTGGGGAGCAGGGCCAGTCCTCCCCTTTCTAACCTGACCTCAGCACTGTGTCTCTTGATGCCCTTGGCTTCCTGGGAGGGGCCCTCTCTGTACTTGAGGGACAGGGAGGTGGACCGCAGCTTGACAGGGAAGGAACTTTTGTCCTCACATGGGGGTTGTTCCACAGTGGCCGGACAGGGCTCGCCCGTGCCTGGTACGGTGACCACAATGTCCCTTGAGTCTTGAGACTCTGGCTGTGCTGGCTTCTGAGGGTCTGATTTTCGAGTCTGGGGCTCAGGGAGCATGTGGAGGTCATCGAGGGCCGCCTCGCTCCTCCAGGCCAGGCCAGTGCGTGCCAGGGGCAATCGGATTGCAGAGACAGTGGGGACAGTGGGACCTTGAGGGCGAGGGCCTCCCGGGCGCTGCCGTGCCCTACATGATGACACTGAGAATTTCTTCACACCCCTCAGCTCCCCACCAGCAGCACCACGTTCAGTTTTCCGTCCCAGCGACCCCCTCTCAGGACCGCCCTTAGGGGACTCTGTGTGCTCAGCCTTAGGGCGCTCGGGGGACACAGCCGTGTTGCCCAGGGCTTGCAGGCTGGGCTCCTGCAGAGGTGACTCTGTGGTGGGTGCTGAAGATACACTGAGGTCTTCGGCCACTGTCATAGCTCTGTGCTTCAGGCAGCTCTTGGGCCCTGGAGGGCTCAGGGCTGGGATCACCACAGGCTCTGTCCCTGCTCCCTTGGGGCCAGGCAATGCCAAGGTGGGTTCTACCTCCTGCTGGACACTTTGATCTGGACTGTCTGGATTACAGGGTGTCTCCAAGGTGGTGGCAATGACAATCTCAGGAGGTGCTATGTCATGAGGTGCTGTTTCCACCGAGGGGACACTGGTAGATGATTCACTTTCTACATCTCCAGAAGCACAAACCATCTCTTCATCTCTGTCCCTGGCTGGGGGACATGGGCTTGCAGTGGACAGTTCCTCCTCTTGGATTTCAATGTTAGGTATGGGGTGCAGAGAGCCATCCGGTAGAGACAGGGACTCCACGCAGGGGGCTAGGACTGCCATGGGCTCAGTGATCTCTGGGGTGGCCGGGCGGCTTGAGGGGACATCCCCAAAGGAGCTCCCCTCCTCCATACTTGCACTGAGTGCTGAACTGTGCTGCAGGCGGGCACGTCTGGCACGGGGTCCCCCAGGCACAGGGTTTCTGTCCATCGTTAAATCCTGTTGCTCAGAGCTGAGATTCTCCTCTGTGTTGACTTTGGGCACTGGCTTCTCATCATATTCCTCCTCCTCGGGGGTGCAGATCAGGTCACTCAGGGATTCTGACTGTGCCCGCTGGGAGAAATAAAGATAAGAGACTATTGCTGCCGCAAATATTAGGAAGCTGAAGACTTCCATCTTCCTGAAGGCTTTCTGCTGAAAGCAGTGTGCCCCTGATGGTGGGACTGACTTAGACATTCACACACAAGTGTACTTTCTTAATCTCTCCCTTAGCAGTGGTCTATTTGGACGCTTTGCTCATACATTCTTGAGGACCCTCAAGACATGTCACTAACCTTGTGTGGGCCAGCCACAAAATCAGCAGGTACTGCTCATCAGAGTGACATCAATGGCAGCTGAGTATCTGCGCTCTACACTTATTTCATTGGATCCTCCATTCATCCCACAGAGGAAGTGACCATCCCCTTTTCTGCACTTGGATAAGTAGGAGCTCAGAGGTATCAAAACCTGGGTCAAGAGCACCTAACTGATAGGCAACCAGTGGCCCAGGGGACCAGCTGGGGCTCTTTTTGTGCTGCCTCAGAGTCGGTGTCCCATGTCAACATCTCCTGCCAGAGTCAGGCTGGTTCTCCTAAAGGACCATTCATACCACCGCTAACACTGGCAACAGCTCACCACAGCTTATAGAATAAGATCCAAACACTTCAGCTCCATTTAATTCATATCCTCCAGCCTTGTGCTGTTTTCCCCACTGCAGTCAAATCAAACCTAAGGCCCCATACAGGGGTCAGGGCAGAAAGGAAGTGTCCATCTCTGTCTGAGACCTGGGTCTTGCCTCGTCACAGCCTTGTCACAGGTATCCGGAGGCGCTGCTTCTCTTAACGTGGAGTTACAACACTCCCTGCTTCTGGCACTGCCTGGGTTGGACTGAGGACCAACTGGTATTGTGAAACATGGATACAACCATTTGTGGGTGTTCTGCTTTTACTGAGCCTGGACCCACACACAGCAAGGTTCCGTGCAGCAGTGTAAAATGCTGCAGTCACAGCCCAAGGTTCCCAACTTCTGCTGTGGTGGGAGCAGCAAAATACGCTCAAATGTGTATTTTAACTTCATAATAAACAACATGATATTGCTGGCCAAGTTTTTACTGTGCAAGATGGGGTTTTTAAGATAAGAGCCCTTTTTATTATTTTTTTCCAGAGCTCCAAAAGAGTCAGAGCCTTGATGTCATGGAGACATTGACTCCTTGGCGACACAGCAGGACTAGGAAGAGACTGCAATGGAGACTGAGCATATATGAGCTTGGAGGAAGGGGCGTGAAAGAGTGGGTGATGGAGAGAAGGGGCCCAGCTGCTACAGGGGATCGAAGAGCAGGGCAAAGCAGACCTCACTGTCCTGTGAAGCTCAAAGGGACAACAAGCCTCCACAGATGTGCCGGGGGCAGGAGGGGGACAGAGGGGATGGCATGCAGCTCTTCTCATCCTTGACTAGGAAGGAAGCATCTCAAAGCAGTTGAGCCCCAAGAGGGGCCAGGGCAGGGAAGAAGGACCTCAGGATGGAAGGGCAGAGGAGGCTGTGAACACTGATGGACAGAGATTTACCAACTTGGGACTCAACAGCGAATGGAGGAATAGCAGTGACCCCTGGGAAAATATGGACACTGCTGAGAATTTAAAATAACCACACCTTCTCACTATGAAGCAGAGAAGGGGAAAAGGGATAGGAGAGACATAGAAAATAGAGAGTTTAAATTGACTTACGACCCTGTTGAATGTTTTCCTGAAAGTGACTACCTCAGTTTTTCTGTTATTCTACAAAATAGGATTCAACAATGAAGTCAAATTCAAAAGTCAAGAGAGAAGCTTGCAGCTCTGTGTCAGGAGAGCAAGAGGGACTACTGTGTTATATCTTGAGGACAATGCCCCCAGGTCCTTTCAGGCTGTGGCTGATTACACACACCCCTGCCCCATCAGGCAAGGGAGAAGACAACCTACATGGACCACTAACCCACCAGCACCACAGGGCCAAAGTACCCCATGAAGCAGGTGATCAGCTTTCAGAACCATGACATGCTGATGCTCCCTGACCACACGCCCAAAAAAGAGTCGTGTCCTCATGCTACTGAGCAGGTCCTTGTCCAAGACAGTAGTTTCAGCTTTTTCCGTCATTAATTCATTCACCCATTCATTCCTTTGCTGGTGCACTCATTCATCCACTTACTAAACATTTACTGCATACCAGCTCTGTGACTATCACAGAGGCCAGAAGTTGAGCTGGGGATAGGGCTCAAAGTGAGCACATTCATTTAGGAAGGTCACTTCTGCCTGCATCAAGTCCTCTGAAGGAACTGAAACGTCCCCCTGAGGCTCTCTGGGGACAGGAACTCTGCGCTGAGCCCCCAAGGCTGAGAAGAAGCCAGCCAGGAGCACAGCATCAGGGGGAAGGAAAGATGGGAAGAAGTGGAGTGGGGTGCATCAAGCTTGCCCATTCAGTGCCTGTGCAGAGGAGGAAGCCTGATTACCGAAGAGAGCCGCCTCATTTTACTTGATCGCTGGTTTCTTGGCTTAACCAGGAGCTTGTGCTTGGCTGCAGAGTTGTCCAGGCAGGAGGAGGACTCTGGGGGGTGGCTGAAGTCAGCCACGGGTGCCAGGCTGCTATCAGAGGTCCGGGAGGAGACGATGGCATCGCTCATGTGATCTGGAGACTGCGGCCGGGATGAGGACACTAAGCAGACCTTCACAGGATGAGGAGTAAACATAACAAGCATTAACTTCATGGCTAGATATGCAAACAGCCCTTCATTGTGTCCTGCATGGTCTGTGGGCTTTATCTGGGAAGGGACCTGTCCAGTCTGGCTCTTGACAGGGAGCATTCCAGGATATGACCACAAAGGTCATATGCATGTCTGAAAGTGCCACAGTGAAACACCATTTTGTATAATTACTATGCACTCATAAAATAAAAAAAAAATGTGAAAAAAAGTAAGCCAAATAAACAGGAATTCAAAGTGTTGGGCCAAATCCTGGACACCTGCATCCCCTGCCTGAGACACAGCAGACCACATGTGACCAGGCTTCCCTAGCAGGAGGACCTATGTGCTCTCCCTCTCACAGCTACTTTGTCCAGTGCAACAGTCCAGCCCAATGTGCAAGGGCAGAGGAACCTGCACTGTCTCTGGAAGCTGAGAGGCTGGCCCAGAGGTGGGAGTTTAGAGACTGGGGCACGGAAGGTGCCAAACCCCACCCATCTTAGTGGAGCACTGTTTGTTCACTCTAAAAAGTCTCTGCATCCTCCTGGAGAAGTCTGGCTTAAAGTTGCCATCTGGCAATTTACAGATATGCTACTGTTTATACCTCAGCAGGAGGAAATGATAGTCAGCAAAGAGCAAATGTGTTCTCAGTGTGGAAGGAGCCACATGCAAAAACACCTGTCCACCAAACGTGGTGAGCTCCTCCACAGAGCAGGCACTAAGTGGGTTCTTCTGCAAAGCTTTTGTGTGTGCGTGTGTGTGTGCGTGCATGCATGCACATGTGTGTGTAAAGCACCTGGCACACTAGTGGCACACTCAGCCCAGAGAAGGATTGAGGTGCAGGGGGAGAATCCGGGAGGTGCTAGGCTTTGGGCAGAACTCTGTGATCCTCAAATGAACCAATCAACCAACCAATCAACCAGTCAACCAACCAAGTAACCAACTAGCCAACCAACCAACCAACCTCTCTGTTTGAACGTGGTGCTCTGTATCAGTGTCATAGTTACATTTTAATTTAAGGATATAATTTTGGTCATCACACAATGATTTAGTAAGTTCTTCTGAGCATAGTCTCTTCTGAAAAGAGCCAGTGCCACCCCCTGCCAGTGACCTCTAGGACCACAGGAGAATCTTTCTTCACTTCCTCTCCATGACCCTGGAGCCCTGAATACAGCAGGTGGTCAGCAACTTGACTGAAGTGGATGATATTTTTAAAGAAAACAGGCCCCAACTCAGAGACTATCCCTGCAAAGGGACAACCTAAGAACTAATTTTCCCTGTTCACATTAAGGTCCCTTCTACTGACCAATGGAAGTCTTACACTTGTTTTCTGTAATCTGCTCAAATGAGGGAGAATGGATCAGAAGTAGATATAATCTATTTTAGCTCTCTCTTAGCTAGCCAGATACTTGTGGGAATAAAGGAAGAAAATTGTTTTAAAATGAAGTTTCAGGCCTCCTGGCCATGACTATACTTAATGTCTGTAGCTTTGGTTTCAACAATGTAGCTGCTTACTCAGGAAGTCACCTTAGATTGGGCAAGTGACACCTTTCCTGGATAATCCTTCTCAGGGTTCATAAGCAGAATACAATCATACAGAATCTTTGATTTTCACCCTTGTGTAGAGGAACCATGTAGAGAGACTTAGTATGAAATATCTTTTTATCTTGGCCTGAGACTAAAGAGAACAGATCGGATGAGGTGCTTCTGCAAATGCAAATTCCACAGGTGAGAACATCATGGGCCTTGGTTACCCATTTATCAACCTTATGTCCTGCCCCTCCTCTACCTGGGTCTCCTGTGTCTGTACTACCTAGGCAGTTGGGCTGAGGCTCAGGCCCACCTCAGCCCCTTGGCTGAAGACCTTGCCATGGAGCCTAACTTCCTCAACCTCTGTCCCTTGCAAACCCTGCACCAATGTCACAGCTGATATCCATCCACCCCAGGGAACTCAACTCCTGTAGCCTCAGAACTCTCATTTCTTACGTCTGTCCCCATGATTGTTCTGAGAGTTTTCAGGGCTAGGAAAGACCAATGTCACAAGCGAGAATCATGAGTTTTGCTTTTGGTCCATGGTGTGACCACACAGGGTGGAGTGGACTGGGGCCTCTCTGGGTGCAATTCCATGGTGGCACCCACAGGGCATCCACGTCTGCACTGATTGCTCCCAGTCACCCAGTCTTTCCTGAAGTCTACACTAGGCAATTCTGGAAGCAGAGAATTTAAAACTCTGATATGTGGTCTTCTGTTGTAGAGAATGTGGCTCAAAGGTCCTTGAAGAAAAGGCTTGGGGTTCAGGAGTTTTCAGGGGACCCTCGGGTGGGAGCTGGTTTCCAAAACTTGTCCTCAGAAAGAAGATTGGCATTAGCCACCCTGGTCTCGCTTAATTTTCCCTCAAATTCTCTGTGTATACAAACTTCAGGTGACAAAGATGCTAAGGCTTTAAAAGCTGGAAACTTAGAATGTGACCAGTTAGGGATATAATCTTAACACAATCCCATGAGTTAATTCGCATGGCAACGGATTTTTTAAATACTTCCTGAAATACTCACTTTGTCAGGAAATATTACCTTGGCTATGTCAACAAATATGTGATACTAAAGACGTTTTTTTCCCACAATGATCTTAAGTTTCCTTGTCAAGCATGTGGGCCCGGGGAAGGGGTCACACAAGATAAAATCACACAGCCCATAGTCTTATCCTCTTGGGACTTGAGACACCTTTGTATTAAATATTAAATACCATGCGTTATATAAGCACATTTTAAAAGGCTGCATTGTTTTTTTCTTCTCAATTGGCCAACTTTTGCAGAAAAAAATCTTTCTGGAAACAGAATGCAATGACTGGATCTTTAGAATCACAATGGCAAATATTTTATAT
>NW_022900921.1:42714028-42801077 GCF_012274545.1 Fukomys damarensis
ACACACACACACACATATATATATATATATATATTTTTTTTTTTTTAAAGGCTCAAATTTTGGTTCCCTATGAAGTTACTAGTTGTGAACATTACTCGGTAACTGACAATGCTTCAGAACTTAAAACATATGTGGTAGGGTGCTGCCATGAAAGATGGGGTCAGCCCTAGCCTAGCATGAGTGGCCACACCCGACCACTGGTGGAACTTGGGTATCATAGCACTGAATGGCTTTGGAGCAAGGTTTGCCTTTCATGAAGGGCTTAGAAACTACCTGTTCCTTTTTACTGCTTCTACTGGCTTTGGACAGAGAACTACAGGCAGAGAAAAGGCCATGTCATGGGCATCAGGGGCTGACGGGCTGGGAGGAGGGAGAGTCAGTCACTGCTAAGCAGGGAAGCGGCTTCCAACAGACATCTCCCCAGTGTGTGGCCCAAGTCACGTATACTCCTGAGGGAGTATACTACGTGGAGGTGTTTACTATATTAAGGGGTGCAGGGTTGGCTTGATGGGGTTTGGCCCCAACCCACACCATCATCTTCACCTTCTAGTTCTTCTTGAGGCTGAACAGCAGGTGTGGGAGCCCACTCTTCTCAGAGAGAGCAGGGAGCAGCCCACCCTGGAAATGAACTCTGGAGAGAATGCTTCTCTGGTCAGCTCCATGGGAACCCCAACCCAGGGGCTGACTGAAACTCAGTTCCTGGTCTGTGACACTCGGGAGCCCATAAGTACTTACAAAAATTAGGAGTGATGGGGACTTCAAGGCACCCCAGTTATGAATATCATTCACAGTGACACAAAATATGCAGCCCCACAATGTCACTGTGAACAGCCCCTTTGCCAAGCCAGAGGTGAAAGCATTTCTGGGATGTACAGGGCAGGTGTGAGGCTATAAAATATGGACTCTGGCCTTTATTTGCTTTTCAAATGTCAACAGAGCTTAAGTAATTACAACTCATCCCATACTATAGCAGGGCTTATTCACGTGAGGAGAAGGACCATCTGTTTGGTCATTTATGTGCAAGTACATACCATGGGTACTGAGTGTTCTTACCACAATAAAGTAACATTTTTAAAAGGACAGCGTCATCAAGAACTGTTTATGCACAAGGAAGAGCTCGTTGCTCGGTTCCTCCTCTCGATTCTATAGGGAGGGAGGTATTTGGGATCAGGTCGTTGTCCCACTGAGGTTATAAACTCCACTCCTACCCTGTCTACCAGAAACACAACCCCCATCCCACCTAAACTGACAGGTTCTCTGGGCCAGTGACTTGGCTACGGGGCTCAGGTTAAGTGTGTGTTTACTTACTGTCCCTTCCTTCTCCAGCCAATACTGCATTGTGACATCAGAGAACAGACACAAAGGCATCTCTCTTTTTCAGTGGGATTCCAGGTCTGGTTATCTGCTCTGCGTCAGACCCACCATCCCCCTAAAAGGTCACCCAGACCGTATCTCTACACCAAACCTGAATTTCTGCTCCAAGAATGAAAACAAACATCGCCTAGGGGCCAGCTGGAGGCTCCAGTGACCTGGGCCACTGCGCTCTGCATAACCTTTCTCACCCATGGGCATTTTGGGGGTGAAGAACACACAGGGACCCCAAGCTTTAGCTGCCAGTAGTGGCAGGAGAGGACAGAAATGTTAATGGCCCACGCTGCACTTGCCTTTATGGTTGTGCCTGAGCCCACGTCGTGCAGCAAGGACATCTCCGGGGGGCTCCGGGGCAACCCGTCATCCTCAGAGCTCATGCCAGTGTCCTCTGCCCGCTTGATGGGTAGCCCCCCTGGAGGCGGTGGCCCCATCTTCACATGACATTGTATTTTTAACTAGATTGGCACAAAAAACATCTGCTCTGAGTGTTTCTTTCCACCGATGACATCTCTCAACAAGCCTCCCTGCTCCTATTCATTTGCTCAGGAAATATCTTCAACACCCTCCTTGTGATGTGGAGAGCTGAACCAAAAGGCGGTCACCACCAGCTCTCTTGCTGTCACCTTTCTGTGTCCATCTAAGCTCTCAGCATGAGTCAAGGTCCAGGGGAAGCTACGGTGGCGTGTCTTGGGAGAACTGTGATGTGCCTCTGAATCTACTTTAAATGCATCAAAGAGACCAAGTGGAAATCACTTAGATACTGCTGGGCTGATGGCTGACCTATACACCATGTGACACTGTCAAGTAAACACTCACCTGTAGCGCTTTAATCCGGTCGCACACATTTTCTTGAGAAAACACTCGAACGGGCCGAGCAGGGTCCTGTCCCGCCTCAGGAATGAAAATACTGTCATGTGAAAGCGCCCGGCTGCCCAGTGTGCCCCTGGACTCCCTAGGATAAAAGAGTTATTGTGAGATGCTAGCCACCTCCATCTGTCAGCGACCCAGGGTGCTCAGAGTGAAAACAGGAGTGTGGGTTAAGGGACCGTCACACAACAAGTTTCTGGCCCTTCTGACTCAGTTTATTCCTGCTCTGTCAAAGGGCACAGGCTACTGTTAGGAGCAGTGTAGAGATGGGAATTTTCCTAAGAGACCTGATCATTCTTTTTATTGGTGGAAAGACCAAGGTCTGAAGAGGTGTGAGGTCTAAGATGAGAGACATAGGGCTGGCACTGGCTGGCTTCTGTGGACACCTGCCCTGGGTGTCCTCCAAGGGAAGATCAAAGCTTATGTCTAAACACCAGCCCCTGGGTGAGCTGGAGGCCATGTCTACACTGTAGCCTGAGAGCCTGCCTGATAGAAGTGTCCTCCTAAGGTAGTCCAAACCATCCAGGGCTGCAATGGCTGCAATGGCTGCAAGACTGCATCCTCTTTTGGTGAAGAATGAAAACAAATTTGGTCTGTGTGACCCAACCTCCACACCTGAGCTCTGAAACAGAGAGGGCTGACCCTTTGGTCACCACTGTCACAGCCTCTTCCCCAGTTCAAGGATCTAATTTGGAACCAAATCCTCAGAGGATGTGGGAATTTGCTGCCAGATTTTCCTAGCAGCCTGAACAATAGGTGGAAGGAGATGACTGAGACCAGTGGTGAAGGAAGGAAAGCCCCTTCCCTGTCCTCTGGGTGCCTTGTGCCCACCAACCCCACCCCAGCCATCCTGACCTCCATGGAGCACTAGGGACTCTGAGGAGTGGCCCCGTCCCAATGCAGATGAAAGGTGCTGTTTGCTTTTCCCGACTCTAGCCTGAAAGTGGGAACTCATGGTTCCCAAAAGGCTGTCTTTATGTTTCTAGGAAGGAATCAGCCCATTGCAAAAGCCTGGTTCTCCCAGCCAGCAGCTCTGGACACAAAGTCCCCACATACCTGCATTTGCCCCCACAGCAGACAGCCCATGGCCACAGCCTGCGGCAGCCATGACCATGGCCCAGACAGCTCCAGAGTTGGGACAGCAGGAGAAGGCCTCCAAAGAGACAGAGTGGCTGAAACACATGGCCCAGGTGCCCCAGTCCATTCACTTTATCAGTACTCATAGGGTGGGAAACAACCCATGGGTCCCTGGTCAGGCAGGCGCCTGCTGGAGTAAACCAGGGGCATCACCTGACGGAGAACTCCACAGCTGACCACTGAGGCAAGGGTGATCTCTACATGGGCGCAGGCTCAACAGAGTAAACCATTTATATATACATGCGTTTGTTTATATTTTAAAAATAAAAATAGAAGAATAAGTAACGAATAAGAACGGCTTTTTTTAGAGAGAAGGAAAGAAGTAGACGGGGAAAAGGGTACAAAGGTACTTGCATTTATAATCTTGTCTTGGAAGCTACGTAAATATTTTATGTAAAGGAAAGACAAGATCAAGCAAAAAGGGAAATAAAACAATCTTTAAAAGTGGAAAACAGAAACAGAAAAGCCTAGTTTTCTGTCAGGTTGTTAACATAACTACACAAAGAAAGGAATTAATTCAAGTGACTTTAACTCTACACCCAAATGACTTTTCCTTCCCCATCCAGGAGAGGATAAATTCTAAGGACAACAAAAGCAAATATCAGCTTTCACCCTGTAGTTTCATTTGTAGTCATCCTAATTTAAAAAATAATGCACAACAATATGTACAGCATGGGATCTGTATGTGGGGAAGGGGGCAATAAAATTACTATACTACAGGATGAAGAAAATAGGTGATTTAGTTAATATCTTCAGAATCTAAGGTTTCCAGTAAAGAGAATAGAATCAAAGAAGTAAAAATTCTGTCCTATGAAGTTTGAAATGGAAATAATAACTTATTATTCTTTTTAAAATAATAAAAAATTTCCAAGCTACATCCATGGGGAACATCTAGAAGTAGGGACAGCGATTTAGCAATTATAACCCCTGGCAGGCAGTGAAACCACTTCACATGATAAGGAAAAAAGAAAGGGCTATAAAAAGGGGGCAAAGGGGTGTGGATTTCAGATCTGGATCAGGAAATGTGCAACACAATCTGGAATTTCACAATGTGTAAGAAAGCAGGGAGCTTTCAAAGACAAATGTGCTTAGGCCACAAGAATTCAGAAACTAACTAGAACTGACTCATGACAGCCCAAGGTAGGGACAACTAGAGCACTAAATATGAATGAAAGCCAGGCACACTGTCTCATGCCTCTCAACACCTAGAGTGGCCGAGGCAGGAAGATCACAAGTTTGATCAACTCAGTAAGACCCTGTCTCAAATCCTCCAGTATTAGGGAGAAAATGGTCACAGATGAAAACAAGTCAAATATATAAAAACCAATGCATTCACAGTGACACTCAAGAGGAAAAAGAAAAACCCAAAGTCATTGGTCACGGCTGGGAGTTGCTCCGATAGCAGTCCGTCCTCTGAGAACAGATCAATGAACGGTGAGCCGAGTATTGTCCCGCTTTTCCTGGGCAGACTGTGTTTCAGGGAGCTGAGGGAGGAAAGCTGTTCACACAAGAGCCCCAGCTAGCAAACGTGAAATGAGCGATGAGAACAGAAGAGCTACTTTTTTGCAATGAAAGAAATGGAGAGCGAGCAGGCGTTGAGAGAGTTAGGTGAAGAAGGTTCACCGGGTCACACCAAGCCCCAGCACCCCAGGTCTCAGCCTGAACATCACAAGTGAGACAACCAGCACGAATGCGCTTTGCTGCATCTGTGACGGGACGTGCACAGCACCATCTCCAGCCTGAATCTAATCAAACCTCTGGATGAGTTTACGTGGAGTTGAGAGTACACCAGCACAAGCTCCATTGTTTCAAGAGACAGCAAATCCAGAATGTGGACATTCTGAAAGACAAAGGGCCTAATCCTCTGCCATATCAGTGACAGGAAACAAAGCGGGGAGGTTGTTATAGATGAAGAGACTTAAGCAACACCATCAGGGGCTGGGCCTGGGACTCAGTGTACAGCACTTGCCTCCCATGGGCAAGGCCTTTGGCTCGAATCCCAGTATGGGGAAAACATAACAACAAAAACAAATGAAGATATACTGAGGGATTGTCCCGGGCCTTTGCCTAGATCAGCTCTTAAACCAGGTGTAGTGGGGCACACGTGCAATGCCAGTGCTCCGAAGACTTGGCGGGAGGATTGCTGTGAGTTCAAGGCCAACCTGAGTTACACAGTGAATCTCTGACTCAAAAAAAACAAAGAAAGTGAGAAGGAGAAAGAGGAGAGGCAGAGGGAGGAGGAGAGGAAGAGGAAGGAGAAGGAGGAGAAAAAGTAGTAGTAGGAGGAAGAGTAGGTGGAGGCAGAGCACAAGTGTCACCACGCGGGCACAGGGCCCCCGGTTATTTGCCATCACAAACTCATCTTCTCACACGGACCCATTCTGCCCTCTGCCATGGAAGAGAAGCTGCTGCAGAGAGCTTGCACAGCAGCTCAAGGACACTGTTGGGAGTTGGTCTCCTCTTGAGTGCTGCTTTCAGAAATGTCACTATTACTTTCTCAGCCTTGTCTTACCTGACGCCTGATCCTCCTTTCCCAGGAACATCAGTCCTGGGAAACTTGTTTCTGGTCACTGAAGACCAGCTTCCTGCTAGTTGCAGGGAACAGACAGATCAGATGGGCCCTGTCCCCACTTTCCCTGGGCTCTGTTCAAAGAGGAGAGGACAAGCAGATGGGCCATTTCCCCTCTGGCTGTGACCTGTCTGTGGCTGGAGGGGTTGAGCCAGGCCTCTCCAAAACAGGACTGTGTGCCCTGAGGAGGTGGGGCTCTGGGGCTCAGGGGAGAGCTCTGCTGGGGCCTGCAGGCCCAGCCACCTAATAAGGTGGTCAAGACCAGGTCTGGCTTCCTCAGGGTTTGGAGCTTGTCACCTAAGAAATGTGTATAGTGTATTTATTCCCTCCATGCCTCACAAGGAACACTGAGAATCCTGCTCCCTGCATGCAACAGGAAGAAAATGAAAGAATGAAAATCTAATTGTCCCTGTCCAGTTATCTGGTGCCACCAAGTGGTCAGTGTAAATACAGGTGGGGAGGCCGGCAGGGAGGACCAGGATAGGACTCATGGAGACACTGGAGCCCCGAGTCCATCTCAGGTGCTCTGTTCGCCAATCCCAAGGGGTTCCACACTCTCTCAAGAGTTTTATCCTTAAACTCGAGGGCCAGTGTTTAAAAGAAAACATAAAAGCTGGCAAAGCAATAAACCTGATTCTCTTCCATTTGGTCACAGAAATCACTGTGACCAAACTACAGGTGTGGTAACTGTTGTGCTGATACAGAGTTGCAAAAATAGTGATCTTGTCCCTGGACCTCCCCCAGTTTTCATTCCTTATAAATGATTTTGGGGTGATTTTTATAAGGCTGAATCACAGGAAGCCTTTTTCTCTCTCTTCCACTGCTGTCTAGTGAAAATGTTCTTCTTAGATTACTGGGAGTTCAGTTTAGAGAAATGTATTTTCTAGTGCAGTATTTCAGGTCCTCAAAATAGTTTCAAGTTAAATTAAACCAAAGCCTACATATTGACCCTGCCACTTTCAGCTGTAGGATGTTGGACAAGTTCCAGTTTTTCTGTGGCTTGGTTTGCTTCTTTATATGATGATACACAGTACCTCTTCCTGCAGTTACAGTGGGCTTCATTTTTCTGTACTGGAGACTGAACATGGGGCCTCTGCACTGAGCTACATCCTCAGTCTTTTTTTAAAAGTTAGTTTTAGTTGGGGTCTCATTAATTTGCTACACTGCCTACATTGGGCCTGACCTTGTGATCCTCCTGCCTTAGCCTCCCAGAAGGTTTAGATTACAGGTGTGCACCACCATGCCTAGCCTGGGCCTTTAATATGTACAGCATTCGGCACACAGCACCTTCCTAACTGGGTGACTGTTCCCTAGCTTTCTCCATTCTTGTGTGTGAAAAGACAGGCAACATACTCTGCATGGAAGGACCACTGATAGGATTACCTGGGGGGAAGGAGGCTCCAGAACCCCAGACATGGAATAGTGTCTTGGGTCTTCTTGTGTCCACTGGTCCCCACCTTCTTGTGTTAGTGCATAAGCCCGATGGGTGCAAAATCGACTTACTCAAGCTCATCCTCGGAGTCGTAGCCCACTGGCCCGGACTCGATGGCAATGACCTCGCTCTTGGCTGGGTTTTGTTTCCAGGCACTATTTCCTGCAGACGAAGGTGATTCCTTCCTCTTCTTCTTCCCAAATAACTTCTTAAAAGTTTTGAATTTGGACTTTTTCTTCCCTGTACAGATTTTAAAAAATCAATCAGCAAGGGATTGTGTGCAGATGTGAGCCTTCTGTCCTTGGGTTGGTCAGTGGCTTCTCTAACCCTCTGACCACTCTGCACCTAGACCTGCACACCTGGAAATGAACTGAGACTCTGTTTCTTTAGGGTATTTAAGTAAATGTACCAAGAGCAACCTGGGGCCACAGGCACAGACTCAAAACCCAGGCAACTTTCCTCTCAAAGGAGATCAAGTCATGATCTCTAAAATGTATGCAGGCATCAGGGAAAGTCCAGATGAGAAAAGAGCTGTATGACAACACTTTGTGTATTTTCTTTTTTAGAAAAATTAAGTATTACTTTATGCACATTTAGAGAGTACAGTGTGATAATTTGACTCACGTGTATAGAATATAATGATCAGATCAGGGTAGTTAACATTTCCAATCATCTTAAACTTTAAACTTTCTTGATTAAGAAATAATAATTGTACATACTTATGAAGTACAATGCAATAATTCAATATGTGTATATCTCATCCTGACCAAGGCAGGGCAGCTAACATTTCCAACTCAGGATCATTACCTTGTGTTGGGAGCCTTCAAGTTCCTCTCTTCTGATTAGTCATAAAATGTACAATAGGTCTCTGGGAACTAACGTTCCCCCACTGCACAGTGGGCCACTAGAACTGACTACTTCTACCTATGTCCAGATGACTGCTATCTAACCTTCCTCCCTCCCACCCTTCCGACTCACTAGTAATCACAGTTACACATTCTGATCAATGCTTTTCAGGTTACATGCAGTATTTGCCTTTCTGCACCTGACTTCTGTCACTTAGTGTATATCCTCCAGTTCCATTCATTTTGGTGCAAAAAATATGAGACCATCCCTTTTTGGTGGTCAAATAATATTCCATTGTTTATACTCCACATTTCCTTTATCCACGTTATTTTAAAAATAAATTTCAAATGCTTTATCTAGTGCAGACAAAGGACAATCAGAGGAGGCCAGCCTCACAGGCAAGGGGTGGCTGGCTGGAGTGCCCAGGACCATGATGAACTAATGCTGTGCCACTCTTCCTGGATTGTCAGAAGGCGCAACTCTTTGGAAAGAGTGATTTGTGATCATTCTCTGATGTGCCCTTCCTTCTCATTCATGGATGCTGTCCTAGCCAAGACCGCAGACTCCACATCAGCAGTGTGGTCCATTCCTCCTCTCCTGAGGTGTGTGAGCCACAAGGATGCAACATCAGATGCAACCGGGATGCTGCTAATGCACCAAGAAATCTGCTAAAGCAATTAGCTAAAGATGCTTTCGAAGTGAATAGCTTTGTACAGGGAAGTCCTTTAAAAATAAAACAGGGTCTTTCCATTTGCTTACATTAATTCTCCCTTGGGAAGTTGACATAATCCTGCCTTCGAGGGCAGAATTATTTAGCATCATTCTAGCAGGGGCGGAGAGAGCTTCTCCCCAAAAGGAAGTGAGTTTTTCTTAATGTCCTATGGGAATCTCCTTACAATCTCAAAATGTTTATGCTGCTAAAGACTAGGGGTGTGCACCACGAGTGCGAGTCTGAAAGACTCCTGAGTTTCTGCATGTGCTCAGGGCGCCCCCTGGAGGTCTCAGCAAACCACACACCTCCCTAACCTGCTGATCAGAGGTGAGACCTCATATTTATTCTTTGTGCCCTTTTCCCTTGATCGAACTCGTCAGAGGTTTACCGATTTTATAGCGCTATAAAAAAATCTGGCTTTATTAACTCTATGGAATATTAATTGTATATTGCAGTGATTTCTGTTCTCATCTTTACTCTTTTCTTTCTTGCACTTTTTTCAGGTTCGCTTTGCTATCTTTTAAAAATTTGAACACAGTTTACTAATTTTTAGACTTCCTCTGTATTTATACATTTACAGGCAATACATTTCCCTCTAAATTTGTTTTAACTGCATGTTTGCATTATCAACTGTAGTATTTTCATCACTGTTTGGTGGAAACATTTTTCTAATTTCCATGATGATGTTTTCTTAGACCAATAGGTTATTTAGAAAAGTATGTCTTCATTTCCAACCACAGCAGATTTTTCTTCATTATTTTTCTGTTAATGATTTCCAGCTTAATTGTATTATGGTAAGATAATAGCTTCTAAATGATTTGATCCATTCAAATATGAGTAGACTTGCTTTATTATCAAATGATCATATTGATAATTTTTTTTGGGGGGTTGCTATACAGTACACACTGGCCTTGAACTTACTATGCAGCCCAGGCTGGCTTCAAACACATGGTGATCTACCTGCCTCGGGTTCCTGAGAGCTGGGATTACAGGTGTGCGCTACTATGCCCAGCTATATAGATACTTTTTGTAAATGTTCCTATGGTGCTTGAAAATTATATGTTTTCCACAGGGACTTGAGTTCAATCCCTGGTACCAAAAAAAAAAAGTGTTTTCTTTCATGTTCTATATATGTTAATTAGAATAAAGTCTTTTTCTTTTTAATTGTGTTGCCAAATATTTTATTTATACATTTGTTCTATCAATTTGAGAGAGAAACTAACCCACTTTATAGATTATTATTTATCTTTCAGGTGTCAATTTCTACGTTACAAGAAATGCAAAATTATTTTTTCCCACTTGATTGTTTTGGAAAATGGCCCTCTTTATTTTAATTATATTTTTGCCTTAAATTTTATTTTGATTATTATGAGTGGTCATCTCCTTTTGCCCAGTATCCAAAAATTTTTTATATTTTTGCATCCTTTTATTATCCTCACTTACGAATCTTTATTTAAGTTCATATATTTAGGGTTTTAAAAATCAAATATGATAGTCTTTAATTCTTAAGTGGAACAAATAATCTAATAAATTCACATAAACTCACTGTAATTACTGATACATTCATTGATAAGTCTGCCATCTGAGGTGTTTTGAAATCTCTTTTCTCTTCTTCTTCTGGGTTAACTGACCTTTTTATTTATTCTTTTCCATCATCCCACTTCCCACTAAGAGCCTGTAAGTTTTACCTTTGCTCTTGTTCTGTCAGTGATTTGCACAGCAAACTGATTATGCTATGCATTCTATTACACATCAATACAGGGAACCCTGAACACTTCGCTCCCATTTTTATGTCCTATTATTTTTATTCAGATTGTTTAAAATATCCAAGATGCTGCTCCAGGTCCCGGGGATGTGGCTGCTGTTTGTCATGTCCCTTGCTCTTCACTCCTTCTTGTGCCCCTCACCTTAGGCCTGACAGATGATTCCTTTAGAACCTTCTCTTCTGAGGGCTTAAAGGTGTCAAACTTAAATTTTCTTTGTTTGAAAATATCTTTATTATTTTTCTCATTCCGGAAAGACATCTTTCTCAGGTACAGCATTCTAGGTTGGCAGTTCTTTTTTCTAAGGATACACTGAAGCTATTATTTTACTGCTTTGTGATTCTACTGAACTGTTGAAAAATCAGTCACCAACTAACTTTCTGCTCCTTCTAAAAGTAATTTGTTTCTTTTTCTCAGACTCATTTTAAGACTTTTAATTTGGGTTTTGGTTTTCTTCCATTTCATACCGTATGGATTGCCTCGTTTTATTTATTCTTTTTGGGATTCCCTGGGTTTCTTTTTTTGGGGTGGGGGAACAGGGTCTTACTCTGTAGCCCAGGTTGGCCTCAAACTCACAGAGATCCTCCTACCTCAGCCTTCCAAGTGCTGGGATTATGGGTGTGTGCCACCACGCCTGGCTCATCACAGGGTTTCTTAAATCTGTGGATTGGGTCCTTTTTTTTTTTTTAATCAATTCCAAAAAATTATTTTTACATTAAAAAATCACTTTCAGCCTGGGTGTAGCTCAGTGGTAGCATGTACACTCAGTGTGCTTGAGGCCTTGGGTTTGCTCCCCGCACATGCACTCCCCACCCCTCTCTCCCGTAGGTGTGGAGTTGTAGAATTATCCCCACAATCAAGTTGCAAAACATCAGTTGCAAAAGCTTTCCAGCACTGTCCTTCCGGAGTCAAATCTTTCCCTTACCTTTAATCCCTGGTGTCCACTAATAACTTCCCTGTTCCTAGCTTTGCCTTTCAGAGTGTCACACCCATCAAGTGGGACAGTTTGCAGCCTTATGGTTCTGGCTTCTTTCACACGCAGACTCATTCACATCATTATGTCAGCCAATAGTTGGTCCCTTTTTATTACTGAGTTGCCTTTCATGGTACAGACATATGAATTCAGCCAACTGAAGGACACTCAGCATCTAAGTTTGCCGCAATTAAGAATAAAGTTGCTGTAGGCTTTTGTGTAAACATAAGTCTTCATTGTTTGTAGGTAAATACCTCAGAGTCGGACTGCTGAGCCATAGGCTGTGTATGTCTGAAATTTGTCCAAAGTGGCTGTGCTATTCTGTATTCCTACCAGCAACTTGCCCTCCTAGTGTTTGTTACCAGGTTTGGTTTAGATTGGTCTAAGAGATTCTAGTAGATGTGCAGTGTTTTTCATTGGAGTTTTAGTTCACTTGATCACTACAAATGTTGAACATTTCTTCATATGCTTATTTGCCATCGATGCATCTTCTTGAAGCACTTTAAAATTTTTTTGGGCTATTTTGTTTTTTTCTCTCATTGAGTTTATTGTACATTTTAGGTATACAGTACAGTTACAGTCATCATTGGGATATTGTACCTTTAATGACAGGTCTTGGTTCTCATTTTTTCCCCTTATCCCTGCCCTCTCTTTACCCCCTCCCCCTTCCCTATTTACAAATACTTTATTTCCATTTTTTCGGCCTATTTTGTAACTAGATTTTTCTTCTTTAATTCTGATAGTTTTAAGTATATGATGTGTAGAAGTTCTTCATCAAGTGTGATCGACAAATATCTTTTTATATTTTAACTTGTATTTTTATTTTAACAGTGGCTTTTACAGAGAACGATCTTTTTTTAATCATTGAGTTTATTGGTACCTTTTAGGGATACAGTACAGTTACATTCATCACTGGGATCTTGTACCTTTACATGACAGATCTTGGTTCTCATTTTTTCCCCTTATCCCTGTCCTCCCTTCACCCCCTCTCCCTTCCTTATTTACAAGAACATTTTTCCATTTTTTCATATTTTTTCTTTTCCCTTATGTCCTTTTCCCATTCCCACTTCCCCTACACCTTTAGCCCTTTTCTTCCTATTTCACACTGTCAATTATACATTTGAATCTTATTTACACTTTTAGTTTTTCACACCAGAGAAACGATTTGGTAATTACACGTGTGACTTATTTATTTCACTTAAGAGTATGACCTCAATATTCATTTTCCTATGAATGACTCTAATTTCTCATTCTTTATGGCTCAGCAGTATTCCATTTTATAGAAAAACCACATCTTCTTTATCCAGTCTCCAACTGATGGGCAATTGGGCTGTTTCCAAGTCTTAGCTATTACAAATTGTGCCACTATAAACATGGGTGAGCATATCTCACTATGGTATGATTCTTTTAATTCTTTTGGAAAGATACCCAGCAGAAGGATAGCTGGGTCAAATGGAACCTCTAGTCCCAGATATTTGAGGTATCTCCATATTGATTTCCATAGTGGTTGCACCAGTCTGTACTCCCCCAACAATGGAGAAGGGTTCCTTTCTCCCCATAACCCCGCCAACATTTGTTATTGATTGATTTCATGATAGCAGCCATTCTTTACACGATGAGGTAGAATCTCAATGTTGTTTTCATCTACATCTCTCGAACAACCAGTGATGTGGAACATTTTTTCATATATTGATTTGCTGCTTTTACTTCTTTGTCTGAGAAATGTCTGTTCATTTCAGATGCCCATTTTCGAATCGGGTCTTTATATTTGGGGAGGCTGATTGTTTTGAGTTCATATATTCTAGATAATAGTCAATTGTCTGAGAAGCAGCTGGTAAAATTTTTTTCCTACATTGTAGGTTGTCTCTTAGCTCTGTTGGTGGTTCCTTTTGCAGTGCAGAAGTTTTTTAATAAAATGAGATCCCAGTTATTGATTCTTTGTGCTAATTCCCATGCTACTGAGGATTTGTTCATAAAGTCTTTTCCTATGTCAATGTCTTTAAGGGTTCTGCCTAATTTATATTCCAGCAAATATAGTGTTTCTTTTTTAATATTTAGATCTTTAATCCACTTGGATTTTAGTTTAGTGCATGGTGAAAGATAAGGGTCTTGCTGGGGATTTAGCTCAGTGTTTCCTCTGCCTGCCTCACAAGTGCAAGGACCTGAGTTCAATCCCCACTACCAAAATAAAAAAAAAATAGAAAGATAAGGGACTAGTTTTAATCTTTGGCAGGTTGAAATCCAGTTTTTCCAACACCATTTATTAAAGAGGCTATCTTTCCTCGAGTGAGGTTGGTTGGCTCCTTTGTCAAAGATGAGGTAGCTGAGTACATCTGGGGTTGTTTCTGTATCTTCCAATCTATTCCACTGATCCTCAGGTGTGTTTCTTTGCCAGTATCATGCTATTTTTATCACAGTGGCTTTGTAGTATAATTTCAAATTGGGAATTGTTATACCCCCTGCCATGTCTACAGAGAAAAGTCTTAAATGTTGATGAAAAATCCAACTTATCATTTTTTCTTTTATGGATTGAGATACCAAATCTAAGAACTGTTACCTAATCCTATGTCACAAGTATTCTTTTATGCTTTCTTTTAAAGGCATTAAAAGTTTTACATTATGTAAACAAATGATATATTCTGGTTAATTTTTATATAATCTGTGATGCAGAGGTAAACATCCACTGTTTTTACATATGCATATCCAATTATTGTAGTATTATTTGTTGAAAAGTCTATCTTTTTTCCACAGAATAACTTTTATAACTTTGTCAAAAATCAACTGATCATATTTATGTGGGTCTATTTTTGGACTCTGTTCTGTTCTGTTTATCTCTATACATCTATCCTTTCCCCAATACCCGACCTTCTTGATTACAGTAGCTTTATAATAAGTCTTGAAATCAAGTACTGTGAGTCCTCCAATCTTGTCCTTTTTCAAAATTGTTTTACCTCTTGTAGTTTTATGTTTTTTCACATAAATTTTAGAATCACTTTGCGAATATTTGCAAAAAATTCTGCTGGGATGTTAATTGCTTTGTATTTACCAATTCCTTTGTCATTCGCTGCAGGCTATTTCAAAGCAAATCTTTCCATCACTATTTTCATTTTGTTCCTCTAGATTTGGCCCTTTCCTACATAAAAAAGTTTATGAATATTCATGAAAATGAAAAAGGATTACTGGTCAATATTTCTGCTCCAAATATCAAGCTCACTGCATTCTAGAGTTTCATAACTGTCTTTTAAACAATGCAGCATACTTATGTGTACTGAACACAGCATCTGCTGCTCGATTTGTGGAGAAGTAACATGTTAGCAACACAAAGTCTTCTGACTCATAAACATAGTATCTCTCCCTACAGTTAGGTCTCTGTTAAATCTTAAAGCAATTATTTGTATTTTTCAATATTGTTGCATATATTTTGTTAGATATATACCTAAATATTTCAAATTTTTGGTGCTTTTAAAACATTTCAAATGTTCGATTATTCATTGGAAATGTGTAAAAATACAAATGATTTTAATGACTTTATATTTTGCAACCCTGCTAAATTTGTTTGAGTTTTATACTTTGTATGTTTTTGCTAATCACATCTGCCAATAGAGAACTTTTACTTCTTCCTTCCATATTTATGCTCTTTCTTTCTTGCCTTACTGCCATGGTTGATTGCCATATTGCTTTTTACGATTTATTGGCACTTCCAGATATTTTCACTATCTTCAAAAAGTATATATATTTGTTTTATAGCATATATGTGATCATTCTGCTATTTATGCCTTCAGCATTTGTTTCTGTTTTATGTTAGTTCACTAGGGTTGCTCCACCAGGACCACAAACTGAGTGGCTTCAAAAGACAGGAATTGTCTCATAGCTCCAGAATCTAGAAGGCAAAAATCAAGGTGGCGTTGGCATAGCTGGCTCCTTCTGTGGCCATGACACAGAAATTCATCCCATTTTGTCTCCCTGACTTCTGGCAGTTTGCCAGCAATCTCTGGCATCCCCGAGCTGGTGGACACACCATCGCCATCTTCACCTCTGGGTTCACAGGCTGTTCCCCTTTCACCTGCCTGTGTTGACATTTCCCCTCTATATAAGGACACCATTCATAGTGGATTAGGAGCCCACCCTATATCTGTATGGTGTCTTCTTAATTAATTACCAAATTAGAGCACATTCTGAGATGTTCAACACAGGACTCCTAGGGGGACAAAATTCAACTCATAGCATGTTGGTTCCTGTCCATCGTGCCCTGCTGCCTTATACACTTGGTTATCAATGAGTATATGCTTGTCATAGAGCTGAAAATGTTATGTGCCACAGTAATAGACAGATGGAAGGCACCTTCTTCTAGAGAAGTTTGTTGCTGGGGTTACACCCATTGTCGGTGCTCTATTAACCAAGGGTTGAAGTTCTCCAATTACCCAAGTGATACACAAGTAAGCTACAAATCCACACAGGGTTGGCTGATCCATGATTCACACCCACTGAGATTCTCTAGCTCCTTGAGCGCCTGGGTCATTGCTTTTTATTTGGCAGTCCACCTGCTACAGGCCCTGTACTTTGTTTTCTGAACCTCCTTCTTCCCTTCCACCCCATGAAGACACGAAACTAAAATTTTAAATTTCCAAGACTGATAAAAGATCTTGTGCTTGCTCATCTTTTGGGGTACCATTTTTCTCTCATTTCTGGCCTCATTATTTCTTATTTTTAAAAATAGATGTAAATAATCTCTCATCTAGATAATTCATAAGTTTGAGTGGGAGAGGGTTGGTTCAAAAACATTAGGTTCACTGTCATTTTGGGGAGGGAGTGACATTTAGTTTCTTTCCTTCTGTTCCAAAACTGATTTTTCAAGGTGAGCTCTATAAGTTTCCTACATTAGCATTTATTGAGATTGTTTCAGAATAATGAAATACTCATTCAAACTATTTTCTTATTTAAAGTGAGTAATAATTCAGATCCTACACTAAGCATTTGAAACTTCATTTTTTCTCAGTATTAATCTTAAAATACCTTACTTTATATGCTTTTTGATACCTATTGAAATGTAACAGAGAAAAAGTGATTCTAATACAAAGTAACAAAAATATATTTATAATATCTAAAGTAAAGTCTTGGTTGAAATTAGTATCTGAAGCTAGTGACTATGGGCTAGAATTGAGTATCACTGGAAGTTATTCTTCCTGAACTAAACCACAGAAAATCACTATTGGCATTTTGACTTTAAACAAGAGCTAGAGGCTTTCGTTGACAAAATAAAGGGAGGACAAATGGCTGATCTAGAGAAAAGGTATACTGCGGGGAGATCGATGTTCCTGAATGTTAATTTCACAACTCTATGAAGGAATAAATGGGATATATGGAAAACAGTAAATCAACCACATAACTGGATAACCGCTGGACCATGTTCTGAGATGATGATTCACGCGCCTGGAATCTAGCTCAGGAATGGCTATAATAAAGGCCTCCTGGAGGAGAATAAAAGTCATCAGAGAGAGGGGTCAAAGGTTCTCTCTGTTTTGTTTGTTTGGGTTTTTTTTTTGTTTTGTTTTGTTTTGTTTTGTTTTTTTGTTTTGTTTTTTTTGGTACTAGGGATTGAACTTGGGTCCTTGTGCTTACAAGGCAGGCAGCAGTACCACTGGGCTAAATCCCCTATCCTCAAAGGTTCTCTCTTGATGTCATTATTTTTCTGGCTGATCAGGTTTTCCTGTGATTTTTTTTTGGACTGATGCCCTTGGATAACCTTGGATGATAAATGAATCCACTTAGCCCTTTTTTCCTTTGCTTTTAAGTCAAACATGGAGATGTATTTACCTCCCAGATGAGTAAAATGGTATTAAAATCCCTTATATTTGCAGAGAACAAAAGGAACACTGCCCTGAGTGGTGTGAATAATGTGTATGTGCACCAGTCACAGCGTGAGGGCCTGGTGTGTCGAGTCATGCTAGGGACTGGACACTCCCTCTCCCAAAGCCATCTCCCTCAGCCTCTCCCCTGCCCCACAACCAAAGGCTGCTCCCAACGCAGGGGAAACCAGGGCTCTCACCTGTGTTGTCCTCCCCAAGGCTTTCTGCAGCTTCCCGAAGCTTAATGTCCATCACCCGCGTGGAAATCATGTCCAGTTCGCTAAAATCAGAAGGAAATTCATGTTAAGGAGCCATGCTGAACAGAAGCTATTGATCAATATAATGGTGGCAGTGACTGCTCTGCCCACATACATCCCTGCAGAGACAGAGTCGGGCAGAGAGCAGGGCAGGCAGGCACCAAACACAGCCACAGCTGTAAGATCAGGAATCGCACGACTGAGGCAATGAGATGGAAAATAGAAGCAAACCAAATGTTTCACTCGTTTATACAATGCAGATTAAGTTTTTCCTTCCAAAGAGGAGTTCTCAAATGATGAGAAATTATGTTTTTTTCTTATTTATTGTAGTTTAGAAAACAGAAAATAAAAATCACCCATAATCTCACCAACTAACGATAACCACATTAATGTTTTAATCTCCTTCCAATATTTTTCCTATGCAACTCTTTTGTGTACATGCACACACATCAGGAAGTTTAATTTCCTGGTGTCTTCATTTATACCATCTTATTAAAATTCTTGGTAGGTGTTATTTTAATGGCTACATATTACTTCAATATGTTATATTTTACATTGAGTTTTTTTTACATTGAGTTTCTTGAAAAAGATATAAAAGAACTCAGAACATACAAGGAACCAACATATGGCTCCTCTTACCTCAGCTTTACTTTACCACACCCCTCTCACTAGATTGTTTCCAAGGAAAAGATCCCACACACTATTATCAGTTCACCCAGATGGATTTGGCTTCTTTCTAAATAAAAATTTCTGACTCTTCATGGAAATCAAATACATGCTTGCTAGTCTGTATTTCTGCCACACAAAATTGAGCATTTCGTGTCCATCTCCCATAGCCGACCTCAAACAAAGAACTACCTATAAAGTGTGATCAAAATATAGGGTGAATGTTTACATTTTTAAAATGATTACAGCAAAAGCCACATGGCCATTAATAACCCTCAAAATCTTCCCCCTCTCTTCAAACACACTTGTCCCATCAACCTTGCCACTTTCTGAAACAGTTCTAGAAGCCCCCTTTCATGAGTGTCTTCCTGAAATGTGACCAAAAAATATATAGTGAAAGATGCTGCTGAGTGCCATCCAACAGGGATGCTGGAACCTTACAGGTCTCCTCACCCACTTTATTCACTACATCTGGCACGGGGCCTCATCTCACTCTTCCTCAAACTCAAAGACTGTGAAAGGTAATTATTTTCAATAAACTCAGGGCATCGTACAACTAGAGATGCTCGGGAAGGAAGACTTCCAGAACTGCTTTAGAAAGTGGCAAAAAGGATGGGCTAAGTATGTTTGAAGCAAGGGAGAGTATTCTGAGGGATTCGTGGCACTGTATCTTGTACTATAATAAGTTTTAAAGAAAATAAAAAAAAATCTAAACATTCACTGTATATTTTGATCACATCTTGTACGCAATACACAGTTCATCCAGAAAGCTATTTCTTACTAGAAGAGACTGTGAACACTCACACTTAAAAAGGGAGGCTCAAATATTTAGTTAAACAATTTACATTGATGGCTTGTATATAGCATATAAAAGAAATTAAATACAAAGAAGAGGAAGGGAAACAGAGACTCAGGCCAGTGCCAGAGTTGGCACTAATATTTAGGTCTCCATTAATATCAATGTCAGAGTATCTGTCCTCTTTCCTAGCCAATTCCTTAAAAGCTGAAATAAAGCATCACCAAGTTGTCATTATCATTTGACTTCTGGTCTTGTGTCAGCTCTGCCAAAAACTCTTTGTTGGAACCTCACCAAATCTGACTCACAATCATGCTATCATTATATAGAAATGAGGGCAGAACAGAAATAGCACTTTTCAAAGTCTTGTCCACTGTTTCAGGATTGAAAGAACAGCCTTGTTTTCACTATCTGTATTCACTGTCAAAGTAACAGGCAAGGAAGTCAGACAGCTGGGGGGGGGCACATAATTACACGCTGGGGATGTGATCCAAAACCTGGCTGCTCTAAATGCCCACCCCAAGATGTCAGCGTTAGTCAGCAGCCTCCTGATTCCTTACTATCCTGCTGCTCATGGCATTACTGGAGGAGGGGGTACTACCAGGCATTCGGCACCAGAGGCAGTGGGAAAAGGAAACATGAGAAATAAGAAAGCAAGAAGGAGAGGGCTGGTTAACTCACCAGCTAAAGTTGCCACCAAAATGGGAAGAAGTCCAAGAGCTTTCCATTGCTTGGATGTGGAATTAACGGCAACTGCAAAGTACTTATCGAGTGTAGAGTATATCATCTCAGTTATTCTAGTTATCCCCCAAGAACCCTGAGTGTTCTCATTTTGGAAATGAGGCCATATGCGGTATGATCGAAAAATACAGTGAATATTAAAAATTTTTAATTATTACAATAAAATATACACTGCAATGAATCCTCTTCAAAATACTCCACCTCGAACGCTTATCCCACCATTCTTGCTACTTTCTGAAGCCAGTCTGGAAGTGCTCTTCACGAGTATCTTTAGTTGTGCTACTGTGGCTGCCTGCATGTCCTGAATCGATTCACAGCATTTACTTTCATGCTCATTTTGAGTTTGGGGAAGAGCCGGAAGTCAAACAGTGCCAAATGTGGCGAATGAGGTGGATGAGGAAGCACCACGGTGTTCTGACGAGCCCGCCTTTTCACTGGACGGCAATCAGCAGCAGCTTTTACCATATTTTTATCACATATCATAAAGTTACTCAAAAAAGAAGACTCCCAGAACTGCTTCGGAAGCTGGCAAGAATGATGAGATCAGTGTGTTTGAAGCAAGAAGGAGTGGCTTTGTTCTGTTTTGCTTTTTTGTACGGGGGATCGAACTCAGGACCTTGTGCTTGTGAGGCAGGCAGCAGAAACACTGAGCTAAATCCCCAGCCCAAAAGGAAGTGTTTTGAGGGGCATTCACAGCAATGTGTTTTTTACTGTAATACATTTTTAAAATGTTACAGTCACCATATACTTTGATTAGGTGGTTTATTTAGTTGCTCCAGGTAGCAAAGCAGACCTATGCCTGGACACTCATGCTGCGCATACAGCCAGTGTTCTGAGCTGTTCGGATACGGTGATGAGTGAGAGAACCGTGGTCCTGCCTCTTACAGGTACTGACAGTGAGGGCAGAGCCCTGAGCTGTGCCTGGAGGGGCTCAAGGACAGAATCTCCCACTGAAATGCCTCTGCCTGCCCAGAAACGCTGCCCAAGGTCAGGCCACGGTTCAGGAGCCACATGAGCCTCCAGAAGATGATCTATTTGGTCTGATAGGCATCTGGGTCTGAGGGAAGGGGCTCAAGGATTGCTGTGATGCATCAAGTAATTGGGAAAGGACAACTCTAGAAAAACCATGATGTGACCTACAAGACATCCAGTCACCTCTGGGAAATGACAAGATGGCTGTTGGAAAGCACTGCAAGTGTACAGGGTTGTATGAGAAAGTGCATGGGCCCCATGGGAAGGTGTGAGGAGGGCATCCTGTTGCTATCCCATCTACCTGGAGTGGTACAGAGGTTCAAATTTGCTTTTCCTGGGGTTAAACGATGTGAATGTGATGAAGAGACAACATACACAATGGGGAAGTTTTTTTGCCAGCTGTTCTCCATACACAGGACTAACATCTAGAATAAATAAAGAACTCAAAAACAACTAGACCCCCAAAATAAAAGATCCAATAGAAATGGGCATCTAAAAAGAACAGACACTTCTCAGATGAAGAAATACAATTGGCAAAAGAAAAAAATACATGAAAAAATGTTCAACATTGCTGGCCAGTTGAGAAAAGCAAATTAGAACAACACTAAGATTCCATCTCAATCCAGAAAGAATGGCCATCATCAAGAAATTAATCAATAACAAATGCTGGCAAGGCTGTGGGGAGAGAGCGACCCATCTTCATTGTTGGTAGGAGTATAAACTGATGTAATCATCATGAAAATTCTTCAAAAACCTAAAAATAGAAATTCCACTTAGGTATCTTCCCCAAAGAGTTAAAAACATATACACATTTATAGCAGCCCAATTTTTAATAGTTAAATTTGGTAATAGTATATATGCCCATCAACAAATGAATGCATAAAGAAAATGTGGTATTTACATACAATGGAGTACTATCCTGCCATCAAGAAGGATAAACTTGAAGAATTTGTAGGAAAATGGATGCACCTTGAGACCGTAATATTAAGTGAAGTAAATTGGACACACAAGCTTGAATGTCATGTGGTTTCTCTTATATGAAAAGTTAAGATATAACATGCAAAATTAAAAGACAGATAATAGGGAAAAAGAGAAAAAAGTTATTGTATTCTAAGTATGTTTCTGCTATCAATTTCTACCTTCACTCTAATAGGGTGGAAGAGCTCACTTTGCAGGATTTCCACTTCTTCAGATATGTTAAGGTCTTCTGTTGCTATGAGTATGGTCGGTCTACTTTAAATTAAAAGCATACATTCCCAGGATAGCAATATCTATGAAGATAGAGAGTAGCTCAGTGGTTGCAAAAATGATCTGAATTTGATTATGATCATGGCGGCACAACTCTGTCAGAATGCTAAAATCTACTAAGTCCTACACTTTCAGTTTGTAAATTGTGTGGTATGCAAAATTTAGTTCAATAAAGATGTTATTTAAATATTTAAAACATAAATGAATAAAGCATCACAGAGCAGAGAGCTGAGGAATGGCTAGAGGGTTCTTCTGCTCTCCCCCATGGAGGCCGAGCACCATCAGATCCCACAGTGGCCAGCAGACGAGGGAGGCAAAAGTTAGGGACAAATGAAGGGACAGCAGATGGAGCTCACCTTACGTGGGAGGCTTCAGCACCTGCTCATGTTTCACATTCTGAGCATCCTTGTACTGATAAACTCATACTACAGTGCAGTGGAAAGAGCAAAGACATGGACCGAATGTTATGTGTGCCTAAGAGTTGAATCTGCACCCCAACATCTGCCTGCTCTGGCTGCAGACCCTCACATACCAAGGGTGATAGCACTTTAATTCAAGGAGACCAGAACACAGAATGCAGCAAGTGCTGGCTGAGGATGGCTAGGGGCTACTGCAGCTCGACCTGCACCCTCACTTCCCATCTGTGTACAAACGTATCTGTGTCACACACACCTGGCACATTGTGGTGGCAGGGAAACGCAGTATCTCTGTATAGTGGCTCACTTTAGAGTCTCTGCTGCCAGTGCTCGCTTTGGCAGTACATATACTAGAGTCTCTGCCACCAGTCACAGGGAAGCCAACCCAAGAGCCTCCCATCCCCATGGCCTGGTGGACTCAAACTGCTGCCCAGTAACTGATGCAAACACATCCCAGGTCTGGGAGGAATGTGTGCAGAGTTCTGAGACTGCAGAGAGCACCGATGGACCAGTGTCCCCCTCACACGGACATTCCAGGTGGAATCCTCTTGTGCTGTGACAACACGACACCAATCATCTCTGCTGGGCCCAGAAACTCACCCTTTATAACACAGGTTCAACCACCCCCGGTCCATGAGAAAGCCAGAAGGAAGCCACCATCAGAAAGGCAAGGTGGCAGGGCTGAGTGACTGGTCTCTCACAGGAAGGCAGCTCTTCTCCAACTGGAGACTGGATAAAAAAGATGTGGGGGTTTTTTTCTCATAAAAAATGGAGTACTACTCAGCCATAAGGAATGATAAACCAGAGATATTTATAGCTAAGTGGATGCACACTGAGGCCATACTCTCAAGTGAAATTAGTAAGTCACATGTGTAAATACCAAATAGTTTCTCTGGTGTGAAAAAGTAAAAGTGTAAAGAAGGATCAAAATGTATAATTGATATTGTGTAATAGGAAGAAAAAGTCTAAAAGAGTAGAGGAAGTGGGAGAGGTAGAGGAAAGATAAAAAGGGAAAAGAAAAAAATATGTGAAAAGGAAAAACATGGAAACAGTCTTTGTAAATAGGTAAGGGTAGAGGGGGGTAAAGGGAGGGCTGGGGATTGGGGAAAAATAAGAACCAAGATAAGTCATGTAAAGGTGTAAGATCCCAATGATGAATGTAACTGTACTGCATACCTAAAATACACTGCTAAATTTATTAAAGATTTTTTTAAAAGGCAGCTCTTCTCGCAGGAACTCAGTGTTCAGGGCACCTCCCCCCACCCATCTGTCTGTTGTTCTGAGAACTCCAAGTCCCCAACAAGGAAACCTACTCTTTAGACTAAACCTGGGCTCGAGGGGCCTCTGCAGCGGTTCCAATTAACTTACTGGGATGCCACCCACTCACATCCCCTCTGCACTGCAAAGCACTCATTGGGGTGAGTCTCAGTGCCCCGACAATCCAGGGAGTTCTGTTTCTGAAGGAGTCTTGATCAACTACTCAGCTCACGCTGAGCACCACACTTAGACGCAATTTCTATAGAAAAATCCTATAAAAGTCTGTTCGCATGAAGAACAGATTTTAATAAGGTATGTATTTATTTATTTATTACATTCCTGGGGATCAAACCCAGGGCCTTGCACATGCTAGGCAAGTGGTTTTGCCACTGAGCTGCATCCTCAGCCTTAACAGGGTATTTTTTTGTACAGGGGATTGAACTTATGAACTTGTGCTTGCAAGGCAGGTGCAGCACATCAATGGGCTATTTTAAAGGTCCCAATCCACTATATTTACCTACATGAGATGGAGAAAAGTATCTGCGTGCTAGCTGCATACACCTGAACATGTGATTACAGATGAAAGCTTTGGTGTTCACCCTACAGATCAGCTACTCCCACACCCAGTCTCCAGGCAACTTTAGGGCCCCTCCTACTTTTCCTTCACTCAGCTTTCTTGCAGGATGTCAAGAGAACTTGTTGGGAGAGCCTGGGGAGCCACCTTAGTCAGAAACTGAAGGCTTTAGGGGGAGAGCTCCATGCCTGTTATAGTCAGTGCTTTACCAGTTCCTACGGGGGAGGACAGAACCCAACACACACAGGAGACAGCTGACAAACAGGCATCCCATGAGATTCTTAAATACCGATTCATCCAGCCTCAGAGAGCAGCAGAAAAGCCAGAAAAGCTCACCTTCCCCTACGCAGCTGGAAGAGATGGACTAATCTAATAAGGTCTGTCCTAGGGAATAATAATAATGATGATGATGATGATGGTAACTTTACAATCCTAGCACCCCAGGAATCTGAGGCAGGAAGATTACACATTCAAGCCCAGCCTGAGCAATATAGCAAGCTTCTGTCTGACAATAAAAAGCAGGGGGCAAAACCATACCCTGTAGGAAACATAGCCTCTAGACTCATATCTCTCACCATATACTAGACTAAAATTAAAATGGATCAAAGATCTAAATGTTAAAATGGATATAATCTGCTGGAAGATAAAATAGGTACAACTCTTGAAGACACAGATGTAGGAAAGGACTTCCTGAACAGTACCCCAATGGTACAAGAATACTGAAAATCAACAAAGGGGATCAAATTAAAAAGCTTCTATACAGCAAAAGAAACATCCAAGAGTGAATAGAATGGCAAAACATTAGACTGAGGACTAATATTTAGAATATATAAGGCCAGAAATTTAGCTCAGTGGTTCCGGCGCCTGGACCAGAGTTCTATCCCCAGTACCCCCCCCAAAAAAAATTGTAGAATATATAAAGAACTAAAAAAATTATCCCCCAAATAAAAGACCCAATCAAAAATTGGGCAACCAAAGTGAACAGACACTTACCAAAAGAAGTATGTAGACATCCAATAAATTATGAAAAAAATGGTCAACATTGCTGACTACTAGAGAAATGCAATTAGAATACTAAGATACCATCTTACCCCAAAAGAATGGCTAATGTAAAAAAATCTAATAATAACAAATGCTGGCAAGGCTGTGGGTAAAATAGAGCACTTCTACATTGCTGGGGGGAATACGAACTAGTACGAATACTACGGAAATCAGTATGGAGATTCCTCAAAAAACTAAAAACAGAAATTCCATTCTACCCAGCTACCGTCCAAGGAATATTCCCCAAAGAGTGAAAGTCATCATATTACAGTGATACTTGCATACATATATTTATAGCAGCACAATTTATAATGGCTAAATCTTTGGAAAAACCCTATGTGCCCATCAACAGGTGGATGAATAAAAAAAAAAGGTTGATATTTATACACAACAGAGTACTATTCTGCTATAAAGAAGGATTAACTTGAGGCATTCATAGTAAAACGGATGCACCTCAAGGCCATAATGTTAAGTGAAATAAATCAGACACAAGTTAAAATATTGTACAGTTTCTCTTATATGAGAAATCCAAAATATAAATAAAGAGCAAAATAAAGGATAGGTAATAGGAAGTAGAGAGATCATTTTTTTCAAATGGGAATGAGAACAAGAAATGGTGAGGAGGGAGGGAAGGAAAAGAAAAAGGGACCTAAAAAAGAATCAAAGAAAAAAACAGAAATAGAGCTTTTTCAAATGAGGAAGAGAACAAGAGTTGGAGGGAGCAGAGTGGGACAGGAGCAGAAGGGGAACTAAAGAATTAAGATGAGTTACATACATATACAAACTCCCCACAATAGATGTACTCAGTTACGTAATGCACACATGTACTAATAAAAATAAAATAAAATAATTTTTAAACGAGGGAGAAACAAAAGATATTCCTAGGCAAACAAAAGCTGAGGAAGCTCTCTCTATCTTAGTAGAGCTGTTCTGAAAGAAAGAGCAAAAGGAGTCCTTCAGGATGAAATCAAAGGACACTGGACATGAAATGAAGTCATACTGCTGCCAAGGAACAACCTAAAATATCCTCTTTCCTTTAGTTTACTTTTAAAAAAAAATCACTAATTTTGAAGTCCCGCAGCTGGGCACTACATTTTCAGCCTCCAGCTAGTCCACTTTGAAGAAACTCCCCTAGGACACTCACAGGCTAGAAACTGCTCTCCGGGCAGGTTCTCTCTCCCTGCCCTCTGGCGGAAGCTGCTTCTCTTCAGCTCCCAGGCACAAGGGAGGTGTAGAAGGGGAGTGGAAGGAGCCTATTGCTATCTTTTCCTGTTCTCTGGGGAAAAGATGCCTTTTGTGTCCTAACAATTAACTGTAGGATTAACTCTTCCTGGGAACAGACATGAGTCATAAGACTTTCCAAGCAGTAATTTTTCTTTACGGTCAGCTATGTTGGAAAAACGAGTTATCTGAATTTGTCTCCACTCTGGAATCTGGGATTCACATGGTGCCTTCTCTCTGATGGTCTTTGTTGGTGACAGTTTCCATCCTTAGTTTGTTAGATTTCAAAATAAATCTTTGTCTTTGCCTATTCAACTTGTCATTGAGTCACTGGCCTTCTTGAGTAGCAAGCAATGAACTTGGGTTCATAGTTACAATATGAAGAAATAAAGACCTCAATAAAGGCAAATGCATGGAAATCATAAAAGCTACTATGTGACTCCACTTTTTGTTTTCTACATGGTTTGAGAGCGAATCCAGAAGTGCAGTGGAGACCCCAGGGTATTGGGAAAGCCAGGAATGTGGAATGTCTGAGGGAAGCTGACCCAAAAGAGAGGCCTTGAGGGCTGTGAGCACAGGCAGTGCCCCGGGCTGGGCTGCCTCCGGAGTTCACTTCTCCCCACTATTTGCCTAGGGCACTGGCCATGGAATGACAGGATTGGATGTTTGCCGTGCTGGGTTTCGGTCTTGTTTTGGTCCCATTCCCTTCTATCTCTTTATTTTTCCCTTTCACAACAGGAATGTTTACACTGTGCCTTTGTATGTTGGAAGTGTTTCACTTTCTTTTGGTTTTTAGTGGGGCTCATAGCTAAGAGTTCGCCTTAAATCTCAGAAGAGAATTTAGACTTGGACTTCTCAGCAGTGCTGAAACTGTTAGGACTTTGGCAACTCTCAAAAGATGGACTAAATGCACTTTGTTTAAAGGGACATGGATGAGTCTTTGGGGGGCCAGAGGCAGAATGTTATGGTTTATATCTGGATGCACCCCCAAAGCCTCATTGCTCATAAGTGGGCCTTTTGGGAGGCAGCTGGATGATGGAACTGTGATAATCACCAGTGGATTCGTCCCCTGATGAGTTTATAGCTGACTTGCTGTTGGGAGGGGAAGCAGGTCGGAAGAGATGGACCACTGGGGCTGTGGCCTGGAAGGCTTTATCTCTTCCCAAATAGTCAGCCCAAAAACTAGGATGATTATAGCTTCATATTTTGTTTTCTGCATGAAGAATCTGAAGCAGTGATGGTGAACTGCTTAGAGCTTTCAGTGATACAAACAGCGCTGTGGCACATGTGCCATAGGTTTGCCACCGCTGATCTATTGCATTTTAAATTATTAATTTATATTTTTGGACATACACTGTATAAAAATAATTTTGTAAAATCAACAACTAAAAACTGAAGAAAGAAATGTACAGGAGTAAATTTTTCATATGTTATTGAAGGTAAGGTGATGTAGATCCAAATTAGAGTGTTATAATCTTAGAATGTCCACGATAATAAAGAAAATAGCTATGGAATATGTATGAAGGAAAAAGAAGAAGGAACTTAAAATTTTCACTGCCCCCCCCTCAAATCAACTAACACACACCGAGTAATGTGCAAAATGAGGGATAAAAAGACTATAAAGCACACATAAAATAAATACGAAAGTGTGGCAGAAGTCCCTCCTTATCAGGCAGCCTTAAAAGTTTTAGGAAGAGAATTTGACATATGCTACAATATGGAAGATCTTTGGGAACATTATGCTAATTAAAATAAGACAGTTACATAAAGAAAAATACTGTATAATTCCACTTGCGTGAGATATTCAGAGTATTCAAAAATCATAGAGTCAGAAAGTGTAACAATGGTGGCCAGGGGATGGGGAGAAGGGATGAGGGAGTTATTTATTAATGGGCGCAGAGTTTCTGTTTGTAAAATAAAAAGAGCTCTGAGGCTGAGACAGGAAGATCACTGCAAGCTTTAGGCCAGCTGAGGCTACATAGTGAGTTTAAGGCCAGCCTGAACTGTATAAAAAGACCCTGTCTCAAAATAAAAGAAAAGAAAAGGAAAGAGAAGAGATCTTGGGAGATGGATGGGTGGCTACACCTGTACAACATCTAAATGTACCACAGATCTATAGACTTAAAAATGGTTACGATGATAAAGTTTATGATACATGTACTTTGCCACAATAAAAAAGGTTAAAAAAGTGCACACAAAAATTTGTGCATTAATGTTCATAGAAAAATTACTTAGTAATAATAAAAAATGAAAATAACCCGTGTCTATCTATAGATATATAAAAATGTGTTATATACATATAATGGAATATCTATGATTCAACAGCAGAAAAGAATAAAGTACCAAAACATGCTATGATCTGGATGAACCTTAAACACATTTTAAGAAGTGAAAGAAGCCAGTGCAAAAGGTGAAATGTGGAGACCAGAGGAGAAATGCAGCCTAACTGGCCTCCTTGGCGACTCGGAGGATGCAAACGAGAAAGGCTGCACTCGGCGATTCCATGTTGCAGGTTCTAGGGAAAAGTTGTGACAGCTGAGGCTAAGCTTTTCACCAGAGAATGTACTGATGGACACTGGGAAGCAGATGAGTCTTGCGTTACTTTAATTGCTTGTGCCCATGTTTGGGTGAATAAAGGCAAGATGAGCCAGATGCCAGACGCTCCTCTGCCAACTATGAGGCAGGAGCCCCTGGCTGCTCACGTGTTAAACTGACTCTGCTTTTCTGTTGTTCATCCTCGATTGCCCCATCAGGGAGAACAAAGTGGTGCCTGGGGCAGGAGGGATCTGAGACCTACAGTGAAGATTGGCCACGGGTGGGTCAGGTACCACCATATACTGTACAATTCCATTTATATCAAATGCCCAGGTAGGCAAACCCACGAAGACAGATCACAGCTTAAGAGCTGCCTATAGATGGGGAGTGTGGGGCCGGGGGGAAGAAAGGGAAATGGGGGGGTGACTTCGAACAGGCCCTAGGTTTCTTTCTGAGGAGATAAAAATGTTCTAAAATTGCTTGAGTTCATAGGTACACAAGCCTTAAAACCCATTAATTGACAGTAACTTCAAACAGGTAAACTTTATGAACATTACATGTCAACAAACTTGTTGGGGGGGAAAGTTACCAGAAAAAAAAAAAAGGATAAAGGGAAGATATTTTTTAAAAAAAGACAATAAAATTTGCTTCCAGAAAACTCCCACTAAAACAAGAATTAGAGGAAGCAGGTGAGGATATAGGGCAGAAGCTTGGAGATACAGACAGGAGTGGGAGTGGTGTAAATCCAGGTGGATTAAAAATCCACCCAAAGAGGAGGCGGACTGGGTCCCAGCCAGAGGCTGTGGCCCAAGGGCAGAAATATAGGCCTTCACCCCCCCCACACTCCCCACAGCACCACATTCTCTCCTTCCAGCCCCAGGCCTTTGCACACCCTCTTCCCTCTGCCCGTACAGGATATTTCCTGCTTTCAGGTTCCACTGTGGTTTTACTCCTGCTCATCATTCCCATTTCAGCTTCAATTCCCCTTCCCCAGGAAAGCCAACTGCTCCTTCAGGATGAGCTAATCTCCTTCCCACTAGAGACTGCAAGATCCCTGCACCTTTCATTAACAAAAGGCACCAGCTAATTGCACGTGTGTCGCGTGGTCTTTGATCTCGGTCCCCTTTAAAATGTACCTTCTTACATTCCTATATATTCCATCATTTTTCCATTTTCTTGGGAAAGAGACGAAAATAAATTATGACTTAACTATTGTTCTCCAGTGAGTCACACCAGGATCTGCCTCTTCCTTTTTTTAGCAAAATAAGTTTCACATTATTGAGGCAAATGGAATGTGTAATGCTCACAAAGTTCCTGTGAGAAATTGCTGTTCAAAAACGGAGCCAGCTTGCTGCTTAATGATATTATTATACTAAAGAGCAGAGGGGCCTGATGGCTGTAACCACCCCACAGAGGCGGGGCATTGAGATCAGATGGTACCATAATTGATCATCTTTCCCTGAAGGTGCCAGATAACCACCTGCTCCTTGAAGCAGATGCCAGGAAGGACACAGGGATAGATCTATTCTGCATACTGGAGAAAGAAAACAGAAATCTCCTAAGCAAGGGGAGGAATGCAGAGAATACACAAATGCTAAGCGAAAGAGCTTTAAGCTGAGCCAGGAGAGCGAAAGAACTTACTGGCTGGACAATGTTGAAGTTTGCTAGTATCCTGTAACTAGGGTTTATCTTTAAAAACAAAAATAAGACTTGGCTGAGAGAACTGTGCTGTGCCCTTTCTTGCCAAGTATGTGAAACAGAAAACTAATTTTTTGAGGATAGGGAAGAGATACCAGAATGGATTGCCACTGGGCAGCTGCTCAGATAATGTGAAATGAATGAATGAATGAATTGCAGTAACAGCCTCTAAATAAAGGAACACTTCCTGTTAAAAGTGAGATGGCACTAAGTACCCATGCACAATTTCCAAGGCTGCCTAACACTCCGAAGTTTCAAGGATGGACTGCTTCAAGATCTGACTTTGCTAGACTGTCACATTTCTTTTGCCTGAATTCTTCTTGCTATGTCAGCTACTCTACAGCCACACAGAGGTGATGTTCATGGGCTTTTGTGGATTCCTTGGTTGGGAGTAAAGGAGGATGGGTGCATTCAGGAGGTCCCTGCTTGGGGGCCTGTTCCCTACTTCTGACTCACCACTGGCCACAGGCAGGACAGGGACACACATCTAGAGAGGACAAGATGGCAGGAGACAGCTTGCTCCACCGTTTCTTTTCAAAGAAACACCACAGCTTCACCACAGCTTCATCCCAAGGAGCTCCGCCATCCACAAGATAAACACCATAATGTACAAGCATATAATTAGGATCTTATATAAGATAAACTACTATTTTCTGAAAATCACTTACATAAGTTGATTTAGTGGTATTCGGAGTCCTTATAAATGGGCAAATTAAGCTACTTAGTAGAGGAATGCACATGGCACTCCAAACACAGCAGATAGCCACATACATACACACACGAATCTGTGTTCACTTAGGCAGCCTGTTCTCACACAATCCCACCTGCATGGACTTCATGCCTCAGACAGCAATGCATGGCAGCCTTCACAAGAGCACTTGTCATCACTCATCAAGAGGGGAGTGTTTTTATATGAGATCTGACAAACATCAGTTTATAAATTTTCAGATAGAGTAAAAAAAATCTATTAGAGACTTTAACAAAACCATTATTTCAAAAATAGCTAAGTGTCGGAGCTTCAAACTTCACAACCTTATTTTAGAAATTCTATTTGCATAATTCCAGGGGAAATATAATATAAATTCATTTTAATGCTGGGGAGGCTCTTATAAAGATACCATTTAACTTTGAAACTTTCAAGCTCACAGAGCAACCTGTGTGCTTGGTGCAGACTGCTCAACACACAAGCAACGGAGGGGACCCTGGAGTCCAGGGCACAAAGGACAGTTTTACAAGAGCTGGGTTACTTTTAACTGGGTGAGTTTACTGAGGAGATACACACCCTTGTTTCTATGCATATCGACCACAAATCATTTATCTAGAATGTTATGTATGTGACTGGTATTTCTGCAGTGTGGCAGGTGCAGAGCTGAAGTTTGTTTTTATTTTTAATAGGAAGACATGCTCCAAAGCCTAGTAACAGAAGACATATCACTACCAGTCTCTCCTGGCCCATGCAACACCACAGACAGAAGCAGACAATGAATTTGAATAATTATCAGTCCAAAAAAAAATTTATGAAGCCACATTCAGTGGTGCATGCCTGTAACCTTAGCACTTGGGGAGACTGAGAAGTCCCTTCTGGGCAACTCAGTGAGATCCTGTTTCAAAACAAAAAAATGTTCAAAAGGGTTTGGGAGTGCAGGTCAGCGGTAGTGAGTCCCTGGGTTAAGTACCCATTGCTACAAAAAAAAAAGTAGTGACGATAATAATGACTTACAGGCACAGGGTTTTACCAATACAAGGCCTTGTGTTCACAATGAATTCATGAGATGCTGTGTCATTACCCATGCAACTGAAGAAGAAAGTGAGGCTTGTGGGGGGACCACCTGCCCCAAGTCCTCCAGCCTCCCTTCCCACCAACCGTTAGGTATGTCCTTCCAGAGATGCACTATCAATTCACTAAGACCATGGAAGGAGGCTGCCACACTAGGAATTTTCCACTTGAGACACAAGACTGACGACGACATGTTTATTTATGCTGAGCAAATGAATTTAAACCAAGCGACAGCGCCACAGTGCACAGAATTAAATGCACTGAGAGCCAACCGCTTCCAGGGAAAAGGTCACCAACGGCAGGGTGAAGTGGCTGTGTGCGGGAGTGCTGGCCTTTGCTGGGCAGGAGCTCAAGCGGGTTGTGGGTTGTCTCCTGGGCTGTGTCTGTCGGCTGGGAGCAAGCCTTTGGTCCTGGACCTTAGGTAATAATGCTGGTGTCCTTTTACCCCGACCTCCCTCCACTCCAAGTGTATCAACTCTGCCATGCAGATCCCAGATACACATGGGATAGTAAGAGTAAAAATGCTGTTTACCAAGTCCTCTTTTCCTCTCCCTCACCATGTAAATGTCTTAAAGAAAACAAAGAGAATCATTAGTTTGTTCCAGAATTCACATAATTCAAGGAGAAAGAATAAAGTATATAAAGAAGGAGATCCTAAACCCTCTAGAACATCAGCCCCAGCCCAAGGGCGGTTGGCAACGCATATCCTAGCAGAGACAATAGGGTCTCCCCTCCCCTGCATCTCCCCTCCACCACCTCCTTGCTCTCCGGCCCACCTGGGGTCAGGCCTGATGCACTGGGAGAAGGCAGCCATCCTCCTGAAAGCGGTGTGGGCCTCTGGCTCTCTCATCGTCCTGGAAGCTAGCAGCAGGGAGAGGCGTAGCCTAAGGCTCTCGGGACACCACTGGGTGCTGGGCACAAGCCCGGGTCCTGGTCTCCCCCAGCAGCTCCAGTGGGTTTGGCAGGACCCATGAGCCACAAGGAAGTGGGGCTTCTGCCAACCCCAGGCACCCGGAGCCCTGCAAGCTCCCTGGGAGGGTGTGCAGGCTGAGGGCTGTCTGAAGAACACACACTTCCTTCTTCCACTCCAAGCCCCAAGGGCCAGGGCGGGAGTGGCCTGACTCCTCGGGGAGTTGGTCTGCAGTCCTCGTCACCTGCCTCCCTGTGACTGGAGTCGCCCGCTGAATGGCTGAGGCAAAAAACAAACTTGCACTATGTTTTCTCATGCTCACCATGGAGGCAGGCAAAGGGCGAGTCAGGTTGAGGCTGCATTCCCCATGCGAGCAAGGGCAGATCCGGGAAGGACAGACTGGGCCCTGAAATGGGTTTGAAACTAAATGCACCCAAGCCCAGGGCTACCCTCTCTCATCCCTACTGCACCCTTGATGCCCACTTTTTTCTGCAGAGGGAGGGGCCCCGGTGTAGGAGTGGGGAGCTGCCAGTCTCCGCCCTGCACACCTGCTTTCTAGCTTTCACTTTCTTTTTATTTTCTCTATCATGGCATCTTGGGCTCTAGATATGTCTTCTGAGATGCTTTCCTGGGGCCATCCAAATGCTGCTCTTAGCCAGGCACCTGCTTACCCCACTCCCTGTGTCCCTGCTAGGGTTTCCAGCCCTCCTGGCTGGAGACTGCACCTGGCAGGTGCGCAGGCCACGCCTACCCAAGAGAAATCACCAACTGAGCCTGCCTGGCTGGGTTCCCCAGCCTGTCCACAAAGCCAGGAGCCTGGTGACCTCCTCTCTGATTACCCACAGCTGCCACTTCAAAATAATAGACTCCTGCAACCAGCAGCTCCACCTGAGTCAAGTTCATCCCAAGGCTGACAGCTCTACTGTCAGCGGTTTCCAGGCAACGTCTGGAATGTTGACAGAGACTCCTGGCAACCAGTGGGTGTGACTATGTTATTAAAGCCTAGGAGCAAGCAGGCAGGCAAGCAGCACAGTGATTTCTGAAAATGGTTCTAAAAAAGTCCTAGCTAGCTTGTGTTTCCAAAATGCAATTGTATATGGAGTTCTAGTCAAATGGTTTAAAATTTAAGGACAAAAGCATAACAAATATATTAATGGCCATAAAAGTAAGCACTGAGTTCAGAGAGTGGCAATCACTTAGACCTCTGAGGCAGCCCATACACATTTGCCTTCAGAAGCTGCAGGTCCACTGCGCTAACAGGAAGTCCCCTTTCTCTTAGGAGGTGTTTCAGGGGCCTACAGGACAACACAGCAGAGTGGACTATTGAAGGGCCATGAGCAAACAAAACTCTACAGATCCACAAGGCAATTTCATCCTGCTCAGAGCAGTCAGGCTGAGCTTGGAGGTCACTTCTGCCACATGCCATGGCCCTATCTGGGATGTCACTTCCATCACGGAGCAGCTCAATGCCCCAACAAGACACCACTCCAGAGGGTCACAAACACTGCAGGGGACACAGTGTCACATCTGTGCTTCCACTGCTGAATGCCCAGAGACTGAGGCCACTTCCACTACCTCTTAGCACATTCTCCACGGCACAGTTTGCACCCTCTCAGTTCTACCAAGTACTCAGAATTTCCTTTCTTTGTCCTTCTTTAAAGGGCCCATCCTGTATATACCCCAGAAAATCAGAAAGCCAGATGAAAAAAGGCCAGTAACACCCACGTGCATATATTAAAGAGCAGCTTGTAAAGCGCAACAGAAAATCTTTTATGCAAAATGGGCTTTATGATAGGACCTCTGTCCCAGTCCATTTTCTGTTGCTATAACTGAATGTGCAAAATGGGTAACTTATAAAAAAAAATAAAGGTTTGCTCAGCTCATGATTTTGCTGGGAAGTCCACATATGGTGGGGGCTTCTTGTTGAAGGCACTCACTGCAGAGTCCTGAGGCAGTGTAAGATACCAAATGGCAAAAAAGAAACAAGATACAGAATGAAACTGGCTTTTATAGCATATCTACTCAAGATAATCCATTAAGCCATGAATCCATCATAGATGAATCCATTGATGACAGCAGAATCCTCATGACTCCATCACCTCTGAACAGCCTCACCTGGTTCCACTTCTTATACCTAAAAATGGGGGCTAAATTGCAACAAGAGTTTTGGTGGGACCATTCAAACTCTACTGTCATTGTTAACTGTGATACATCAACTTGACTTGAGTGCAAACTGCCTGGCAGATTAGCTGTCTGTAGATGATGGACATGGAAGCTGCCAACTGAGGAGGGAAGACTCATTCTGGATGTGGGTGGTACCATCCAGCAGGCTGGCAGCCTGGAAGAAATAAAATGGCAAAGAAGATGGAACGATGCCTATTTTGCAAAGCTCTGGTCTTCGCCATCACCTTTGGACCTTGGTCTCCAGTTCCTTCAGCCTTCCAATGCAGACTCGAGTTGTTGACTCTCTGGGGACCTTCCAGGACTTTGACCTTGGAATGGGACTGTGTCCCTGGCTTTTCTTGTTCTGTGGTGTCTGTCTTCTTGAACTGAGCCATTCCTGAATCCTCTGGCTCTGAAGTGCCCAGATGGCCACTAGGGACTCTCCTACCTCCAATTCTGTAAGCTACCTACTAAATCCCCCTGCGTAACTATACATATGTTTTCTATTGATTCCATTCCTCTAAAGTACCCTAACTAATAACTTAGTAATGTCCTTAGCCCTCTAAGTTCATTTTATCCAGAGGGATTGGAACGAATGGGCCAGGTCTTGGTAGTTTCTATTCATGCTCATCTAACACTTACAACCACCATAGGTCAAACAGTGCACCTGTTTTGCATGTGAGGAAACAGATGATCTGTGAGGGTAAGCAACTTGCCCAAGATCACCAAAACAGTAAGTGAAAATCTAATCCTCAAATCAAGACCTGTATCTCACCCAAGTGTGAACCCTTCCCCGATGGCAGCTGACTCCTAAGAGACCCAGGCCAACGGTTTAAGGGACAGGTCAAGTTCCATCTTCTCTGGGCTGGCAGCCTGGCAGCCTGTATTGAAAGCCTTCAAAATCCTTATCCTGCTGCTCTAGCTGTTACCCTTCCCAGAAATCTGGCCTAAATCCAGTCCTGCCTTGTAACTGCATCCTGGAAACATTCTAAAGGACACTGACAGGAGACTGGTTATGGCACTGTGACCCAGAAGGGGATGCTAAGCAGGCCTAAAAATCACATCACTGGAAAATATTTACCAACACGAGAGAATGCATTGCAAAGGGGAAGGAGGCCTCAGCAGTGCTTCTAAAGCATCATGCATCCCGTTACCCAAAGCTTGCTCAACATCCATGCTACTTTGGCAAGTCTGGCCAGGGCCTAAGATCCTTCATCCTAACACACTCCCAGGGGATGCCAACCTGCTGCTCTTGACCTCCTTTTGAAGAGCATCACCTTACAAAATGATGGGTGCAGGAAGAGCCCACTCTTTTTGAAGACCTCTTAGTGCATAGAAGGGACAATGGCCCAGAAAAGTTGAGAACTTAGTTATTTCTGGGTTGTGGAATTACATAGATATTAAACTTTCTGGTTGTGCTTGTACTTTTCTATGCTGTGTGATCTTTTGGATTGAATGCATATGTTGTTCATAATTAGAAGCAGTTCAATAGTTTCTCCTAAAGATCAGGCAGTATGATATGAACAGACTGGGATTTTTGGGCCAGGATTTGGAGTCGAGTTACTTTCCTTCTCTGAGTTCAGCTTCATAACTAGGAAACCCAGAAGGAGGTTGAGAGGCTCCCAGTAGACCCCATGTGTGAACTTCTCCCCTGGGCTCTCAGTGTCAGTCCCTGCCCCTCCTCAGCTGGAAACAGGAGATTATGCCCATGAGTGCTTTTGCAGTGGCTTCTTCGTTTGGCTCCATCTCCTCTCGAAGATAAGAGCTGGAGGAGATTTAGAGCATTAATCTGTGGGAGAGTAGCCAGCTTGGCCAACCGTGAGGCATGTGCGTGGGTTTGGGCCCACCTAGAACCTTTCTTCCTGGAAGACAGCTTCCCCTTTGGGCCTCACTATCTAGAAGGCCCGTCTCACCCTACACACAGGAACCACCAAGGCTGTGCTCTGACCATGGGCCAGAACACGTCCCCACGTTGAACCATGCTTCACCTGCCCACCTGTGCTTCGAAGGGTGTGCTATCACATGCAAAATTTTTGAACATGCAGGCATTTACCTCTAGGAGAAGACACTGTTCTTAAGTTCTTCTCAGCTACACATCAGTGAAGCCCAACAATTATGGCCCTAAAGTCCAAACAAGAACTGATATCACTTTGACTGCTTACAATGCTCAGTTAGTGGGCTTCAAACCCAGCCCCCAACTGAGTGCTCCAAGGTTAGGTTTTACAAGTGGTCCTGCCACATTTCACTCTTTTCTTGCTTCATATCCCAAAGTAATGTTATAAAGAACCCAAGGGCCATTGCAAATTACACTGCTATCTAATCAAACTCTAAAACCAGAAGTAAAAGCCACAGGACATGCTGCTTCATCAGCCTGGCATCAAGTGGACATCAGACTGAAAACCTCATCATCTAGGCTTATGAAACCCAAGCAGAGCATCCATCAGATAAAAAACTTTCACTCATTTCTAATAAAGTTTTTTTCTGGGTGAACTTTCTTCTGTATGGCTAAAGAAAAAAAAATCTTCTCAAATAGTTGATTTCATTTGAACCATGTGGTAAGATACTCTGACAAAGTGTCCTGTGTGATTCAGATGCGGGGGCTGCTTGGATTTGACATAAATATCCTCCTCTTTTGTAATTCCCAGACATCACATCTAGAGCCTGAGGCCACGGAGCAATATGGAAACACATCTGGCTTCTTATGTGGAGGCGCTTAATATTCCAACTCATCCCAGAAAGATCTTTAAAAAGGAGCAAATCCCTCATTTTATTAAATATTTCCATGGGGGTGGGCATGGAATTTAGAGGTTCCACACCATTCATCACAAAACGACTGCTGCACCATCTCCTGGTTATAGTAGTAATGCCTCAGTTGGGCCATAAAGTCCCTGATGGTACCAATAAACTCCAGAACGCAATGATTTCTGTATATCTCGTGACATGGTGTACACAATGGGTGACAAATAAATGCACACTCATTGAAATAGTGCAACATGGAGACTGTGTACTCCTCTCATTGGCAAGGGTCGTACAGGGCCAGTAGGCACGGTGCATAGTCCTCACAGGAGCACAGCACTGGTCCCTTTGTTGACGGACACACAGGAAAGGGACCAAGGAGGGAGGCCTTCTAGAGCATTCTACTGCCAGAAAGCAAAAGCACAGTGACAATGCCAGAAACAGTTCTCAGTGAAACATGTTTCGCATTCAGTGGAGCCTGGATCATGAGCATTTCACCCAAGCCAGGCGACAGAGTCATTAATCAAAGGCAGAGTCGGGGGCTGTAGTTCGGTGAACCCCAACATCTCAACAATAGCAGCACAGAGGGCAGAAGTCTCAGGTGGCCAAAAGAACTGATGGGGGGCACAGGCTCAAGAAGTAGGGCTCATCCTTGAGGGAAGAAGTGGGACCCTCACAGTTGACCCAGTCAATTTGTGAGAGGTGCCTCTTACAGGCTGAGGGAGGCCCAGGACCCTGGCGTGGACCCTGCCCTGGTGTGGCTGGGCTGCATCGAAACGAGACGCGTGGAGCTCCCAAGGAAGGGGCACAATGCCAGCCTGGCAAAAGCCTGGCAAGAGCCTGGGAACAGTCAGGATGATGCATTAAATCACAAAGCAGGGGCAGGTTGGGGAGCACCCAGTAGCTCTTTCAGTGCCACTATCTCCATAACAAAAGGTTTTCCCTTTGAATCACTAAGGGTCAAATAAAGGAGAGCAGAGGGCTGCAGCCTCATAGGAATGAGAAGGATTCAAGATCTTCTACCCTAAATTCCACTCCAGTGGATGTTGAGGCAGCAGCTCCACTCTTGCGGCCACTGAACAGAGGGCCTCTCTTCCAGCAGGGCTGGACACTGTGTCCCCCCAGAGCTTCAGTAAGAACTGCCCAGGCCATATTTAATTCACAGTGTGGCACAAGACAAAACTTACAGAGGTGGCCAGGCTCATGCTGGTCATGCTGTCTAGCCCCCTGACAAGAGTGGGGACAGGTATAGTAAATGGTTCAGGCCAAGGAGGATAAGGCTTGGGGCTTTTAAGAATCTTTGAAAAACACTGTTTCTTTTTCTCTTAAGGAGGTTATAGAGGAAAGAAACACCAAGAAGTGAAGAGAGAAAAGCAAATATACCAGGGGACTTTGGAGTCCTGGATCCAGCTATTCCTGAAGTCAACTGTGACTTTCTAGTTACATAAGCCACAAACTATGTTTCTGGTTTCTTAAGAGCTAAACAAGCCTTTGCAAGCTTTACTTGGAAAAGAAAGCATCCCAACTAATTCCCTGAGCAAACAGGAGCAGACTGAGCGATGTCAAAATATTTGAAGCCTCTGAAGCTGCCTGGACATGCTTTGTCTGGTTCGATTTTTAGATCTATGGGACAAAGAGGTTTGGTATACTTTCAGACAGCGACACCCAAGACAAGTGAAGGACAACTGGGAAGCAGATCTTGGTTTAGGCACAGTTTGTTTGCTGTGGATTTACAGAGAGCAGAGAGGGGCACTGCACTGTCACTTTGCACCAGCGTCACATTCAAACAGCTCGGTCACAGCAGGATGAACGAAGTCCCAGCTCCAGCCCTGTGAATGCTCACTGGGCTCAGACAGCCTTGCTCCTTCCACCAGGTAGGAAAGGATAAAGGGATTCAGAGCAGGACAGACCCTGGCAAGCAGGGATAGTGGCAACAAGGTGCTTGTGTAGAAACTCTGGTGAGGGTGTTCAGTGCCAATCTAGAATGACTGATGCACAGGAGAGTGGTTTCTGGAAGGACTACAGAAAAGTATAGCAGTATATACCCCATCGAGACACGGGGGCCTCCAGCTACCTCCGAGAACACAGGTGCCACCCAAAGAGTGCTGAGGGCTGGGAGATGGACCATGCTCACTGAGATTAAGATTGACAGGCAGGCCCCCCTGGAGCTCAGAACAGAAATGAAAGCATGGTACTTCGTAGGCACTGAGGAGGAGCCCACTCAGGGCTTCTGAATACAGCAGACGCTCAATAAGGGGCTAGAACATCAGGTTTCCACCACCAGTTCTACATGACTTCAGAAAAGAATATGTTTGTACAGTGCTAATACAAAGCACAAACAGTCAGACCAACTGGAAATGATAAAGCGCCTTGGTACAGATGGGAGAATAAACCTGGGCCTGACTGTTGCCTTGCTGTTTACACTGATTAGTGGTGTCACTGATTAGCCTGAGCCCGGGAAGTTTCCCACCTGTCAAAGGGGATGGCAAGGCCTGTCATATAGGATGCTGTTTGGAATCGAATGGAATGATGTCATGTGGGATGGAAGGGATGATTGTTCACTGTATTTTTGGCAGCACTCAAAATGCAGCACATGGGGACCCACCCACACCACCTCCGTGCAGGCCTGCTCTGGCTGTCCGTCCCAACTGACTGGGATTCAGAAATAGCGCCTCCCACGGGTGATGATCTGGGGCTGGGGAGCAGTCTGTGCTGGGAGGGACAGGGGATGGCAGAGTCACAGGTGCACTATCCACTGGCCAGCAGACAGCGGGGTGGTGGCCACAGTGTAGTTTGGAGCCTGGTGCTAAGGATGCCCTGGAAGCACAATGCCAGGACCTGCCCTCTGAGCCATGGATGAGTGACTCTGAGTCTAAGAGAAACAGGATGGACAGCACACTTCCTGCACCAGCCAAACAATCCACGGCCTGCATGGCTTGCATCTGCAAGCAGTAGGGAAACAGACAGCAATGGCCAGATGAAGCCAGGGACCTATCACAACCTCATGCACAGGCCTGGGAAGGAAACATACAGGGCTGACCCAGGTTGAAAAGGGGTTAAGGTGGGGTGGCTGTGTTTGAGTTCCACCCTCTCCCGCAATGACACTCAAGACATCAGCCCAGATCCCATGGAGACAGAAGCAAGGAGGTGATGATGTCATCCTGACATACACAAAACTCTCGATAAAGGGATTAGTGCTTTCCCAAAGATGCTCCAGGGAGTACTCTCACCCCTTCTGTCTTTTGGGGACACAGCAAGGTGCTATTGTGAACCAAGAAGTGGATCCTCATATGATACCAAACCTGTTGGTACAACGAACTTAGGCTTCCAGCCTCCAGAACTGTGTGAAATTAATTTCTGTTGTTTCTAGGTTATTTCTAGGTCACCCAGTCCTTGGAATTCTGTTCCAGCAACCTGATCCGACCAGGTCAGACGCCCTACGTCCAGGCACTGGAAAAATGGGAGAATGAATCTGGCTGGGCCTTCAGAGAGTGGCATCAGATTCCAGGCCCCTTCCTCAAACCCTGGAACAAGTAAATGACCACTACATCAATTTCAGCCCACAAAGAGGACAGTGAGAGGGTGCAAGGCAAGAGAAGACACAGGAGAGAGGGAAGAGGGTGTGTCTGTGGCATTCATACATCTGGATTATGGGACCAGTGGAAGGGAGCCAAAGTTCAAGTGCAAGCCTGGCAGTTTAGAGAGGTAAGACCCTGACAGAAAGCTATGGTTGAGTTTTTCAGCAACTGGAAAGGGTGCCTGAAACTTATGTCTTGGATAATATGCCACTCAGATGCCAGACTTCATTTCAATACCCTATGCTAAACTGACTTAGGCTCTCCTTGAACTCCATGCCTTGGTGGTGCTAAACCAACAGGGAAGGCAGTGGTGGAAAGAGCAACTGCATTTTTCCTTGTTTTGCTTTGTTTTTTATGGTGGTGAAATACATAGCAACTGTATTTTTAAATTTTCTCAGCAGGAATAAATAACAGCCAAGAGCCATGATAATACTATTGGAAGAATGATTATAATCTCGAATGAAATAATTATCACAAAAATATGATTGATAAGATACAGAGAGAATTGGAAAAAATAAATCCAGTAAAAAATGCATAATGAAGAACAGAAAATGCAGATGAAAATGTGACCTTTAGTAGCTCAGAATGTCAGAGACAGTAAAAGCTAGACTTCTTGCCTGGCAACCAATCAAAAATGTTTCAAAGAATGGAACTGAGGTTGATGGGTTCTATAACTTGCCCTGGGACATACAGTGAATAAGTGACAAAACTGAACTTTTAGCTAATCAAACGTGATACCAAACATTTAACATGATTCGAAACACTTTTAATAATAAAACCAAAGCAAATATCATTAGCAAAAGTGGTAGAATAAGGACCTCCGAAAAGTACCCCCCATAACAGCAGCAAATAAACTGGCTTTAAAACAATCAGAATTGACTGTCAGAAATCCAGCAATTAGGGCAAGAATTCAGGAAGCAATGATTCAAGAGAAACAGCTGAACTGCAGTGAAAGCAGTGAGCTCTGCGGTATTTTAACTACCATTTTCCAGTCTCTTGCTCTGTAGCTCTATGATAACTCTATGATAGTTTCATAATTACTATGTAAACCAGCAGCTTGGAAGTCACTGCAAAAGGAAGAACTGGGCTGAAGGTTCTTCAAAGATCCATTCCCAGAAAACTGTCATTATTTGACCTGTTGATGGTTTCCTGGAAAGACTCATTTGCAAAGGGGAAAATCCACCAGAACTTGCCCAATATAAAAAGGCCTTTCCTCCCAAGAGGTGTATATGGAAGACGATTATAGGCAAACATTAAACTTCACAGCTGCCTGAGGCAGTCAATAACAGGACAAACAACAAATGAACTAAAATGCTTAAAAACCCAGTGTATTCCTGAAAATCTAGAAGACCACATGTAGGCCTGTGCACATACATACTCAGAAAAGATCTGAGAAGGTCCTCAGTCTTCACCTCTCGTTGACCTTGAGATTCTGCACAAACAGGAAGTGAGAGTTTAGACAGAGTTGTCAGCTACATGGTTGAGTGTTGAAAGGCACATCTCAACATGTACACAGATTCTCTCAACAAATACTGGTTTCAAATGTTTAAGAAAATCTCTATCCAATCAGTATCTGATCACTAAGCTAACCAAGTACAGATTTCAGTGGCTACACACGACTACAGATTTTATTGAATTCATTCAGTAAAGTCAATAAACAACCAGCAACAAATAGCAATAATAAAAAAAACTCTTTGGGAGGGAGGAGGGGAAAGCCCTGATATTACAACTTGCCATGTTATATTTTTTTAAATTTCAACAAAAAATTTAAGGCATAAAAATATAAAATATAGTCCACACACAGGAATCCCAAGATGTTAGACTTACTAAAGACCTTAAATCAATTATTTTAAGTATGTTCTAAGAATCAAGAAAACATATATAAAAAGAAAATGCAAAAATGATCTCACCAAATAGAGAAATAAAGAGATACAAAGTATAAAAGAGAACCTAATGGAAATTCTTGAGTTGAAAAGTATTTTTAAAAATCAATAGAGATCGGGCTGAGGATTTAGCTCAGTGGTACCCCCACCTGCCTTGCAAGCACAAGGTCCCGAGTTCAACATCCGGTATCCAAAAAAAAATCAGTAAAGATCAACACTGGCAGAAAAACAATTCACTGAATTTAAAGACAGGTCAAATGAGATCAACCAATCTAAAGAACAGGAAGAAATAACAATGAAAAAAATGAACAGAGCCTCAAAGATCTGTGGTACACTCTTGAGTGTTCACCTCATGTGTATATTGAGAGACTCAGGATGGGAGAAGACAGAAGGGAAGCAGGGAGGAGGAACAGGGAGAGGAATAGGGAGGGAGGGAGGGAGAGAAAGAGAGAAAATTGTGCAGGAGGAATATTTGAAGAGTTCACAGCTGATCAGAAACAAAATTTGGGAAAATACTGCACATGCAAGAAGTTCAGTGAAACTCCACTTAGAACAAACACAAAGAGATGTATGCCTAGACACAACATAATCAAACTGTCAAAGACAAAGTTAAAGAGAATCTTGAAAGCAACAAGAGAAGCGACTTGTACAAGATGTGACAATTAATCTTGACTGTCAATTTGAATTGAGAGATGGCTTAAGATTAGTGAAACACACTTCTGGGCTGTGTCTGTGGGGATGTTTGCAGAGATGACTGGCACGTGGATCAGAGAACTGAAGGGAAACTGTTCTGAATGTGGACGTATGGTCCAATGGGCTGCAGCCTGGGTGGAACACAAGCAGAAGGATGAGGAAGCCAGTGCTTGCAAGGTCTATGCTGCCTGGGTGTGTGCATCGTTTGTTATGGCCATCACTTGTGTTAGGTGAGTGTGATGACCACTACACTATGGACACTGCCATCGCCTGTGGATATCAGACTCCAGTTTCTTCAGGCATCAACACAGACACCAGCAACTTGTCAGGGTGCTGAAGGCTTGGGTCTGGGACTGCATTCTTGGTCCTTCTTGTTCTAGGGCTTCCGAGTGAAAAGCTACTGGTTCTTTGGCTCCCAAGTGTTCAGATCACCATGGAGAGACTATCCTGCCTCATATCCCAAAACCTACCTAATAACACCTTTTTATAATTTGTATATATAATTGACAGTATATTCTATTAATTCTGTTCTTCTAGAGGACCCTAACCAATATTCAAGGAATTTCAATAAGATTAGTGATAGATTTTTCATGATAAGACAGAAAGCAGAAGGAAGTGAGATAAACTAACTAACTAACTAACTAACTAACTAACTAACATGCTAAAAGAAAGAGTGGCTGAAGAACATTAGGTCCGACAAAATTATGTTTCACAAATGAAAGAATGTGGAGCACCTGCTTAACAGACAGTTTGCTTCTGAAGTGAAGAACATGTTCTGAAAAATGACTGGAACTAGAAGGTTGTACAACACTGCAAATGTACCTAATGCTACTGAATTATTTGCTTTAAAATGGTTAATTTTTATGTTACATGTATTTCACTTTGATTTTAAAGAATGAAGGATAAATGAAAACAAATTTAGACATTCTAAGATATACAAAAATTGCAAAAAAAAATTGTTAGTAGGAAATCTGCCTTACAAGAAATACTAATGGATACTAGGCAAAAAAAAAAAAAAGTACCAGTAAAGGTAATTACATAGGTAAATATAAAAGAAAAAGCAGCCAGGCGTGGTGGCACACGCCTGTAATCCCAGCACTTGGGAGGCTGAGGCAGGAGGATTGCTGTGAGTTGGAGACCAACCTGGGCTACAAAGTAAGTTCCAGGTCAGTCTCAACTACATAGTGAGACCCTCTCTCAAAAAACAACAACAACAACAAAAACAAAAAAATAAAAGAAAAAGCAAATGTATTTTTCTTTGTAACTTTTCTAATTTAAAACAAAACAGTGTAAAACAATAACTACACATTTGAGCACATAATATGTAAAGGTATAATTTGAATGACAGTAACACCACAAAAGAGCATGGAGAGAATGGAGCTACCTAAGAGCAAAGTTTTTGTATATTACTGAAATCTACATTGGTATTAATACAAACTAGTATGCTATAAATTAAAATGTAAATTGTAATTCCAGGTAAAATACTAAGAAAATACACTTAAAATCATGGAAGAAATGAGAAGGAAATGAAGATGGTACTGTGGAAAGTAAGTTAGCACAACAGGGGGTAGCAATGGAGGAAGTGAGAAGCAAAGACAGGATTAAGGTATATAGAAGCCAAAGACTAAAATGGCAGATATAAATGCTATCTTAATAATTATATTAAATGAAAATGGATAAAATATTCCAATTAGTAGCAGAGATCGACAAAATGGATAAAATTATCTAAATGCATGCTGTCTACAAGAGACACACTTTAAGTTCACACTAATAGGTTGAAAGTAAAAGTATGGAAAAAAGTATACTATGAAATCAATCGCCACAACATAGCTATAATGGCTATACTACTATCAGAAAAAAAATACTGTCTGGGACAAAAACTCCTAGAGACAAAAGAGAAATTATAAAATGATAAAAGAGTTAATCGAGATTTAACAATTAAATATATCCATTAACAGATATATAAAAAATATAGAAAACAAAATGCAACAAGCAAAACTGACAGAATTGAAGGTAGAAATAGATAAATGAACAGTAACCACTGGAATATTCAATACTCAGTTTACATAATTAACAGGAAAACTAGACATAAAATTTTAAAAAATAGAACACTTGAACCATCCCATAAATAAATGAGACTTAATATACATTTAAGGATTGCTCTCACAATATCAGCAGAATACACATTCTTCATTCTCGTGGGCACAGAGAACATTCTCCAGGACAGACTGTCTATTTGTTAGTCCATAAGGCAAGTTTCAACAAATTTAAAAATATTTAAATCATACAAAGTATGTTTTCCAACCACAACAAAATTAATGCTGGTAATCAGTAACGAGAAAATTCACAAATATGTGGAAATTAAATAACACACTCCCAAATAATCAGTAAGTCAAAGAAGAAATCAAGGGAAATTAGAAAATACTTTGAAAACCAAAAACCATGACATACCAAAATTTATGGGTTGCAACTTAATTTTATAGCTATAACTATCTGCATTTAAGAGCTTTAATTAACAGCCAAAAATTCTACCTTAAAAAACAGGATAAACTGAAACCTTTAGCTAGACTGACAAAGAAAAAGTAACAGAATGTCTCAAAATGAGATATCCTGGGGATGGGGCCCAACTTTAAATTACTTTGTTTCATATACACATCATCTGAAGGTAATTTTACACAATATTTTTATTGTGCCTCTATGTGGACTGCCACCTGTCACGTGAGGACAGGTGTGGACTTTTCTACTTGTGGCATCATCCTGGTGCTCAAAATTTTTCAGATTTTGGAGCATTTGGGATTCTGGATTTCAGGATCAGGGTTGCTCAACCTATATCATTTAACTTTTTTAAAAAAAGTATAAAGTCCAATATGCTCAGGTAAATTTATGTAAACTGTAATTGATTATATGCCTGTGACCAGCCAGACTCCTTAGAGGGAAAGCAGAAGCCACTGCTTCCTTCCACATGCTGTCACTAAACTCGCTTTGTGGGCCTGTTCTTGCCACTTGTGGACTTCTACAGCCACAGCTTCTCTGCTCCCTCTGTGGCACGGGCCTGGACTCCCCACTGCCAGCCCATAAACCCTATGGCCCTCAGGCCTGCCACTCCCTCGTGGGGGGCCCCCGCCGACCCCACCGTTGGCAGGAGCACCACCAATCCAGGGAGGCCTTTCTCAGGTGCTACCCCAGCTCTGGTCAATCCAAGGAGGAAATGGCTCACTGCAACATCCTCCAAAGAAGTCCTCTCCACAGGCTGAGGGAGGTAGGGGCCAACTTGCCATCACGACACCACAGGCTGGGGGCGCTGCTCAACGTCACAATACTGTCCTCAGTCTAGAGTCCAGGAGGAGCCCTGCTTTCACATGTGTGTGAACACGAGGAAACGACCTTGAAGAATACACAGGAGCTTCTGTCTGTGAAAGAGATTACATTTTTTGACTGTTTCTGTAGCATTTTAAATTATGCATATAATTATTAGAAAAAAGGCCTTTGGAATTGATCTCTGACCTCATTCTAAACATATTGTCTTTTCCTGAGTTTGACAATTATTTTAAGATTGTCAAATTGATGGGCTTGGGAATCACCTTTGAGATCAGTAAAGCACACTTCTGGGTGTGTTGGGGTGGGTGATGTAGGCATGACCTTGAGTACTATATATGGTCCCCGACCCCTTCCTCTCTGACACTGTACCCTGCTCTGTCTCCAGGCCACCACAAATTAAATATCTTTGTTCCACCATGCCCTTCTGCCATGATGTTTGGAGCCAGAATAGCATGGACTGAACCCTGTGAAACTGATTACATTTTATTGACTGATGTTTCTATGGCCATGAGCTAAATTAAACCTCACTTCCTTTAAATAGCAGGTGTTGGGTACTGCATCCTAGCAAGGGAAAGCTGTCGAATGTGCTAGGGAAACTTGGGCCCCTAGTGGTAGCCCAGACAAAGCTCTGAATCAGCAAATCCTTGTGACCTTGTCCACCTGAGCTCACCTGAGCCCCCTGACGGTACAGTGAATCACCTGAGAGCCATCTCCATGGACTCTTATGGATGATGTGGGGATGGGCTAGGCTGTGTTAAATTCTCCAGGTGACTCCAATGGCAGCTAGGGTTAAGGTATCACAGGCTCATTCCTTTCTACCAGGCTCCACCCTTGCTCAGCTATCCCTATACTGCACTCTTCACTCCCTAACTTGGGTCAACACTGTACCTCCTCACCCAGTGAGGCTGGCTGATAAGTCTGCATAAGCAATATTCCAAGACACTGCTTTGCAGGTGGAAAACTACCTTTTTAGGTGTGAGGAAAGGTGCAGAGTAGGAAGAGCCTCCTTCCCCTTTTGCCACATCTCTGTAAGCAATCTGGCCGCAGAATCACTCAGTAGGAGAGTGACAGTCATGAGGGGCTGAAGTGGGAGGTGTTTTGACATTAACTAGAGCAGAGACACAGTAACACCGTCAGCCACACAAAAGCAGCAGGAAGGTGAGAGATGCTGGGCAGAGCAACTACACAAAACAGCTGAAGATGTGAGTGTCCCTGAGATGTGGCACAGACCTCGGGGCTACCTCAGGTCACTCAGAGAGTGCTGTCAGGTGCACCCTCAACTGAGCTTTAGTGTGTGGGCAGCAATCTGTGTAGCGTGAGCCATGAGTTGGATCTCACACTAGGGGAAAACAGGTTAAAAAACGAGTTGGAGCAAAATTCTCCACACTTTCCCCAAGAGCCCCAACTTTTTCCACCTCCATTCTTTGCCTTGAAGGCATTTGGAGCCTATGCCATATGCTTCAACACCACTATGATTCATATATTTCAACAGTTACCATCTCTCTAACCAGACTGTAAGCAATGCAGAAGACAGGGAGGTCCCTAGATGTCATCATTCATTCTTGCTGGTCACTGGCTCTGGGATTTTACAGACAACTCTAACCATGCATCAGAAAATGTGTTCTAGCACCTTCCACCTATTACTGTTCTAGTTGTCCAGGACACAGCAGTGACAGCAGAGGAAAGGCTCCATTGCAAAGATGTTACAGCCTAGATCTTGGGCCAGTGTGACATAGGATAGAACAGGTAGGCTTTGAGGTCAGGAAGGGAGGATGCTTAGCCCAGATGGAAGGAAAACTGGACAGAAGATGGATAGATAAATAGAAACTCTGCCAAATACTGCATGTGATGGTAATGTGGGGCAGGATTCCAAGCATGGAAAACAGCATATGCAAAGACCCAGAGGCAAGAGAGGACATGATCAGTCCAAGACAGTGTAAGAAGTTTAATATCACTGGAGTTCAGAGGGTTGGGTTAGTGCCAAAGAAGAGAATGAAGCAAAATAAAAAACAGAACAGAAAAGAAATATTTCAGATTCATTAAGCCATCTTTAGGTATGTGACCTCTACTGTAAAGGCAATGGGAACATGACAAATTTTTCAGCAGGAGAATCACATAATCAAAGGCGAGTGCTAGGAAGATGCTCATGATTACAGGGCTTCTATGTTCTGAATGTCTGTGTCCCTCTCCAAAATTCACAAGGTGAAATCCTAGCCACTAAGGAGATAGTGTTAGGAGGTGGGGCCTTTAGGGGTGATTAGGTCATGATAACAGGTGGGGCCTTTTTGTACGAGGTCAGTGTCCTTGAGACCCTGAGGAGATCCCCTGCCCCTATATAGGATGTAGAGAAGATTGTCATCTTTTCAGATAGCCATGCATGAACCAAATCTGCTGGCTCCTTGACCTGGACTTCCAGCCTCCAGAAATCTGACAAATAAATCTGTATTGTTTTCCATTAACTCAGATCATGGAGGTTTGTATGCAGCCCAACAGATCAAAACAAGAGTTGAAACTAGGGCGGAGGAGCTGCTATAGGAGGGCTGGAGCGGTGCCCTGGGATGTTCAGAAGAGAAAATACACAGGACACAGCATCTGAGGTAGGACTGAGAAGCGGGGCGAACGGAGCCAAGGCTGGACCCCAGCTCCAAAGGTGAGCAAGGGAGGGGAAGGGTAAGACAAGGTACAGTGATGCTGGGGACAGCAGCAAAGACTCAACCATGGTGCAGGATAAGAGCACATCTTCAGGGCAGAGGGCTGCAAAGAAGTCATAGTTCTGATTCAAACAACTTCATATAAGCAAACACATCCATGTAAACACTCATACAAATGCTTACAAAACAAATGACATCTGAGAGTGGCCAATACTTCTACCTGAGACTGTCCTACATGCAGACTCCTTAAGGACAGGTCTGGAGCAGAGGCGCACACATCATGATCTATTTTCATATAGCACAGATTGTAAGCCTGAGTGAGCCTGAAGCTGTCTTCAGGACAACAGAGTGAGCCCTGGGCTGGGGATGTTTCTAAAGAGTGCAGATGAGGCAACTTCCAGTGGGGACATGGGGGCTGTACTGTTGTTGTCAGTAACTATGCAATTCAGGTATTGCTAACTCTTCTGGTATTATTTATTATTTTTAAATGATCATGCAGTAAATCCAACTTGCTTGTGGTGCACAACTCTGTGAGTTTTGATACATGTAGAGTCACATGGCCACCACCTGGACAGTAGTAATGGGTACAGGAATGTTCCTTCACTCTCCAGTACACCTCCCCCGCCTGCTCACTTAGAGCTGCACGCCACTCCTCCTGTGCTCCTGGCAACCACGGATCTGTTCTCCATCACTCCTGTTCTATTTTCTTCCAGAATGTCACAGAAATGGAACTGTACAGTACGTAACATTTTGAGACTGGCTTCTTTCACTGAGCATGATGCTTCTCAGAGGCATCCAAGCTGCTGCATATATCGGTGCTTTGTCCCTTTTGCTCACCGGCTCTAAATATGAAAGCACTGGCAATGCTGCTAAAAATGTATTAGCCTTGCTCCTTTTAGCACCTACATTTTGTCTTCCACAGATACTAAAAATCCGTCTCTAACCCAGGGCCCCTGATCACAGAAAAGCGAATTCATTATTTGGGATATAAAGAAAACAAATAACTTCCACCAAAACACTCAAAAGGATTTGTGCAGCATAATTTTTTCTGGCCATTTTTTTATACCGGGGATCAAACTGGGATCCTTGTGCTTGCGAAGCAGGCGGCAGAACCTCTGAACTAAATCTCTGGCCCTTTTCTGCCCATTTTTAATGCCTACAGCAGTAATCCTCTGCATCATCCAATAAAAAAGCAGCCTTTATCTTACACATTTGCAAATCTAACATGAGAGATACAGTCAAGCCTCTGTAATTGTTTTTTCTTACCATTCTCCTTGCTGTAAGAAGGGACCAGGGGTGCAAATCAATCATGCATTGTTCCAGTCACAGAATCCTGAGTTAGGGGCCACTCTAGATGGCACTCTGGATGGACAAGTGATTGAGCAAAAGCCCGCTTAGTGTCTGCCTGTGCACAGCACATTTCTGACGGGGATAAGGATGCACCCTCCTGCCCACAAGGGAGCTAATCCAAGAACATCTCACAACCTAGCTTTTTACTTTCCTCATGTACTTTGCACTGATTTTGTTAAAATCATGACACTCCCTGTTGTAGTCAGGATTTGCAAGGGAATAGATTTAATATAGGACACATACTTTATAGGATTATTTTATAATATTCACCCAAAAAGTCAAATGCAGAGGAGAACAAGAGATCTGTCCACACACTAGAGACCCAAAGAATCCAGCCAAGGGTCTGACTACATCCCACAGCAATGTCCTGCACAAGTCCAGCTAAAGGCCTAAAGCCTAAGGCAGTGTCCTCCCTGAGTCCAGCCAGAGGCCAAGAGTTCGTGGCAATGTCTGATGCAAGTTCATATCAAGGACCTGCATCAGGAAGGCCGAAAGGCCTGTGCTGGAAGCTAGAAAGCCTGTACCAGTGGGGTGAAGGATCTGTGACACCAGGTTGAAGGATCTGCACTGGAGCCAGGCAAAGACCAGAGCTCCCCTGATGAGAACAACAGCCATTTCCAGTGACAGTGAAGCCCTGAGCTCTTCCTCCAACAAGAACAGCCAAGTTTGTATCAGGGAAACCAGCCGCGGCATGCCTCCCCAGGAAAATCAACAGTGTACGATCTGATCTTCCCCATCAGTTCTCTTTTTAAGCCACTGGCAACAACCTTCAGGTGGATCTTCCATGCCCAGAACACACTGACTCAGTTCAGCTGGGTGTTCCAAGTTGACCAGTAGTTAATCCATCACGGGATGGGGAATCCTAAGTTTTCCCCATTTATGGGGTGGGCTGGGAACCCTCAAACCAGTGCAATAAGAGGCTAGTGTGGTTATACAGTTTGCCATGTAGAGTTCACAAAATGGGAATTTATATATATAATGAATCAAGAGCTGATTGCATTTGGACTTAGCTACTATAAAGATGAAGACACCAAGACTATGGAAGCAGCCAAGGGAAAACTCTTATCTGATTTCTAGGCTTTCTTGCTGTTGTCACTACTATTTCACATATTGAAATGAAAAATCAGTCAAGAATAAATAAACACTCCTTTAAAGAGCCCTGGGCAAGCAGACTTGGTAGAATGTGGTGGCTTTCAAGAGTCCTGAGAGCATAGCCCTCATTTCCTCAAGATCATGGGGAGAAAAGATGTGTCCCCAGTAGAAGCATCAAATCATGGTGTCATGTGATGAATAACAAATGCAAGGCCCAGATGATGAATGCCACAGAGGCACAGAAAGCAGACAGAGGGCCAGCCAGCTTTCCCTTCTTGGGTGGACAGAATACACCCTTCTTGGGTGGACAGAATACACCTAAGGTCCACTTTCCTGGCCACAGTGTGTATGCCGAGGGCCCAGGACACCTGACTTGATCTGAGAATCTGGCCCTTTGGATGGGCCTCGTCTGCTCACCCTACTGCAGTGTTGGCAGCCCCCACATAGTCCAGACACTGGCAGCACCACCAGGCCCTCAAATGCCTCCCTGGCTAACCTGGGCCTCATTACATCCTCTGTCCCATTAGCACAACAAGGAGCCAAACCAGAGCTTTCACAGATGTATAGAAAGGGGACATTGTGTCTGGTCACCAGGTACCACAAAGCCAAGTGCAACAGAAATAGTGCCGCTGTGCTAAAGGGAAGAAGGGCACAATGTACTCAGGCCTAAAACACCAAAAGCCTATGACAAGGAAGATAACCTTTCCTTTTTGTTGATTTGTTTGTTTTTCCTTTTGTGGTACAGTATTGGGGATTAAACCCAGGGCTTCTGTACTGAACGACATTCCCACACACATACTCCTTTTTTATTTTTAGACAGGATCTTGCTAAATTGTACAGGCTAGGCTTGAACTTGCCATCCTCCTGCCTGAGAGTGCTGGGGTTATAGGCATGCACCACTACACCTGGTTTGCTTTTTTTCTTAAATAGAAGAAGGATGCACATGCCTCTGCCAAGAGGTAACTTCCTTCTAAAAGGAGGGAGACAGAAGCTGAAATCTAAAATGGAGTCACAGTAAACAGCCTCCTATTAGTCAGCTCTCTTGTTACTGAGACACAATACTGGATACCAACAACCTAAAGGAGGAGAAGTTTACCCAGGCATGGTGACACGTGCCTGTAATCCCAGCACTCAGGGGACTGAGGCAGGAGGGTCACCAGGAGTTGGAGGTCAAGGGCTGGGAATTTAGCTCAGTGGTTCTGCCACCTGCCTCTCAAGTGCAAGGTCCTGAGTTAGATCCCTGGTACCAAAAACAAACAAACAAAAGAGTCTGAGGTCAACCTGGGCTATCTAGTGAGTTCAAGGCCATCCTGGTCTACAAAGTGAGATCCTATCTCAAAAAGAAGAAAAGAAAAGTAAACTTTAAAATTTAAAAAGGAGGGGAGGTTTAATGTGGTTCACAGTTTCAGGAAATTCAGTCCATGGTCAGCTGGCTCCAAGGGAGAAACATCATGGTGGAAGGGCGTGACAGAACAAAGATATTCAGTCATGGCGACCAAGAAGCAGAGCAGGGGAACAGAGCCATGGAGGAAGGGGTAAGGAACCAGATATGATAACCAAGGTTATACATCCATGACACACCCAGATAAACCCAGAAATGTGTTCCACCAATTCCCTGGGAGGCCCCTAATGCAATCAAGTTGACATCATCAAGTTTAATCATCACATCTTACCCACCATTAACATGATGCCCCCTTAAATCATCCATAGTGCCCAAATAAACACAAAATCATAACTCTACCTACCATGATTCAACTGTTTCATTATTATTGCATTATATTTTTTTATTATTGCATACAACCAAAAATGAAATAATCTCTTCCCCGAACTCCCATCAATTCCAGCTTTTTTTCAAAGTCTAAGTCCAAGTCTCTTCTGAGACTTAAACTATGAACCTTTGTATAAATCAAAAACAAGTTACATAATCCTGAGATATAATGGCACAGGGTAGACATTACCATTATAAAAGGAATGAATAGAAGAATTTTAAAAAATGGACCAAGGCAAGACCAAAAAAACGCAGCAGGGAAAACACTAAATCTTGTAGCTCCCTATCTGGTGTTTGCAGAACACAGCAGTGAGATATAAATTCCAGAGACCTTGGGTGGCCCCACCCGTGGCTTTGCTGGTTGCAGCCCAAAAGACCTCTCCCTTGGGCAGGCTCCACTCACAGCCTGCAGCTTCCCAGGGCAGAAATCCCAAGTTCCTGTCATCCTCAACTTCCTGAGGTCTCCACTGCACCTCAGGCTTCACCCCCAGAGCTTCATGTATGGCCCTCTCACAGACTCCTTGTCTGACCTCACAGGACTTCCTCTGAAACCTGTATAGCAGCCTTCCTGACCTCTCAACTCTGGCATTCTGCATGCTGGTAAAGCTAGCACCATGAGGATGACACCAAGGTCACCCTGTCAGCTTGAATAGCAACTGGTCTGCCTTGACTATGGCTTCAGGACCTCTGAGTGCCTGGATTAGTGAGCATAGTGAAATGAATCCCAAGGAACCAATTCCCTAGGAAGCCTTTCTTGAGTCGGCATCCCAGGGACTATCTTCTCAAATGAAAGGATATATTATATATTATATATATTATACTGGGAATCGAACTCAGGACCTTGTGCTTGTGAGGCAGGCACAGCCTGAAAGGTTTATACTTTTGCATCCTGAATCCTGTGATAAGTGAGGTCTCACTGATTTCTTAATGCCCTCAAGGCATCCTTTTTCTTGTTCCTGTGTAAAGTACTTGGGTTCTTTTTAATGGTGCTAATCTCTTCAGCAACCATGCTTATTTTGCCCCCAACTCTACATGTAGTTCCTTCTGGGCCAAAATTTAAATTCTTCCATTTTTTCCCTGCTCTGTCTTTTGTCCCCAGTTCTCACTATAAATTTGGCTAAAGGCAGCCAGAAGTACCCATGTTGGTATTGCCTTGAAATGAATGTTGGGCTGCCTTGAAATTTCCTCCACCAGATTAATTAGTCTATCACCCTTAATCTCAGTCTCCCACGAAGTCTTAGGACATGGACAAAATTTTATGCCAGAGTGTAATACGATCATGTAGTGATCGTGTAGTTACCACATGAGCTTTAGGCCAAGTGCCAATGGAGTCCTGTTCCCAACTGAATCCACCTGAGCCTGACCTTTATTGTCTATATTCCTATCAGCATTTTTATCTTCTGAGCTCCAACCAAAATCACCCATCAGGCTCTGCTTACAGCATCTGAAGACTTCTCTAGCCCCTATTTCCAAAGCTTTTCAAACTTTGCCCACAAACCAGTTCCAGAGGCTTCTAAACCACATGATCAGGTATAGTTACAGCAACAACCTCATACTTGGTACGAATTTTCTATGTCATTCATTTTCCCATCACTGGGGCAAATTACCGAACACCCACAACTGAAAGGAAGAGACATTTATTTTGGCTCACACATTTAGTGGGTTTAATCCATAACTGGCAAGTCAGAAACGGCATGGTGGAAGTGTATAGCAAAAGAAAACTGCTCTAGCCCTGGGAGCCTGGAAGCAGAGAGAATAGGGACGAGGTAGAGATAAGGACACACCTTTCTATGTCACACCCACAAGTAATTTACCTCTTTGAACCCAACCTCTTAACAGCACATTTCAGCTATGAATTCAACCCACTGATAAGTACAGTGCCCCATAATCCAATCACCTTCCAAAAGCCTCACTCTGAATACATGAGATTTTGGGGAGACATTTTAGATTTAAACCATAACATTCATGGTGACTGGAAAAAAACCCAGTGACAGTTCATAGCTACCCCCAAAATGCAGACACTAGAAACACCCTCTGTTTTGTTCAACCTAAGAGGTCCCTGTGCACAGAAGAGTTTCCATTTTGAATCCTTCCTCCCCACAGCAGAATAGCATAAAGAATGTGAAATTACTGGCCATCATGTGACCCAGCTCATCCAACCCCATCAAGTCTATGCAGCCACTTGCCTCTGATGGTCTACAGATCCATCAACAAGTACCCAAGGGACCCCTGGGGCCCAGCATGATGCTGGCCACTGGGCAACACAAGGGAGTGAGACAAGGTCTCTTTAACCTTAAGGCATTCTTGTTTTTAAAAATACAAATACAAATATTTAATAAGCACCTAAGTATGGCAAAAATATGAATTCTAAAAACTTGTGGTTTAGTGGCAAAGACATAGTAGGTTAAATGAAGCTGGACTGGAGTTGAAAGCAGGTGTCTGGGTAGGAAAAGAAAACAACAAGTAGGAGAGCAGAGCAGGGCTAAGGATAGAGGGTCTGCACCAGGAAGGATATTTGGGAAATAGCTCAACAGGAAGGCAAGGGTGGCCTAGAGGCTCAGGGATGGAGGTGCCCTGGTCTCCCCGACAGCCAAAGCCAGGCCACAAATTCCACCAATAATGCCGTGTGATGCCTGCCTCTCCTGACTTTCCAAAGTAACATGGGAAGTAGGCAAAAACAGAAGAGCAGAAGGAGGAGTTGGGTCCTATCAACCATGTGCATATGCATACACATGGGAGATGGCAGAGCTGTTGAATGAGTGCCACTGCTCTCTTTGTCACCTCTCTGCCTGAAGACACAGATTGGGCAGGCCCCTCAAGAGAACCAAACACATTTCTGACATCCCATCTTGGCACCTTGAACATCATGTGGGAACCCAGGCCCAGTCAGGGAGGAAACCTAGCCTCCTCCTAGAAAGCCTTGCAAGGCAGAGCAAGCCAGCCACAGGAAACACTCAGGGACTCAGGTGTGGCTTCTGGGATGGAGCCTTATCTGCAAAGGACAAGGTCCTTGGCTCTACCTTCTGAGATGGAGGCAGTTGGTGGGCAGAGGAATTCAAAACCAGAGAAAGGGACACTGACCCCTCTTCACTCTCAGAACAGGAAGCGACTCAACAAGTAATGGCTGGGGGCAGAGGAGGTGGGTGGGGCTTTGTGAGCACATAGCTTTGCTGGGCCTGAGTTTCCACTTCCATTCTGCCCCTGAGAGCAGAGTGACCTAGGACATGTTCTGTGGCCCCTCTCACCTGTAAAAGCATCTTTGCAGGGCTGTTGGCCCAGGGCCTGGCCACCTAGAAGGCTTAATAAACAATGACTGTTCTGACCAGGAGGATGTCTGGAGCCCCTGCCACAGCTGCATATGGGGCTTCAGGTTTTAGTTCCCACCACAGGTCTACCTGTCTCCAGCACTTGGGAGAACGCGGATGCTTGTCCAAGGGTGCCTTCAATTTAGGGCTCAGAGCCCTGGAGGGAAGCAGACATCTTGGGTTGCCCTTATCACACAACATCAGACCCTCAGAAAAGTGGGCAATGGATACAGCTTGTGTCCCACCAAGCACCTTGCCCAGGATGCTTACCTGTGCACGATGTGACCATGGATAATGATGTCACACCACACAACGAGACCTGCATTCTCAAGGGATCCTTGTGCATCTTCCCAAAGTCCTGAGCCACAGAGTCTTGGAACTCCAGTTTGTACTCAAGGGTAGGACCTCTTCATTAAGAGCCCAGATCTGGGGCCGGGTTAGGCAAAGATCAGTGAACCATGAGCATCATGTGGCCCAGCATCAGTGAGTATTAATGACATTTCGTTGGGAACACGCTGTGCCCAACCATACAGGTCATGATCTGACACAGCCTGTCCTCACCAGGAACTTACCGGCTAAGTGAAAAAGTGAGACATGGACATAAGAGACACTGAAGAACCAATCAGGGCCCACTATGGCATGAATGGCCACCAGCGGAGAAGGGGGACCTTATAGTTGGAAGAGCCACTCCTGATAGGATGGTAAAAAGGCTGTTCTCCAGCATAAGAAGTTTCAATGACCTGCAAGTGGAACCACCCGGGTGAGCCCTCTGGAGATGTACCAACCTCAGGTGACTCGGAAACAGCCTGCTGTGAGATTTAGATGTCAGCTCATGTGGCACAAGGGAAGTAAAGTTATCAATGAAAGGAGGTGGGACAGATGTGATCATGGACACAGGAATGAGCTAGCCTCACAGAATGCCACCAGACTACGGAGGAGAGGTCACCAAGTCATACCAAGGGATAGGCCAGAGGTACTCCCACCCCCAACACAGGAAAAAACCCTCCCCTAATCAGATCAAGACCTTCATTAAGGACTGCAGCCAGGACAGGCCCACCAAATGACCTTATGACTCTCAGGTGGGCTCCCCAAGTGTGTGGGTCGCAGGAAGAGGTTATCCTGAGCAGCAGGCCCAACTGTTCCCGTCTTTACAGGAGCCTATCCCCCACACTGAATTTGTAAAGCAGGCTTCAGCTTCCAGAGCAGCTCTGAATGAACTTGGGTCGGGATCACTAGGGTCTGATCATCCCTCAACCTGGAGAAGGGCTGGAGGGAATGAGGGTCTTGCACCAGCTGGGGGTGTCCTCACCTGGTAGAAGCACCCTGAGAAGCCCAGATCTCAGTACCTGCCACAGTTCAGCTACCCTGAGGGGGGGACTCTGAGACCCCCAAGTCACACGCTCATCTATGGGGTCAGCACTCCAGACTCAATAGCCACCCCTCCATCCGGAGGACACATCCTGGCCCACAGGTCACTGTTCTGAGACAGGCAAAGGGTGCTGGAAAACAAGCTCCTGAGTTTCCTATATCATTTTAGGAAAATGCCCCAATGTCCAGAGCATTCAGTACTCTCACATAGGAGGGTATCCTGAGATAGTGAAGCTCCCCCTCTCAGGGTGGGGGCACCTCAAGAGCTACACTGGCATCCTCTCCACATCATACAATCTTGGGGATTGGGACCAACAATCACATGATCTGAACACTCATTTCTATTTTCTTCTTTTTTTTGAGACACGGTCTCACTATGTAGTTGAGGCTGACCTGGAACTCACTATGTAGCCCAGGCTGGTCTCAAACTCACAGAGATCCTCTATTTTCCATGGAAATAAAGCAAATCCAACACTCATAGAAGACCAAATTTCAATAATGCAGAGGCCTAGGAAGATCTCACTTCTTCTAAGCTGTGGGCTCCATGTGAACTGACAGCACCAGTTCCCTCCCAGCCTTAGCTTTCCTTGGTACTGTACAGATCTGTATTACTCAGTTTTCAGTTGCTATAACAAAAGAGCTGAGGCTGGGTAATGTATAAAGAAAAGGCTTATTTAGGCCACAGTTTTGGAGGCTGAGAGTCCAAAGTCAGGTGGTCCCATGTGTTTGACCTCTGGTAAACAGCTGCCAGCTGCCTCAGCTTCCCCACTTCTGCTGTCTCCACTGCTCCCTTTGCCTTTGTTTCAAAGGCACTGTCACACAGAAAGCCATGAACATGGACCTTGCCCTACAACCTTCCAACTGCATCAAAGACCTGTGTGTGGCGGGGGGGGGGGCGTTTCTAGTCTCAAGAACAGTTGTTTTGTATATTTTCTCTAATGTCATAACTGTTGAGGAAAAGAGAGTGAATGCAATATTTATTGCTCCATTATGTCTGAGATTGGAAGTCTGATTATATTTTAAAAGGTGACTCTGGCTGCTATGTAGACAAAATTGCAAAATGAACCACATTCCTTAAGACCACACAGAGAAGACGGACGAGGGAGTTTTGCTTGAAGCAGAAAATGCTCATGTTTTGATACCTATTAAAACTTCTGGGTAAAGTGGCATTAGGAATGAAATGTGGACCTTTGGCTAAACCCACCAGAACATGTGTACCTTCAGATAAACCTATTCTTGTCCTGACCCCAGCAGAAACACGCAGTTTGGAGGGTTGGAGTAAAGGGGCCCCTTCCCATGGTCCTGCTGGCGCAGCCCAAGCACAGCTCTAGCAGCAGCTGGCCAACCCCTCAGGTTCTTCCATGTACAAAACTGTGACCAGGAGCCTGCCAGGTCTAAAGTCAACCACGAGGACAGGGTAGCCCAAATGTGTGGCCTGGAGAGCTCTAAGGTCACCCTCAGGTCTCAGGGCTCGTGGAGACAGCTGCAAAGCGTCTGGGGCAGGAATAAGTCACAAGCTACCCAGTAATCTTGAACCAAAACTTCCAAAACTATGAACCAAGATAAACCTTTCCTCCTCATAAACATATTATCTCAGGCAGTTGTTATGGTAACAAGAAGCAAATACACAAGTTGATCCTCTAACAAAGGTTATTTCCTAGCAAATGCCTGCTCCTGGTACTACAAGGAGGGATCCCACTGGAGGAGAGGGGGGTCAGTCCTGGCCACTCAGCTAGATGACACCACAGCTTGTAAACCTAACAGCTTGCAGGTGAACAGACTTTATCAGCCCAAATAAAAACTGGAGGCTAAATTCAGATTATCATTGCAGACACCTAGCCGAGGGCTGTCTCTGCCCTTCCCTAGTATAAACTGCCACTTGCCCTGGACAATAGAGCGGGACTAAGGTTTTCAGTTGGCTTACAGTCCAGTGACCTTCCCCTCTCCGGTCACCTGTCTCAGCAGTCCGGCAGCATTTAGAGTCCTCGAAAGGCTGGGGCCTGTACTTGAGAAGTGGTTGAGCCTCACATTTTCCATTATAAATCCATGTGTACAGACATGAGTCCTTCATACCTCGCCTGTCTTCTCTCAGCCTGGTGTTAGGCCCTACAGTCATCTGCAGAACTAGCCAGAATAGTCTGACAATTCAGAGGGTCACACATAGAAAAGCCCACCTCCTGGCCTTGGCTTGCCCTGCGCGAAGTTTAAAAGCGACGTGCAAATGGGAAGAGAACGGGATGTAGAGCTGGGTCCTGATTTTAAGCTGCAACCTGTGAATCTCAGGAACTCAGCTCCCCAGAGACTCCTGGGTTCCAGTGAAGATTCAGAGGTGCATGGCAGAAAGCTGTCAGGTAATTTCTGAGGAAGGTTTCTGGGCACACCACGAAATTCCTGAGCCCTCAACAGCAGTAGCAGATTCTTAAGTTTCTCTTCGGATATAACCATCGATTCCCTGTGCTGCTTAAAGGGAACTTGTTTGTTCAGAAAGTTATTTTATTTTGGCCCAATTTTCTTCTGATTTATATGTTGTGCAGCACAGTGTTAACCTCTTCCTAAAATTTATATGGACGGCCAGCAGGTGTGGAAAAGCGCTGCTGTATGTGTGAGAGAAGCTGCCATCACTGAGGTAAAGGACCCCTGAGGAGGCTCTGAATGTTTCCATTCGATGTAGCCCTGAGCAACTGTCACCAAACCTCATTCATGAAACCTGCAAACACAAATGGAGCTTTGTGGAGGACAGGTCACATGGCAGGGAATGGCCCCTTCTCCCTCCCTGCCCGCTTCCCTCCCTCACCTCATTCCCTGACTACATGCTCCAGGGCCCCTGAAATCCGACTCCAGAGGCAGCTTCCTGGGGAGCGGGGCCTGGCACTGCACACCTCCTCCTCCTCCTGAGCCCGCCTCAGGCCACCTGGCCACATTGCTCTTCCTCCTGGCTCCCTTTTACCACCTGTAACCCACAGAGCCGGTCTGGGCACAAAGCCTAGCAGTGGGCGGGGCCAAGGGCCCGAGACAGGCGGGGGAAACTGGCAACAAAAGGGGTGGGCTGGGCAGCTTTAGAAAGGGCGTGGCTTCATTCCGAAAGAGGAAACTGCTGTTTCTCCCAGATTCTGGACCCTCTGGCATCTTGAGACACCCTTAGCCCTCTGTAATACTGTCTCCTTTGCTGTGGCAATTTCTCTCCTCGGGGCACTGGCGGGACTCTTCACATTCCTCACCTCCAGCTGGGGCCACTCCCCACCTCCGGAGCTGCTGCTTGTAGGGTACCTGCATGGGTTTTGGAGTCTGGCAGGCCTGGGTTTGCTTATGTTAGCTGACCTAAGCAGGGGCCTGGAAAGGGACCCAGTCTCTGCACCCTGAAAACAGGATTCTGGTTTCAAAGAGCTTGCTGTGCACACAGAAAAATCTAAGAAAATTTGACTTTCAAAGAAAGGCTGAGAAGTTATAGGCAGCGCATCCTGGTCAGATGACACCCAGAATCAAGAGTGGACACTCTGCTCCCAACATAGGTGTCCCCAGTACACATCTGGGGGCCGCAGGTCTCTCACCCCTCAAAATTCACTACGGTCCTGATCACCTTGCAGTGATCTGGGGCTCAAACAAGATCAGTGGGTGCCTGCTGTGTTGTAGAGAACAGGATTGCTTGGGACTTGCTTTCTGGACTAGGGAGACCGTTTGCACAAATGTACCCTAGTCCTGGCCTGGGTCCCAGCAGAAGGACGTGGAAAGGGTGGGGTGTGTGCTGAGCATTGCATCGGGCACTGAAGGGATGTGGCTGAGGGAAGCACTGTCCCAGCTCCCAGAGAACAATTCCTGCATGTGTGCTAGGACCACCCTACCAGCCTCCAGTGTTCTTGTCTGCCCACCCTCCCCATCAATGAGGACCTGATCCCCCTGGGGCACCAGCTCTGGGGCTGTACTGGAGGGAAACCCAGGGCCTCATGCACAGAAGGCAAGTGCTCTGCCACCAAGCTCACCCAGCTCGGCCTTGGAGTTTTAGCCCAGGTCCTGGTCCGGGGTGCACCACCTAATATGGGAACAAGCATGGGGGAGCCCTGGGATCATTCTCTGCCTCCCTTTTCTGTGGCCATGAGATCCATGAGTGTTTATTGACACAAATCTCAGAGAAGGAAAGCAATCCCCACGCTGCTGCAGGTGGCCGATGTGACATGGGCTGGGCCCCCAGTGGAACTGCTCATACCCACACTCTCTTCGCAACCTCCCTGAACTCCATCTCACTGGCCAAGGCCAGACAGGGGTTCAAAGGAAGAAATTACCTAGTTCAACTGCCAAGCTGGGCACTGAGAACTGGCGACTTCATCCCCAACTGTTCCTCGCACACAATTAAAACCACAGAAACCCAGAGCACACTGATCTCGCTGTGTGCATTACAAATCCACAAAGGTAGTATACTGCGTACCAGAACCTTGACAAGGTGTTTTTTTTTTTTCCTAAAACAATGCTGACACGTGATTAAATATGGCCCTGTTCCATGCTGACAACTCAACTGGTGGCTTAACAAGCGCCCGGCCCATCTATACCCCTGGGAGGCATGGAGCCCGCCCTTGTGTTTCACCCTGACCATCGGCAGAGGCAGAGTGATGATAGCTGATTCCTTGTTTTCTCGGGTGAAAACCACTGGCGCCTTCGGCAATGCACCTGTGCCAGAGACTGCAGTAAGCAGGAAAGAGCATGAGGGAGAAAAAAACATTTTGCAACTTATCCAAGTGCCTGTGCTAACAATTCTCTCCATTTTAATGGGAAAAAAAAAAAGCCCTTTTTGAAGAGCAGAGGACACCAGTCAACTGCCACACCTGTGTCACTCACTCCTGGGTGGGACTTGGTTCACGCCTGTCGGGCAGTCTTGTCCCAGGTGTGCTGAGGTCATGCCAGTGGTGGCTGCATAAAACCTGTTCTTTAACTGCCACTCATCTACAGCTAGGCGTGTGCCAGGCACAAAGCAGGCTTTCCGGGAACACCCCAAGGCACAGGTGGCTCCTGAGAGCTGACCCCTCTCCACCTGCCTCTTGGTGCAGCTTCCTCTCCCAGCCACGGCCCTGCTGAGACGCAGCAGAGCTAATCTGGGCTCCCTGCCACCTTTGCAGGCCCACACAGTGCACAATGACTCATGCTGAGTGCCCGGGAAGGGGCTGGGACAGTAGCTGCAAGATACCTGCTAGGCACCAGGGTGACAGTGGGACCTGGAGGTGGCCACATTTACCTAATCACTTCAGTGGATGATCCCAAAGTCTAAGCTCCACAGACTGCCAGACCCCCAGCCCTCCCCTCACAGGACACAATCCAAGAGCAGAATCCTGAACATAAAGCTGTTATCACGCTTTACCAGCAAGAGCCGTTTCACGACGGCACCGGAAGTATCCATGATTTGTGTACCCTAAACCTTAGGAGAACTGTACTAAGGTTTCATCTTGAGGAAATTCCTTCTGAAAATGATGGGAGGGTTGCTGATTAAGCAAGGCTTTGGGAAATTTGATGACCACATGTGCAAAGCAGGTGTCATGCAACAGACCCCTGGTGAATGATCACAATCACTTATGGACTACTGACAGAATGAGAAACATCAAAAACATTGTTAAAAGCATGTTTTGAAAAGGATCAATAGCATTTTTATAAGCATATTTTGTTTGAATAAGGCTTTACTGAAAAGTCTATGTTTTTGAGTGATATAAGGGAAATTACAATAATTTCCTTTTATTTTCATCCAACATCTTGAATGAAATAAATGTCATCATTTGGAGCCCTACAAAAAAAAAAAAAAAAAAAAAAAAAGCCATTTCAGCAAGTGCAGAAGTCTTACAAAGCCTTCCAAAGTTCTTGAACATAAAATGCAGTAGGGCCAGGCTTGGTGGAGGAACACACCTATAATCCCAGCACTCAAGTAGTGGAAGCAGGAGGGCTGCCATGAGTTCAAGACCAGCCTGGGCTACAAAGTGAGTTCAAAGCCAGTCTAAACTACATAGAGAGACCCTGTCTCAAAACAAAATGAAACAAAAAATGCAGTTGATTCGCATCTAGCAGTTCCATTCAACCTGACTCGAAAATTATTCATGATACTCATCATGTGCTACTCTTCCTTGTGCCCCTAGGATAGGAGGTGATGTCCCTGTGCTCAAGGGTGTGCAGAGACTAGAGGTGGACAACCAGGCCAGTCACTTCTTCACGAAGGAGAAAGAGAGGAGGGGATGGGCGGCAAGGCTGCCTCAAGGTGGCCTGTAGACTGCTGCACAGTGGGCCAGGTGGGCAGGCCCCTGGGAGGTAGGGGACCCGGGCGAGGACCAGGAACAGGGAGATCAAGGCTAGAGTCCACATGGAGGGAGGTGAGAGGCACGTGGATACCGCAAATGTTGGGCAGACTGAGAAGGGCTCGAGGAACCGGCTCTGGGGAGACCACAGGTGCAGGTCACAGGCCACCAGGTCAGGCTGACAGTCCCTGTATTGCTAAGGACCATGCCCTCTCCCAGGGCGGGTCTGCACATGCAGGAGCAGGAAGCCTGAATGGATGCAGGAGGTGATGTGAGCTCCATACTCAGAGCCTCCACAACCACCAGAAGCACAGCCAGGCAAGACTGCCTCACAGGGCTGTCGGAGAGTTAAATACACTGAGTTGTGTGGAAGCCTTTGGCCTATAGCAGGTGAACCTATTTACCCAGTGTGACACAGTGGGGAGAACACAACTGGAGAGAGGTATTAGCACCTCTGACCCTCTGCTTCCTCCCAGCCAACTAGGGGCACAACATATGCTCTAGTTGTTTTGCTATTGTTACTGTTTGTTTTTCTGGTACTGAGGATTGAAACCAGGGCCTTCACGCTGAGGTACACCCCTGGTTCTTTTTATTTTTTTATTTTGAGACAGGGTCTTGCTAAGTCATTAAGCTACCCAGGCTGGGCTTGACTTTGTGATCCTCCTGACTCAGCTTTCTAAAGTGCTACAATCATAGGTGTGTGCCACCATGCCCAGCCACATGTGCCTTATTGATAAGCTCAGAAGTCATCTCTGCAGTTCAGGCTTTGGTCTCCACCTGACCATGTGTGACCAGCTAGCCACATACGCCACTTATGGTCCGGAACCAAGCTGGTGGATGTGGCTGGAGCCAGGAGCCCAGTGACACATGGGTGGGATCCCTTAGCTTCAGGAGCAGAAGGTTCCTCCTCGAACCTCTCCACAGTGAGGCTGCAGCCCAGCCTCTCCATAAAGCATAAGAAGTCCCTTGGGCATATCTGTAGTCCCAGCACTGGGCATCTGAGGCAGGCAATTCACAAATTTAGATCCAGCCTGGGAGACTTAGCAAGAGTCTGTCTCAAAATTTGAAAGGGCTGGGGATGTAGTCCAATGGTAGAGAGCCCCAGGTTCCATCCCCAGGACTATTAAAAAAAAAAATCCCTCGAGCCAGCCTCTGCACCTGCACCCAAGCTAAGCATCCCAGAGCAAGTTTCCAAGGAGACCGGACATCATGCCCACAAGCACTATGGAAGCCACTGTGGATAAACACGAGTAACTGCACACCTGGGTATCTTCGGCTGCAGGAAAGGGCCTGCCCACCCCCCACCTGAAGGCCCCCACCCAGCTCACTCCCTGGGCTTCACTCTGCCATGGGGCAGGCACAGGGAAGGACTACCACAAGGGGACAAAGCAGAGCTTTGGCAAGAGCTTCCGGAAGAGCCCTCAGGTTACATAGGCAGGGACCTGTTCCCACTGCCATTGTGGCTCTCAGGTAACATGGCTAGACACAGGCCAGGCTGCCTTGTGCTCAGGCTTTTCAAATAGTAGGAGCCCCTGTGGGTACAGAGGAGCCATGAGCCCTCCTGGTCTCACCTGCCTTGTGGGAACCAGGTCATAGTTCACAGAGCTGACCATGTGCTGCCCCTGCCCAGGGCTCTCAATACCCACAGGCCCTTCCTGCAGTTTCTGAGACAAGGTTGGACATGGGTGGTTCTGGGCGTGGGTGCCCTAAGCACCCCTGAGAGTGGCTGAGCAGCCAGCCTCCCTGCCCTGGGTGACGTTTTAGACAGCACTGACCCAGAAATGTAGGACCCCCTGAGGAGAGCAGCAAGAGCAGGAACTCCTCAAGCAGGCCTTCTCCATAGTGGGCAGGGTCTGAAGTAGGAGGTGGATCAGGAGTAAAGGCCCAGGCCCCTGGCTCCAGTGCCCAGTCCATAGCCACTGGTACCCGTGCATGCGAGTGGCTGTGGTGAAGAGGTAGCATGGAGAGAAATGTGTGGGAAGGGTCAGCCAGGCTGTAAGCATCCCCTCCCCAGGGATTGAGTGTGAGTTGTGCATGAAGTGACAGGGAAGGCAGAGAAAGAGAGCATACCGCAGCTCTCAGGACAGTGAAGTCCAGGAACAGAGTAGAGGTCTGCCTGGAGAGGCGCTATCCTGGCCGCCAGATTTCTAAGTAAAACCAGTAGCTGCTGAATCCTCTCTCTGGGTCCTGAGGCCGCGCTTGGCTGGAGGGCAGAGGAGAATCTCACGGTGAAATCACCCCGACCGTGCAGGTGGCACCTCCTGTGAACCCCGAGATGCACTGGGCTGTGCACAGGGTGGGAAGCATGGTACTGCATGACACCCTGCCCACAGGGCCCAGGGATGCCCGGGACTGGTGGACCATGATGCTGTCCAGGACCCTGGGGCACATGGAGTCCTGGTCAAGCTGCCTGGGTTCTTGTTTCTCTGGGGGGCATGCTTTGTGAAAATCACAAAGCAGAGCCGAGGGCCATCAGCTCAGCTAGTTGAAGGACAAGAGCGGTGGATTGACAGCCTCTGCACAGAGGCCCATGGGTGGGAGTGGGGGAAGCGCTGCCAGTCATTTGTGGGCGCCAGGCAAGGACAGGAGCAGCACATGAACGTTCGTCATCAATTTGTGGACAAAGGTCAGGCTCTTTCAACAAAGCTTTCTTCAACTCTCTGGCGAAGGGCAAGCACAAGGGCACTGCTTCCAAGTGCCATTGGGTGGCACTACATCTTGGCACCACAACCAAACTATCATACGGACACACCCTGTGTGCAGTTTAAGCACCCACAGGTTGGGCGGAGCCTTGGGACTGGCCAATATGGTGCACGGTCCTCAGAGCTCACCAGGCTGCGGTGGTCAGGGCACTGTCAGGCCTGGAAGCTGGCCCTGACTTCCAGAGAGGAAGAGATGGAGGGGACCACAATCCCAAGACAACTGGTAATCTCAAAGTATGCTTAGAAAGCAGGGATTTTTCCTAATTATCAAGTCATTCACGGGATTAGAAAAACTATGCTGTATCCACACAATGGATCAGAGCAGGAGAATCCACGGTGGCTGTCTATACAATGAAGAGCCAGAGGACCTAGCAGTTGCTCAGCCCAAGAGGATGGAAGCCACAGATCAAGAGAGAACAAGCACGTAGTCTCAGTCCAAAGTGGAAGGCCCGGAGGCTCACTGAAGAGTTGCTGGCGGGAGTCTCCATGGGAAGGCTGAAGAAACTAGAGATTTGGAGACTGATACTCAAAGGCGATGGCAGCAAAGGACACACAAGCTCAGGATGAATGAAATTCTTCAAAATGGGCACACCTCCTTCTTTCCCTTTTTGTTTCATTCAGACTACAAGTCTTTTGGTTGATGCCACTCACATCCAGGGTGGTTGTTTCCCCCTCAGTTTGCTGGCCTATGTCAGTCATCCACATTGGGCACCCAGAACTATGCTTTACTAATCAGCTGGGTATTTCTTACTCTGGTCAAGTTCACAGACCACAATTAATGATCACAGGGGTGAACCACCACACCTGGCTTCAATTTGTTTTTTGTTTTTTGTTTTTTTTTTGGTACTGGAGATGGAACTCAGGAACTTGTGCTTGCAAAGCAGGTGGCAGAACCACTGAGCCATATCCCTGGCCCTTCAATTTGTTTTTATATAGAACAAAATCCCTCTTTTAAAATGTTTTACATCTTGTTTTTTTGTTTTGTTATTTTTGTTTGTTTGTTTTGTTTTGTTTTGTTTTTTGCAGTGCTGCAGCTTGAACCCAGAGCCTTTGAAATGAGCTATATCCTCAGCTTTTAAAATATTTTTTGTACCAGGAATCGAACTCAGGATCTTGCACTTGCCATGCAGGCTCAGTGCTACTGAGCTAAATTCCTGGCCCTTAAAACACTTTTTTATTTTGAGACAGGGTCTCATTAAGTCACTAGGTTGCCTGGGGTGGGCTTGAGCTTTCCATCCTCCTGCCTTAAGCCTCCCAGAGTACTGGGATTATAGGCATGTGTCAACCATGCCTGGCTCTAAATTTTATTTTACTTTAAAAGTTCTGTATCTTGAGTATTTTGTTTGGTTTTGTTTTGAATTCCCCAATTCCTCATGCACACTGGAAACAGGATAAAGAGACAGCAGTTGGTAGAGGGGGACAAGAAGAGGTTGAATACCTTAGCCAGCCCTGCTGGGAGGGGCATGGACACAAGGTGGAGAGTCAGGTCTACTATCCTGAGCAAGAATGTGAAAAGTGTTAGCATACTTCCCTTCCCTGAGGTACACACAGTACATTATGCTTACGTAATCAAAATTCGCTAAAGGCAGCCCGGAAAAAATGAAGATCAGCCTATTCGCCAGCAGTCCCATCCTTTCTGCCTCCTGTGTGCACAGTGACAGCCCTCCCCACAGCTTCCCCACAGGTTCACTTTCTTCCTGCAGATCCCGCCCATCGTCCTTCTTGCCTCCTTCATTTAGCCTTAGATGCTGACGCTCCCTTGTGACTCAGCACCCTTCAGAAGTGTTCCCAAGGGCCCCGGCTGTGCTCCCTCGTACAGTGACTCATTCCCTATGATTGGACTTTCACACGGCTTCCCTTTATAAACCTTGCACAGGAGTCTTGGCCACAGGAGACTCCACAGTCTCCCTGGGATGGTTTCCTAGAAATGCAATCACCGAGATCAAGAGAGGAATTCTTTTAAAGGTTTTGGGACAACTGCCAGAGTGCTTGGCAGAAAGCTTGCATCTTCTACCAGAAGGCCCACAAGAGTCCTACCACACCCTTCACTGCACTGAGGACCATTTGCCACAAAACCAGACAAAACACACCCAAAACTTGCTAATATGGTAGCATAAAACAGTACCTTATTTTAAAAGGAACCCATTTATTAATAAGATTTTTTCACATTTACTGCCATTCACATTTCTCCTTTTACAGTCTAATTATCAGCTTCCACCCATATTCTTTGGGGAAAGTTTGTTTATAAGAAGAGCTGCTCCGATGGATTATTAGAATCGTTTGTGGAACAGGGTATAATATTTGTCTTATATCCTGTAAGCATTTTTTTCTCAGTTTACCTGTCAACTTTGTTTCTCTTTAAGCATACTAATGTTTTCAGTCCCCTTGATATTCAAATGAAACAGTTTTGTGGGTCTGTCTCTGGCACCCTATGTAGAAAGATGTTTCTCATCAGAAATTGCTTACCTAAATTTTCTTTTAGTACTTTAATGATTTCAGTTTTACTTTTAATATTTAATCCATCTGGATCCTACTATGGGGTTTGATATGAGTGAGGGATTTGATCTCTTCCCAAATGATTAAATATTAACTAAATCCATTAAACACTGTTCTCCAACCACCCTAGTTTGTTCCAGGGACACGCTGTCAATTCCCACCTCAATATCAAAATGTTCACATCACTATAAACTTCCAGCACATTTTAATATTTAGTAGGCTATTCACCCAGCTCCTGGCCGGAAACTGCATTAAATCTATAGATTAATTTGAGGAACAATGAACTCGTGAAGCTTGTGAGTCCTACACATCTTCCTGTGAGCCCCAACCCTCAGCTTCCACCCTGGACCCTACCATGAGTGGACCCACTTCCCTGGCACATTTCCTGCCTGTCACAGGCTGAGGACCACATTACTCACATGTGAGTACCATCCTTGCAACTTTCATCAACCCAGGCACAGTGGGTTCCACATCCTGGACTGAGTGGTCATCTCGCAGCGCCCCCAGAGATATCACCACCCAGGGATGCCACCACTTTCCTGCAGGTTGTAGAACTTCCCAATTTGGGTGCAATCTACTTTATTTTTGAGATGGAATCTCTGTATCACTCTGGTCAGCCTCAAATCCTGATCTTTCTGCCTCAGCTTCCTTTTAAATTCCTCTGGCTCATACAGCCCTCCACCCACTCTGTCCTTACACACCAGAGCCACCTTCCCATCGGCAGTGCTTTCTGCCTGCAGAAAAGGGAGTCTCTTTAGATCCACTCAAACATACCCTCCACAAATCTGAATCCCAGAATCCCTGCTGGGCCCTCATCTCATACAGCAACACAGATTCGACCCACTGAATGAAGAGAGCTATGCATGTGTCCCCATGCAGTGATGCTGGGACAGCAAAGCTCCCCTCAGACATCTGCCTCCAGTCACAGCCCTGTGCACTTGGCTGCAGCCAGCACCTGCTAAGGAATTGGATCAGGAAAACTAGCAACATGCACCCTGGCCACAGAGAAGCCCCTCCTCACTGGTTCCATGAGCCAAAAGGAAGAAAGAATCCAGAAGACAGGAGCCAAGGACAAAGGTGCATCTGTGTTCCTGCCCAGCCAAGGGATGGGGGTGTATGCCACCCCAGCCAGTCTCACACCTAGAATGTCCCCTACATGGTCTCTGGCTCCTACCTCCCAAGGAAAAGTGGGAGCCCTGTTCTTGGAAATCAAGTCTGCCCAAGGGGGAAGGCTGAGCTTTTCCAATGCAGCTGCTCAGCAGTCACCTGCAAAGCCTGTTTGGCCCAGACAGCCCCACCCAATGGGCAAAGGAGAAGGCAGGCTTTCTGAGCTGGTGCTCAGAGGCCAGGCACCCCGACATACATCACACAAAGCCCCAGCACACCCATGAGGAGGATGCACAGTCAGAGATGGGAGTCATCCCTAAAGGATCAGGCTGGGACTGGGACCAACATATTCCATATGGTATTTCAGAAACACATCCTTTTTTGGCTTAGTGAAAATTCTAAAGGTGCTAAAATTCCCATGTATTCATTTCTTGGGGATCCCTAAGTTGGGGGCACCCAAGGCTAGCACCTGGCCCTGGGCCTGCAAAAATAATGTGTCTGCTACACCTGATGAGCAGGTCTAGCTGAGGTGAGGGTCTAGGTTCCCTCCTGTCCCCTCTACAACAGGCATCAGTAAGTGAAGAAACCGACTCAGCCCACTGGCTGGGTCAGTCCAGCCTCTGCAACAGCCAGGCAGTTCCCTCTTACATGCCTACCCAGGTGGCATGACTTTCTTGGGCCTCATGCACTTTTGCCTTCAGGTGCCCATTTCTCCATTAAAAAATATAATAACAGCATATTTTACTATTTTATTGGTATAGAGACAAACATTCTTGTTATATAGGAAAACATTTTATTTGATCTAAAGGCCATGTTTTCCTTCTGACTTGAAAAGAAGCTCAAATCCTTTTATGTGGCCCTAAAATCATGGTGGGCACCCAGCACTGTGCCTCAGCCAGCACTGCCCCACTACAAGTCCCAAAAGCCCCCTGGACACTCCCCACGGAAGGACCCTCCTCAAAAGCCCTAGACCCCACCTACCCTGCACCAGGGGACTCAGCTGCCTTCACCTGATATCTCACCATATGTAGGTGACAGAACCACAGCTACTGTTACACTGTGCACTCTTTGGGGCCCTCGAGAGCCATGTACTGAAGGACACTGGATAGGATGAAGAAAAGCAAGCTTTTAACAGTTGACCTTCTATACAAATTGAGAGATTTGCTCAAAGGAACTGTGTCAGTCAGCTTTCCATTACTGTAAGAAATAAATGAGGCAAATCAACTCAAAAATAAGAAAGGTTTATTTTGGCTTCCAGTTTTGGAAGCTAGTCCATCTATGATTGGCCCCATTGCTCTGGACCATAGTGATACAGTACGTTTTGGTGCGAGTGATTGGCAGAGGAAGCCTCATTACTCCATAGCCCATTGGAAAGAGAGGAAGAGGAAGGGGCTGGGGTCCCACAAACCCCTGCAAGGGTACAACCCCTAATGACCTAAAATCTCCCAATAGGCCCCATCCCTTAAAGGTTCACTACCTCCCACAGCCCAAGGTGCCTGACTGGTCAAGACAACCTGTCTATTTCTAACACTAAAGTTCTACAAGGCTATGACACTTCAACCCCTTTGAAGTCAGGCCCTGGTTGATGCTTGGGATTGTTAGGACTGTTCCTAACATGTTCACTATAGGGCATAATTTGTATGTCTCACTGCCAGGCAGCTTGAACCACTACTGGTAATGGCTGTCCCATTGGGCAGCTTTTCACTAATGTTATTAGTAAAAAGACTGATAAGTGACTAGATCCATTTGTTATCACCAATGGTATAAGCCACCTGATGGAACAATCACACATATACCACCAATGGTTCAAGCTGGCAAGAATGTATTAATGTCCGAAATTCAGACTTAAATTCAGCTGAGTGGTAAGTAATCATTGGCATGTAGTTGTTATCTTAGCCTGCTACATCTTTTAAAATTGAGTTCATGTTTAGTTACTCCTTTGAGACTATATTCTGGTAATTTCATGTGTTAAAATAAAAATTTTTTGTTCTAAAGAGAAAATATTTAGAAACAGAAAATTCCACTTGATCCAATAGCTGGGAGGCAGCATCAATGGCAATGGCAGAAGCTTAGTGACCCCAGGATCCCTGGTGCCACCAACAGGAACTGCAAGCTAAATTGCCAGGAGGAAAAGCAAACCACAGGAGGGCTGGCAGCCTGTCACATCTGTCTCTGGGAGGCTACAAGTATGAAATCTCCAAACACCCATCTTTAGATTTTGACATGTGAACCCTGGATGTAAAAGCACTATCTCAAAATGGGATCGGGCTGGGGATTTAGCTCAGTGGTTCTGCTGCCTGCCTTGCAAGTGCAAGGACCCAAGTTTGATCCCCAGTACAAAACAAACAAACAAACAACAAAAAGACCCCAACAAAACAAAATGGGATCAATATTCTGTCACATTTATAAACAGGTTGTTTCTCAACTAAGTGCAGATGTTGAGGCAATTCATAAAGCACAATGTCACCTAGGCAAGCCTCAAATTTCAATCTTTCTTGGGATAGCTACTTTCCCACTGATGGATTATGAAGATGCAGTTATTGTCACGTAAAGGTTCCTCCAATATTCAATGCTGCATACTTAGAAAAACCAGGAACCCTGATGCTAGAGAAGAATCGTCAGTCTCTGGCAGGCCATCCTGGACAATGATCTTTTCTGTGGTTTGGATATGTGTCCACCCAGGGCCCAAGTGTTAAAGGCTGATTGCCGGGGAGGATTTCTGGAGAGGTTGTGGGACCTTTAAGAGGTGGAGCCCAGTGGGAGGTCTTCAGGTCACTGGAGGCATGCCCCTGCAAGGAGAACATAGGACTCCAGCCCTCCTTGCTCCCTTTGCTTCCTGGCCAGGAAGTGACCTGTTTGTTAGCCACTTGATCCCCACCCTGGCCATCCAGCACCTCCATCAGAGGTCTCTAATAGCAGTGGGTCAATTGGTCATGAATTGGAACCCCCAAAGTGGTGAGCTGAAATAAACCTTCTCTCTTTATAAGTTGGTTATCTAAAGTATGTCTTACAGTGAGAGAGAACTAATAAATACATCCTTGACAAGAATTCAGTATGGCTGACAATAAGGACCCCAAACTACAACTCTGTACCAAAAGCTGTACTTATGTTCATCAGAAAAGCAAAGAGCTGCTGTAATACCAATATGCTCTAACAACAGAAGCATTTATTTAGGAATTGGGAAGAAACAAGAACAGATGATGTTTGGGAAATATCTGCTCCTTGAGTTACTCATGCTGACACATGGTGAGCAGTTCACTTGGGACGGAGGAGGGAGCCAGACTTAGGATGCAGCCACCCTTGTGGCATTGCCACCATTGACCTAGTGCAAGCTAGGAGCTGATCAGCAGGCCCTGGCTGCCACCACCAGCCTTGGACTTCAGCACAGCCTAACCCCTCAGTGCCTTCAGCCACCCACTTCTCTCTCAGCCTCACATAGGTGTCCACAGCTAGGGCCAGGCAGGCCACTTGCACCTTCCTCACCTTCAGTTTCTTCACCTTGACACAGGGATAATCATTGCAATTTCTGATTAGAGAAGTAATACATAAGGACACATGTGGTGTGATCAAAAATACTGTGAATGTTTCAATTTAAAAATTTTATGACAGTAAAAGACACATTGCTGTTAATTCCCCTTAAAACTCTCCCCATCTCTTCAAATACTCTTATCCCATTGTTGTTGCCACTTTCTGAAGCCGCTCCGGAAGTGCTCTGTCATGAGTGTCTCTAGTTGTGTTGTGGCTGCCCTGATGTCCTGACCTTTCACAGTGACTCTGGAGAAGAGTTAGAAGTCAAGGGGTCGGATCCAGTGAATAAGGAGGACACACCATTGCGTCGTCTACTTTTCCACTGGATGACTCTCAGAAGCAGCAGCATGCACCATATTTTTTAGCATACCTCACAAAGAACTTCATGAAAGAGGACTTCTCAGAACTGCTTCTGAAAGTAGCAAGAACAGGATATGCACAGGGAAGTGCTCTGAGGGGCATCAATGGGAATTTATCTAACTGTAACAAATTTTTAAAATTTAAGCATTCACTGTGTATTTTGATCACACTTTATAATATACTCCTTTAAGTTCCAGAACATGCTCAGCCAACTTATAAGGTCATATTCAGCCTGGCCCCTGAATCTCTCCCATTACCTGTCTCACCATGTGATCTCTCCCTTTTGTACATGTTCCTACTACCATGATGTCCTCTGCCAAACTGTGATGAAGAGGCCCTTACCAGAGCTAAGCAGATGCAGGTGCTGGGAACATCCAGAACCGTGAACTAAATAAACCTCTTTTCTTGATAAAGTTCCTGGCCTCAGGTGTATAGTTATAGCAGCAGACAATGAATGAGTGCATGTGCTCACTCTGGGCCTGGAACTATGCTAAGCACTTTACGGGCACTAGTACCCAGCAGATCCAGAGGACAACCCAGTGAGATGGCACCATTCCCGTGCCACTCTTCACGTGAGGACACTGACTGAAAGCCCCTCAGCTGGAGAATGGGAGTCACGCTTAACACCCAGGCTACACTGTAAGAAGAGCCAGAAGGAAGAGAGGCCATCAGCATGTTCTCCTGCACCACACAAGGCACAACCTGGCACCCTCTCCTCCCACCATACAGACCAAATCTGGCATGTCTATCTGGCCACAACTCATTCTCTGTCTTAACTAAGTTGTTCAATAGCAACAACAAAGGCAGGGGAGAATTCGACCTAATTGTCGTAAAAATGTTTCCGATGCACACTTGGACACTGGTTATAACCCATCTGCCATTTCCACACAAACACGGCCTGTGCTTGCTGTAATAAAGCAGAAGAGTGGAAGGAGAGTGGCCCCCACAGGGTCACTCAAGGCTGCCAGAACATCAGCATGACCCTTCTCCTGCCAAAGCCACCGCTGGGGTGGAGGAGGAGGAGGATCTTGGCTGTGACTCCAGCCTGGGGGTTTACTCCTAGTTAGACTTCACAGGGAGCCCCTGCCATACCTAGGCCTGGATCCCACCCCTGCACACTCCCAAGGAGGAATCTGTCCAACAACTTTGTGCCCTCATGAAGCAAAGCCCTGGCCAGGCTGAAGAGCATGCTTCCCAGCTGGGCACTGCCAAGTGGGGTGCTCAAAACAGTCACAAACTAGGTGCCTAGGGAGGACCCCGGGTCCAAATTCCCACTCTCCTATGCAATGGTCACTTGGGCAAGTCCGTGACCTCTCTTTGCCTGTTTGCTTCTCTGTAAAGTGGAGACAAACCAGGGTGGGTTAAAGTAATCCTGATCCCCATGTGCATCAGCTCCATGGTCACAGCAGTAATAGCCAGCCACACTCCATACAGGCAACCAGGGAACATGTGACACCCGTGACACAAGCAGGGAAGCAGAGGCTCCAACAGCGCCACTGCTCACCAGCTGAGCAGCCCTGGCAAAGCTCTGAGCCTCAGTTTCCTTATTTCTAAACACACAAAGTAACTGCAAGATTTAATCAAAATAATGAAGGTGAGATTATTCAAAATGATGAGCAATGCCCAACACGTGGTAAATATCATTGACTCTCAAAGCTGGAATGAGACTCTTCTCGTTGCAAGCATGCTCCCACTTCATTATATTAAAGCACAAAATTGGGGTGTGGGATTGGGCACTAGACGGAGGCCTGGATTATCCAGTATTTATGTTGCAACCCCCACAGAATCTCATTTTATGCAGCTAAAATTGAAAGAAAAGCAACCACTGCTGGGTAAAATAATTACTACAGTTTACTTCATAATACGCCACCAGTGTATACCTCCAAAAATTAAAGAAAAATAGCTGTTAGGCATATAAATCAAATCCTACTTTAAATGCCTTAAGAGAACGTGCCATAGAAACAGAGCTGGGGCTGCGGCTCAGTGGCAGAAAGCTTGCCCAGCAGCTGCAGGGCCTGAGTTCTGACTCCAGGCCTGGAAGGAGAAAGGAAGAGGGAAAGAAGGAAAGTAGGAAGAAAAGGAAGGAAGGAGAAAGGAAAGAAAAGGAAGGACAGAAAGAAAGGAGGAAGGGGGACAGCCTCTTCCACCATTCCCCTCCAGGCCTGCAAGGTAGGGAATCACCAAATGGTGTTAAATAGTGGGGCCCAGGGCAGCACCCCCACTGTCTCCCACACACCCCCGTCCCTCCTGGATGCCTTCCATTACATCGCTTTCCCCGAACAACAGAAAACACAATAATGCACTCAGGGGGCAGCTGGGAACTACACAGACACCTGAATTCACAGTAATTGCACACAAAAGCCTGTTTGAAGAGGTAAAGAGAAATACTGTTCGTAAACTGACTGCTGATCAATTATGACTCATGAGAAAAAATTGGCTATTAACTTAGTGGTGCACTAACTCCTGCTTCCCACCCACGCCTGGTCATGGGGTGCTGCTCAGCATTAACACCCTGCAGAGAGAGAGGCAAAGGGAGCAGAGGGCTCTCCCACATCCAGGGAAAAGAGCCAGACCTTCCCCTGAAAACCTGCTCTCCCTCATGCTGGAGCAGGACTCGCAGGGTCCGACCTCCAAACACCTGGCTCGTAACACAGGTCAGTCTGCTGAACCTTGTTCCTTCAAGAGCAAGCAGGGCGTGGCTGGGGGAGGGGGACACATTTGGCATCTGGTTTTCCAATAGGTGGTGGCAGATAGACCCTTACCCTCAGCCTGTGGACTCTGAGAGGCACATGGGACCCCCATGGGGCAGATGTGAATGGCAAAGGCTCCCTAGCAGGCCGGCCCTGTGGTCCCTCCTGCATGACTGGCCAAGAGCAGAGCTTTCAACAGTTCTATCAGCCCTGAACTTCTTGTCTTCAATTGTCTTCTGCTTAGATTAATTAGAGTGGATCCTGAATAACACAGATGCTCTTGATCAAGATGTGTGAAGTCTTAGCAGAAATTCATTTTAAGGGTTTGAAAAAGAATGATTTTTTGGCTGGACGTATAGAAGGAAAACCCTGTATATATATATATATACACACACAAGAGGTCTACTTTGGAGACAATATGGGGAAGAAACCCACATGTAAAAAGTACAGACAAGGACATTCACTGTTGTGCTGTTACTAAGTGGCAAAAGGCTGAGAGGGCTTGGGTGCAGACACAGAGATCTGTCAGTACAATGGACTTCTTCCAGCTAGGAGAGCGGAGGAGGGGCAGCTAATAGTCCAGGAAGTGGAAAAGAGACTCACCACCCACTATTAATCTTTAAAAGGCAGCCCACAAAACAGTATGGGCATTGCTTCTTTTTAGTAAATACATTCATCCTTCATTATCTGCATGGGATGGATTCCAAGGTCCCTCAAAGATACTCAAATTGACAGATGCTCACTGTCTCATCCACAATGGATAGAACCTATGCACATCCTGTATACTTTAAATCATCTCTAGTTTACTTCTAACCCCTAACAGCATGTAAATAGTTGCTATACTGCATTGTTTAGGGAATTATGACCAGAGAAAAAAGTCTGTACATGTTCAGTACAAATAGTTTTTATTTGTGGTTGGTTGAATTACCAGATATAGAACTCATGGTGGGGGGCGCTGTATGTACTTTAGTGCACATGTGAACACATGTATACTCAGTAAAGCGCAGATACATGTTTGGAAGGCTATGTCTCCAAATGGTATCAGGACATCCGCTGATGTCCTTCCCCTGGGTCTGATGGTGGACAGCGTCTGTTCTGCAGACACTTGGCCTTGTGCCACTGGAAGGAGCAGCCAGCAAGCAGCCTGGCAAAAGTGAGCCACAGCACAAGTCTGATCAGAGCCCAGCTGATGCACAGGACTGCTGTGTGCAGAGTCCGCTGGGCCCGCACAGATTCCCTCCATTAAGGGCCCCATAAAATGCTCTTGGTCATCATCTGTATCGCAAAATGTGGTGTCAGATAAAGCCAGGCATGGTGGTGCACACCTATAATCTCAGTACTCAGGAGGCTGAAGCAGGAGGATCACTCTGAGTTTGAGCCCAGCCTGGACTACACAGTGAGTTCCAGGCCAGCCTGAGCCACACAGCAAGACCTTACCTCCAAAAAAATAAAAAGAATGTACCAGATAAGCCTCACTTAGCAGACACCTCTTTGCTCATGAATGCCATGAAGAAAACAAGGGAACACTAGTCAAGCTTTGCCAAATAGTGACTCAGACCCTCCCAACCTGTGTTTGCAGACTAAGGCCCATTTTCACCCTGAGGGCAGGCCAGAAGGTGAACACCTAAGGATTAAAGGAATCTATTCCCAATTGCGTGGGCAGCTGATGCCCAGAAATTACCCAAAACTTCTCAGAGTTCAGTTTCTACAGAAATGATCCTGGGTTGCAGGGAGTGAATCCCCAGCTCTGTGGATTCAGAGGGAGAGTCACACACACCCGTGAGCACCAGGGCTTCTCCCTGTTGCCTCCACTGCGATGAGCAATGTAGCTCCTAAGTCCCAAATCTTCCACACAGGAAGGACTCACACAAAAAGTTCTTGGTGCTACTTCATGGAGACAAAAATAGCAAATAATTAAGGTGCAGAACCTCAGAATGAGGAGCTGGGTACAAACCCAGGCTGGAGTAGCAGGTGCATTATGGATGGAGAGGGTACTGTGGGGCAGGTGTCTTTCCCACATCAACTGTAGAGAAACAGGGAGCTCAGCTAGCCAGTGCTGAGCTTCGCAAACATATTCCCAATCTGGACACAGATTTTAAGAGACTTACTGAGTGTCATTTTTTAATGTGCACTTGTGATCTTGTTAAGAAATTCAACTCAGAGGAAAAGACAGCAAGTACAATAGATGAATCTCATAAGATAATGTTAAGTACAGGCAAATAAATACTAAGTAGAGTGCGATGTATTAAAGAGAGACAGGAAAGGATGGGAAGGCCAAGACATTCTTAATATTCAGGAGGCACTAACTATACCCAACAGAGCCAGGCAGCAAATATTCATGAAATGCTAAATATAGAGGAGGTACTCAATATTCACATGCATGAGGCTAAATATACAGCAGGGACCAAATCTCTTGTCACAGTTAAATCACTCATTGGTGACACCTGTTCTGACTCTGTGGTCCATGAGGCTTATAGGTGAGCCACAGGTGTGGCAAGGAAGAACCGTCCCCATGTCCTCCAACAGAACGAAAGTGTGTTCTTGCCCCAGGATGCCTTCCACCTATGCCCCAGGAGTCGGGATGGACCCACATTTTAGTAGAGGGTGATGCTGCTGCAGAGAAAGGTGGAGCATGGGAATGTTATGTACCCCAAGGTGCAGAAGCTGCCAGTTTCCCACCCAGCTGCATCCTGTCCTGCCTGCCTTAGCCTACCTCATCCTGTCCCCTTGCTTCTCACTGTATGTGAGGTCATTGCACTGAGGTCTTTTCCTAAGTGACATCCTCTAGTGCCATCTCCACTGACAAGCACTTACAGTATAGCTTTATCTCAAATATGCCTTAAATATCATTGGGTCTCAAATGCTGAAGGACATTTAGGGTACTTTCCTAAAGGCTCTTAAATAGGAATTATTATTATTTTTGGGGGGGTAACTTTTATTTATTTTTTCCTCATTGAGTTTACTGGTACATTTTAGGTATACAGTACAGTTATATTCATTATTGGGATCTTGTACCTTTACATGAAAGGTCTTTGTTCTCATTTTTTCCCCTTGTCCCTGCCCTCCCTTCATCCCCTCCTCCCCTCCCCATTTACAAACACTTTATTTTCATTTTCTCTTATTTTTTTCTTTTCCCTTATTACCTTTCCCCTATCCTTCCCACTTTCCCTACACCTTTATCCCTTTTCTTCCTATTTCACATGGTCAATTATCTCATTAGGATCTTATGTACTATTACAGTTTATTCACACCAGAGAAACTATTCGGTATTTACACATGTGTGACTTATTTATTTCACTTAGGAGTATATCCTCAATATGTATCCATTTTCCTATGAATGAATCTACTTTCTCATTCTTTATGGTGGAGTAGTATTCCATTTTAAATGAAAAACCACATCTTCTTTATCCAGTTTCCAACTGATGGGCAAATGGGCTATTTCCAAGTTTTAGCTATTACAAACTGTGCAGCTATAAACATGGGTGCGTATATAACACTGTGATATGATTCTTTTCATTCTTTTGGAAAGATACCCAGCAGAGGGATGGCTGGGTCAAATACAAATTATAATAAATGTCCTTTTGCCTTCTTATCAGAAAGATAATGAAAGAGGAATAGCTACACATAATTTAGGAAGTATTGTCTGTGGTCACGTAGACATGTACACACCACCAACACTGTTCTCCAAGGTCTCAGGACCTCTCAGTAGCAGGGAAGAAACCAGAGTACCACTGGGCCCCTCAGCTGGGCCATCTATTTTAGGACAGCAAGAGCCTGCCACCAGTCCCACACCCCAGCTGCAGGGTGTCTTTTTAGATTAGTTTCTTTGGACCTGCACATACCACAGCTAATGGCTCTAGGGCCTCTCACACACCTGAGAAATGAAGGGCAGAAACCACAGAGAGTGGTGCATGGACCTCAGAGGTGTGAGCAAATCTTTCTGGAAGTTCTTCAACTTCATAAATTTAAAAAACAGTCCCACATACTAGAGCTAGGCAAAAGCCTGAACAAATATAACTCTCTATCCTTCGCCTTCCAGAATATTTAATAGTTTTACAGATACCTTAATCATAAGAAAAATATCTGAGAGCCCTTCTCTTGCAGAAGACTCTTCAGAAATGTCATCTGAGTCCATACAAGCTTGGTGGCTAGCACAGGTAAGGAGGTGCCAGGTGATGTGTCATTATTTCCTGTCAATTCCTGGCTAAGTTTGTAGCATCAATGTGGTATCTCTCATTCACTGTCCACCGAGCTCAGGACGATGGGTGAGCGTGTGTGAAAAGACACACAAAAGACTGTGGGATAATTTCTCCCAATCACAAATAAGTTTGTCCTATGGATGCTTTAATCTAGAAGTTTAATTTCTGGATGCAGAGATCTAAGAATAACAGGATGCATGTCAGAATTCACCTGATCTCCATTCCCTTCTGGGAAAATGGAAGGTGGTTAGAATGCTGACTCTTCTTGTTTTTAGACCACAGGTGACAATGACTGTGTAAGGTTTTGAGGTATCTTGACATGGAAAGAGGTGAGTGCATCCCTGGCCAGAGGTGACCCACAGGTGACCCAAGGGCTGCCCCTGCACTTCCTGGCTTCATCTCCTGGGCAGTTCTCAGTCATCTCACATTCCAGGTGGTCGAGTCTACATCACTTAAGTTCCACTTGCTCCAAGTAGTGCCCCTGGCCACTCACTCCACCTGCAAACCCAACCTGGGGCATGAATAAGACCTAGGACTCAGGCACACAGCTTCAGGCTTCCCAAGTGCTCACCGAGTCTCAGATGACTCCTCAGCACTCAGAAGCAGTGGCCATGACTTGGGCTTCTCCCATCTTCTCCTTTGCACACAGCAAATGCCAAGCAGAGTGGGGCTTTCTGACAAGGAAGACACAGCAGGCAGAAACAGGGACGATGGTTGGAAGAAGACATCAATCCACAGGGACCTGGTACACCAGCCTGGGCTCAGTCAGCAGGGTCCAAGTAGAAAGCGACTCTTTTCTCCTCCCTCCACCAATGCTTCCAAGAGGCTCTGTGACAGGTTCCTCCAAGCCCCAATTTGGGGCAGCAGATCCTACAACCTTTTCCACTTTTTTGAGAACTAAAAAGTCTCCTGCACATAACCTTGGTGACCCTGAGCAGAAACATGGGGGTGGGTGAAAGGAGGGACCTTCCTACCTCCTTCCTACCTTTGCCAGGTTAATTCAGGGACAGAAGAGTTGGGGAGGGAAGTGGGTAATACAAAAATACATTTAAAAATTATTTTAATTGACACATAATTATAGGGCACGATGGGATTATTTTCATACATGTATACAATGTGTAATGATCAAATCGGGGTAGTTAGCATATAATCTACCACCTCCAGCATTCATTTCTTTCTGCTGGGAACATTCAAAATCTTTTTGTGGCTGTTTTGAAATACACAATAAATTATTAACTATAGAACCCTACTGTTCCATAGAATGACAGAAGTTTCTTCCTTTTATTTAAAAATATTTTAAATTCTTTTGCATTCCAAAAGCAAAGCCCTGAAGTTTGAGCCTATTGCTCTACTCTAAGCTGTAACATTTCAAGGACAGAAGATACAACCTAAGAAATATTCCTGCTTCACAGGCAGGGAAAAGTCCTTCTAGTTGTGGGGGGAGAGGAACCTGGAGGGACTGGGCCCCCACCACCTTGTACCCAACCTGGAGGAAAAGTTGGGGAGAGAATAAAACCCCTGAGAGGCTTGGGGTGGGGTGGAAAGTGTGGGAGGGTTCTGCTTCCTGAAGGCAACACTGGTTCCACCTGACAGAATTGGCAATCTACTGTGGCCCACTCTGTCACACTTGTAGGTGCCTAGTGCCCAGTAGGGACCCTGAAGAGACCCCAGAGGGTGGGGCCTGAGGGCCAATGCAGGACCGGTGCCCTGCTGTGTGTTACCCTAGCAACACCTGGCAGGACAACGGGCAGTGGAAACCTAAGAAGGAGGCTCAGCGGGGCCCACTGGGGGACAGCAAGACCAGACAACCAGCAAGAGGCCACCCCTCCTTACATCTCCTGGTGCCCAGAGAAAACCTGCAGCAAGAAGGAGCCCCCAAGAGGGGTAACCAGGAGAGGTCATCTGACTCTGGGAGCCCAAGCTGCTGGATCTGAATAGTGACTCAAATACCACTGAGTTAGGCTCCAGAGAAACAGCATCATGAGCAGGGACCATGCACAGCACAAACGGAACCCAGGCTCTGTGTGGGGAAGCAAAATTAGGCACATGTTAAAACCTCTGTGTGCTTCCATGATAAATCCTGGTCAAGAAGCCTCTTTACTCTGACCCCAACGTTTCTGAAGGATCTACATGCAACATGAGGAGTATTTATAAGAGTGTGTACCTGGGCCACCCTCCAGAGAATGAGCAAGCAGTTGCAAGCTCAAGTCATATGCAGGCCCACTTGGCCACCACCGAAAACCTACGCTCCAGGGGCACCTGGCGCCTTTTTACACAAGGACTCTCGTTTAAGCTGAGAGCTGGCTGACAGTCTTGGCCCATTCGGGATGCTATGACAAAACACTATAAACTAAGTAACTTGTGGACAGCAGAAACTTACTGCTCACACTTCTGTGACATAGGAGCCTTGAGATCCACACACCAGCACTTGTGGTGTCTAGGCAGGGCTTAACACCTCTGTACAGTGTCCTAGTATAGAAAAAGGAGCAGAGATGTTCGCTCAGGGCTTTTCCATAACAGCGCTGATCCCATTCACAAAGGCACTGATCCCTCTGGTCTCAACACCTCCCAAGACCCTGTCTCACAATACGGTCACCTTGGAGGTTAGAGTTTTTCAACATTAGAATTTAGGGGAATATAAACTTTCAGACTGCAGCACTACCTTTTTTAATTTCTTTGAGACAGTGTTGTTCAGGCTGGTCTTGAACTCACTATGTTAGCCCAGGCTGGCCTTAAACTCACAGACATCCTCCTGCCACAGCCTCCCTAGTATGCCACCACACCCAGCTCACAGCACCATCAAGACTCCCATTTCCCTGAACAGCAAACTGAGACTGAGCAATAGTTGTTGACAAATCCAAGATGCCCAAGCTGAATGGTAACACAAACAGGAAAAACACCCTTTAGGATGCCCTATGCCTCTCCAGCAAGTGGCCAGCTGTTGTGGGCCAGCTGTGCCACAGCCCGGGCTGTGTGCTTCCAGTATTCTATAAAAGAGGGAAGGGCTGCCTGAAGAGATCTAGAAGTTTGACTTACAGAGCAGTCTAGATTGAGGGTGAGACGCTCACTGGAATTACAAAATTAAGGAGTTGTCCAAAACTCAGAAAGATGGATGTTCTAATGCAATGTTAAAACATCAAAAGTAATTTTTTAAAAATCCACGATGTGCAAAATATCATAAAGAGAAAGAAGATAGGTTCAGTATTCTTGATCTTCTCCTCTTGCCTCATGTTCTAGCACAGCTCAGTCCAGCACTGGGACTGAGCCTGGATCCACCAGCTCACCCTTTCTCTACCCACCACCTAGCTTCCCTAGATGCAGGTACTGTAGGTGGCCCCGGGGGGTAATGTCTCTAGATAATTTCCTCTCCTCTCTCCAGAATTCTACAACCTCAAGGGGCTCTTAGGATGACCACAGCTCCCTCCGAGGCAGGGTGTTGGCTTAAACGAGGAAGCCCACTGGCTCCCCCAGGGAGCTGCCGACTTTCAGACAGTCCAGGGAGGTGTGGATCACAGGGCTGCTTGTCTCCTCCCCTTGGATCTGCTGGTTCAGAATCCAGTGTTCACTAGTGACACGACGCCAGCTGCTCGCTGGTACCTACCCGGGTCCAATTCAGAGGGTGGTGTTCCTCTCGCTTGCATTTCCAAAGCCCAGTGCTAGCTCATCTGAGCAACTCCTCCTGCTCTGATCACACGAGAACCTCACATGGAAGCCCTGCCTGCTGAGAAGCGTCTGCTCCAGCAATATTTGTTGATTAAAATGTTGATGATGTCTCAGATCAAACCCAGCATCCCTCACGGCAGCTTGTAATCAAAGCCCAAAGCCTGTTAAATAAACCATTCCCTGAAGCATAAGGAAGATAGCTAATGATGCGTCCAGTATTTTCCTCTCATACAGCTCCTACACCAACAATTTCAAGGCAGCTGCTCTGTTCCGACTCTCCCTGTTTCTTTTGCACCTTAAATTGCGGGGCTTCGCCTCGCAATGCAAAGTTAAGTCCAGCAAAGTGCGCAGAGGGAAACTTCAGACACTTGCAGAGTGCGTCTGGCTCTTCTTGGGCCCCGGGCCTCGCGCTGCCAGACGTGGCCGCCACACGGGTGACGCGGCCCGGGGTCCCCAGTGCCCCGGCTGTGTGAGTTTTGCTTAGCCACCCCCGCTCCAGCTCCGGATAGAG
>NW_022900921.1:42801448-42829795 GCF_012274545.1 Fukomys damarensis
TCTAGTCCCAGCTCTTTGAGGTCTCTCCATATTGATTTCCATAGTGGTTGCACCAGTCTGCACTCCCACCAACAATGGAGAAGAGTTCCTTTCTCCCCTGAGTTTTTATATTTTCAGTATTGAATATGCTTGTCTCTCAGTTATGAGAAGAGATGAAGCTGTACAACTAGTCAGAAATAAAAGATAGCCATCCTAAAATTCATCTGTATTTCAATTTTGACTACAGGTAAGAATAATTACAAAAGCATTTAGTCAGAATCAGCCACCTCGGCCAGCCCGCGCGGGGGCGCTGTCGGACTCAGGACCTGGCTACCCCTCCCTAGGCTGGGCTGAGGACCCCGAGACCCCCGACCCGCTGCGAGGCAGGCAGGGAGAGGGGGGTGCCCGCCCTGGGGGTGGGGTTCCTGCCGCGTCTGGGGGAGCGGGATCCGGGCCACCTGAGGCGCCCGCGATCCAGAGATGGAGCGACTCTATGAGAGGGAAATGTGCATTTGAATAAAAGTAAAAGTTTTATTGCTGTTGTTCTTTTATAACCTTGTGGGTCCGGAGCGTCTGAAGGCTAATTAGGGAAGCTGCCGCCCAGTGTCGAGGTGAATCATTGTTGTGACACCGGCGAATGTGGGAAGAGAGGCTGCTGAGCTTATTTTTCCCTTAGGGCCGGAGCGGGTCTATTTGGTGAGCCCGTCTTGGAAACGCGCTGACCTTGAGTGGTCGCTCAGCTAATCAATTCCAGATTGCCCTGCTTTGGTCTCCTGATGACACAGAATCACTTCCCCCACGCCCACAAACCATCAGCAGCCGCGCCCCCACCCCGGCAAGGAGCATTCAGGTAAGAGAAGGACCACGGCCGCAACCATGAGAACGCTGGCGTCAGAAACACGCGGGTATCTTCCAAAGTCTCAGTGGGCGGCAGTGCGTGGAGGGCCGCGCGGGTCCCGCGTCCCATCCCAGGCGGTGGGTCTGATGCCCTGAGACGTGGACACGAAGGACTTAAAAGGGCCACGATGCATAACTATCGGCGACAGGCAAAGTGCAGGACATGGGAAGGGGCTTGAAATTGAGACCAGAATCCCAAATAAAAGAATCAGAGGCCGGGAAAGAGGCTGATGACAGATCTCATCTACTTGGGCATATAAAAGGAAGATGCCTTTTAAAATTTTGATGGCAAGCTAGTCACTTAAAAACCCCTTTTGATGGTTAAAGGAATTAAGTGCCTGGCATGGCAGGAGCTCAAATAAATTGCGAATCCATCTCATAGCCCCTGAATTAAACACCTGCATTCACAATGGGCAGTTGATTTACAGCAGACAATGAACTAAACTAAACTGAACAACTACAAGCAACTCTGTACACTCTACGACCTTGAGCCGCTGCTTTTTTGCTATTCAAAATCACATTTTGTGTCATTGTAATACTAAATGTTTGTTAACTCCATAAACTGCATTTCTACCAAAGAGTTTTGTTTCCAGAATGTCGAAAGCCTCTGGCTTTATTTGTGTGTTCTGTGAGTGGTCTTTGAAGTCCTGAAGGACAAAAACAGAGGTTCTTGGTGATTAGCTAAGGCTGAGAACATGGTGTCAATGCTTAAAATAGAAAATAGCGGGGAACTCTGTGAATAGGTTATGGAAAGGGAAAATTATCAGGATGCTGGTACAGCAAAGCACCTTCGTGTTTAAAAAGAAAAAAAGTGAAAAAGAAGGCCCCTTCCCCACCCCTGTGATTTTCACCTTCCTGCTCAGAACTCCCAGGCCAGGAGTTCCCAGGCCTTAACCCAGTCAATGAAGCTCCTCCCCTGTTTAATGTCTCTTGGGCCAAACCTTGAAGCTAGTTGAGAAAAGGCTAAAATGTTCAATCGAGGCTTTGCCAAAACCTCAGCAGGAAACAGACCCCCCCACATACAGGTTCTTGCAGCCTGCACAGACGGTTATAAAGCTTAGAGTATTGGGTTGGCTGTTTTCTGGAAGCTCAAGAAAACCACTCTTAGCTGTGCCCAAACCCCCTTCCAAAGAAGGAGAACCTCACTGACAAGCCAAAGGAAGAAGACTATGCCACTTCTGAACGTACTGCACCTCATCTGGGAATGCCTTTTTTTTTTCCATTGAAAGCCAAGCACTATTCTAAGCCGTTTACAAATAGCCACTCATTCAAATCATTCATGCCCCAGAAGGACTCTTGAGCTAAAATCTGCCATTACCCTTTTACAGGTGAGGTACTGCCCTTATCCCAGAGGTGCAGATGAGGAAGCTCAGCAACATAAGGCCAAGTACTGTGCCCAAGAGCATGCAGGTAGTGAGAGTGGCAGAGCCAGGGCTCAAACCCACCACCTGAAATTTTGCTTGTGCAGGTCTGCCTTTGTCAAAATGGAATCTAATCCTGCAAACTGAAAATAGCTTTTTGGTTTAGAGAGAAAAAACCAGCCCTTCCCACCCTCAGAAAGATGCATCCTCAGGGATTTCGGAAAGCAAGAGTATTTAAACTGCTCATATTTACATTTTTAAATATTTATGTTTCCTCTTCTCTCAATTATTCCTTACAGCAGCAGCAGCATCCCTAATGAGATTTAGCTAGAAACCAGTCACCATCCTCCTGAAACCTCATTCAGTCCAACCAGAGGTTCATCAGTAAGTGGGTAAGGCAGGTTAAACCAAAGGCAACTGGCTTCCTACTGGCTGTGTTCTCCAGACAGAGTTTATTCCTGGATTCTGCTCTGGATCTTCACAAGGCACTCAATCTGCCTGTCTTCACTTGGATTCAGTGACCTCAGGGCCAGCCAGGAACAGCTAGGAAGAGAAGTCATGCTTCTCATGACTATGGGTAGGTTATCCAGGTAAGCCTATGTGGCAGAGTCCAGCTGATCTTTGAGAGGCCACACAGACCCCAGCCCCAAGGGACTCCCATAGACTGAAGTCCACAGTACCCAGATTGCAGCTGGCCTTCAGGACTCCCAGGCTCCAGCACGATGTGGATGGACGTGTCATTTCTCCCTGGCTTCGCTGCAGTTCGGATCCCAGTTCCCTGCCCATCTCCTGAGCCTCCTTTCAGTCTCATCCTCTGCTTATAGCACTGCAGCCACACTGGCCTTCTCCAGGTTTCCTTGAACACCCGATACCCTTTCCGGCCTTGGGTTCTTTGCCTGAGCTGCCTCCATCCAATCCTGGAGGGTTTAACCTCCTTTACCTTACTTGACTATTCCCTCTCAACCTTCAGGTCTTAGCTGAAATGTCACTTCATTTGGTCCTTATTTCCTCACCTGTATTTCCCTCTTGCCCCCTCTTTTCAGGAGAGCACCTGTTACACTTTGATGTGGTTTTATTTTCGTCTCACACTGGATTCCGCCACAGGGTATGATCTCCAGGAGCGCAGGTTCTGTTCAGAGCCCCCGTTGTGTCTCTAACAGGTAGCATGGTGCTGGATACAGTAGCGGCCTGACCAGGATACATTTGTCAGTGATCCTCCACCATGACCTTTTACAATCCTGAACTCTACTCCAGCGTGGGAAACTGCAGCCAGTACCCTCTCTCCCCCAACTCTTCCCACCCTGTCCTGTGCTCACTAATCCCCAAAGTGCTGCTCTAGATTGCTCTTATCCCTCCTTCTCCAGCCACACCCCCACTCCTGCTCCTGAGGCCCTGGTTGTCACCCAACTGCTTGTACCTCCAGTCCTGTGAGCCCCTGGTTCTCAGCCACACCTTTGCTTGAAACCCCAATGCTATGTCGGCTCCTCTTCTCATAGCCGGGCCTTTCTGTGCTGCACAGAGCCATGTAGACTCTGAAACCACTAACAGATGCAGTCCCCTACCCCACTGGGCCTTAATACACCTAATCAGTCTCTGAGAAACAAATGGTACATACAAAGAGAAAGAAGATCAACAATTCCAACTCTAGGAGTCAGTACTATTGCCATTTTATTGTGTTTTTTTCCCTGCTAGTTTTGTCCCCTTTTATAAAAATGTCATTTGAGCTGACCTACAAAACTCAAGTGTCTTCTTATATAGTCAAGATTAAGGTAAATGTACATTCTGTATCCAAAGTTTTTCAACTATATACATAACAACACAGGTATTTTTCCAGCTAATAATGAAGTCTTCATAAAGTACATTTTTAATTTACATTCCATTACATAACAAGTATTTTTCCAGCTAATAATGAAGTCTTCATAAAGTGCATCTTTACATTCCATTATGTGGATATATAATTTTTTATAACTTCTCTATTGCTCGGTTTCTGATCTGAGGGTACGATACTACATTCTTTGACAAATATCTATGTACGTAATTTGTTGGCATGTAATTTTTGCCTATATTTGTTTCCTTAGGACAAACTCAGAGAGGGATCCTTGTATCAATAGTGTGCAAAGGCCCAGGGCTCTGACTGAGTCAGGTGTGAAGGCCCAGAGGCCCCAGATGTACATGGGGACATCTTCTCAGTGTCCTGGGCAGCTCCTTTGGTCACTTCTGGCTGTAGCCAGCCCTACTATCATGCACTGTATGTTCCCAGTGCCTACCCTCCTCTCTGGACAGATGTTTTTGCTTCCTTCTTCAGAGAAAACTGAAGTTATCAATTATGGAAATCAATTCATTAATCAACTGACCTTGAACAGGAAGAATTCCCTGGATCATCGGGTGGGTGCCCTGGCATCACAAGGATGCCTCTGAAGGAAGATGGAGACCGATGAGGTCTGAGATCTGCAATGGGGAAAAGACGCAGCTCAGTATTGATGGTTTTGAGGGCAGAGAAGGGAGCCACAAGCCAATGAAAATCATCAGGCTCCTGCGTAAGCTCAAAAAGGCAAGAAAACAATTCCTCCCTGTGAGACCCAGAAGGAACAAAATCCTTCAGATACCTTGAGTTTAGCCCAAAAAGATTCATATCAGGCTTCTGGCCTCCAATGCCATATAATAATTGAGATGTTTTAAGCCCTTGAGTGTGGGACAGTTTGTCACAGCAGTTGTTTTAGATTGCCCTGGCCTTGCTGGGTACTCAGTTTCCCCACTCTTCTTCTAGCAGAGACCCAGTAGACACATGGTGGTTGAATGCTGGCCAGACAAGCTTTGTATTCTAAATGGAAACTGTACTTCAAACTGTTCTAATGGGATTCAGACTCTTAGCTAAGAGGCATTGTTTTCTGTTGTAGTTTTTCTGCAACTACTAAACACTGACAATCTGAGGTGTTGGGATCTTGGACAGCCATTTAAGTACCTTTCAAAATGTTCATCAGAATATTTTCTAGTCACTCAGAAACAGTTTCAATTTTAATCTGCTCAAACATTATAGGATGTATTAGTAATTCTTCCCTTTAAAAGCATACTCTTTTTGTTAGGTGGCTAAAAATCAGTTTTATTAGTTTTGAATATTAATAATGTTTTCTGTAAAATTCTGCACTTTTATGCTTAACTCTTAATTATTTCTGTTAATACTTGTCACTTGCTTGTCCAAAGGCAATGCAAGCTTCCTGGACTATAGATTCTTTGGAACAGTGCCCACAACAATGGCCATTTTGTGTTTATATGAATAATATATTAAGTAAGACAATTCTAGTTATGATTATCAAGAAAAAGTCTAAGCCAATACTTTTCTTTCAAGCAGAGATAAAAACAAGCATGTATCTAATTTATGTGCTGGCCCACATAGCTCCTTTTTGCAAATGTGGCTTTAAACCAGCTAATCTTTTAAAAGTCTTTACACTGACTAATTTAGAAGCAAGGAGAACAAATGTGGGAGTATAAATGTAAGGCACTGAATAGGAGTGATAATCTCTGCCAATGAACACACTGCTGTGTTTCTGGGTACCCAATGCTGTTCACGATTTTCTTTTAGATGGAGCTTCCTGGAGCTTGTCTTGCCTCCCCAGCACAATGTGCTACGTGACTAGAATTCAGATTTGGGAGGTTAGATCTGCCTAGGATCTTAGAGAACAGACTCTTCAGCCTCTTTTTTTTTTTTTTTTTCCTGTAGGATAAAGAGAGTAATTGGCCCAAGGTTACCCATCTCAAACATGCAAGAAGGGTGACCCTTTGCAGACAGCCCATCTCTGGGTCCAGTTCTGCAGCTTGCTGACTCTGGTAGCTTGACAACTGTCTCATTGGCAGGACAAATTAGCAGCACTCTTTTTCATTGGGTAGGGAAGCAGCATCTCATTTATCTGATACATTATAAACAGAAAGAAACAGTTTTTAAATCACAAAGATTTCATAATCATCCATCCTTGGGCAGCTCCTTATTCGTGGCTTAGTAATAACAAAAACATGTGCAGAAAGCAGTTGTTTGGTACTCAACACACACACTTTGTGAAAACTGCTTGAGCAGCTCTTCCTCATCTCTGTCAGTGAAATGCTGTGACAGTGAGGTGAAAGAACGAAGTGAATGTTTCTATAGCAAATGGTAGCACTAAAAATAGTGTTTGCAATGAAAGTAGGATGCAGAATAATTTCTTCATTGTTTCCATGGAAAAGTGGGAGAGAGAATGATGTCTCCACAGTCTGACAGCCAAGAGGCCTCAGGCAGAGCCGGAGACTTGCTGAGAAGAAATGGGAGGCCACCCACTGGTATGGTAACCCTCAACAACTGCTATGCATTTTGCCACCCTTGCTATTGTCCCCTTCTGTCCTAAATGTCCAGGAGCTTGTGGTTTACTTAACGCATATATGAAAGTCCTCATTGACTGCTTTTGAATCTAATTGCCTGCTGCCTGATCAGTGTTCAGTCTGTGAAGAACTGCATAGGAACAGGGATCCTCTGAGAAACTGAGATGTAGGCAAAGCTTGTTTTTGGTGCACTTAAGAGTCCTCTTGCAGATCAAAGGCCTACCCAGCAGATGCCCTAGACCTACCTTTGGGAACCAAAGCCCCCTTCCTTGCCTACCTCTTAGCCTTCATTCAAATACACCATTATTAAACTTCAGCTAGAAAATGAACACGCTTGTAGACCAATCCCTTCAAAGGGGTAAATTACAAGCATCAATTTAATGCTTTCCACTTAATAAAGATACATGTAATTTTCCAAAATCCTGAAGAAAAAGCCCTAGAAAATGCTTGACGATTGATGAAAAGCACAGGACAGGGCCATGGGGGAGGGGTTGTTGGGATTGTTGTATTCAGGTGTTTCTGGTAGTCTCCTTACAGCACTCACAAGCCAGCTGTAACGAAGACTTTGGTGGCAGTCAGATGTTCTTGTTTAATCCTTGCAATACACCGATGCAGTATTATCCCCATTTGTGGGATTAGGAAACTCAGAGCGAACTTGCCAACTTTGGAGTAGCTATCAATGAGAAAGCCAGAACTGAGAACCATCAGGAACCAACCTAAAGCACCTAGACAAGGCCTGATGCATATATACTTAGAAACTGCCCTTCCTCCTCCCCAAAGTGGAGAATTCAAATTCCAGTAAGATAATTTGTTGCTTCTGAACTCAAATGTTTAGCAGAAACTTGAATGCACTTATTTTCAGTCTATGGGGTATGACAATAAAATCAGTGACCTGTGTGAGCTGCATGTGGCAAGGTGGACTCTCCTGCTTCTCTGGAGTTGCCTGAAGTTTAGGGAGTCCACTCTCATCTCCCATGACTTAATTTCCTGTGGTTTCCTGAGGACAGACTGAGCCAAAGTGCTCCTGCTTGCTCAATACATAGACAAACTCTGGCTGGAGAGGCCTGTGATTAGAGTCATTTGTGATGCAGAACTCTGGGAGGATGGCTCTCCTCTCCAGGCTTTAGCTGAGCCATGATGTGCAAGTAGTACATCTCTATATTCAGCAACCTAAAAATTAGTCAAAACTGTGAATTTTACCTTGATGCAGTTTAAAAATCAAAGAAAATTTTAAAATTTTATTCTAAACTTCTGCCCTTGAAAAAAAGGTATAGCAAGGGCTGAACTAGAAAAAAGAAGATATAAAATTTTGATGTTCATTTAACTACCAGCAACACAGGACTGTGATCTTTGTGAAAAGGGAAATGAAGAAGTTGAGTCCTAAGATCACCTTGGCTTCCTGCCGGAAGGTGATTTCTGAACTGTGTGGGCAGAGGAAAGGAATAGGAAGTCTGGCAGTCTTGCTGAGCTATGGAAATGGAGCTCAAAATTCAGGGAGGCTGAGAGAACTGGGATTTGCAGGGCAAAGATCCAGAAAACAGAGTCTTAGGGGAAAAAGAGTTCAAGAGAGGGTCCTTTGGGATCACACAGCTCATCATCAGTAGAGACCTCAGAAGGGTCACATCTTAGTGATGGGACTGGATTTTTTCTGCATTAATCATTCTCTAGACCCTCCCCAACAAGCATTATGGGTTGAACTTGCCCCCGACTCCCCGACCCCATTCATATGCTGAAATCCTAATTCGTAGAAACTCAGAATGTGACCTTATTTGGAAAAGTTATTTTACATGTAATTAGTTAAGATGAGGTCATCCTGGGCTAGGGTGAGCCCCTAATCCCATGTATTGGTGTCCTTATAAAAAGGGGAAATTTGCCAGGTGTGGTGGTGCATACCTATAATCCCAGGACTCTGGGAGACTGAGGCAGGCAGATCACAAGTTTGAACCCAGCCTGGGCAATTTAGTGACTGAGACTCTATTACAAAATTTTAAAAAATAAATAGGTCTGGGGATGTAGCTCAGTGCAAAAGCCCTAGATGCAATGCCTGGTACCACAAAAAAGGGGTGGGAAGGGAATGTGGACACACACACACACACAGACTGTTATGGTTTAGATAAAACATGTCCCCCAATAGCCTTATGTGTGTGGAAGGTGGATTATGGGGGTGCTATCTATATTCATCAGTGAAATCATCCACTATGATGCATGTCATCCAGCTGTAATGCATTCATAGCTGAATGTGTTGTTGGAGTTGGGGCCTAGTTGGAGGTCAGTCACTGGGGCATGACCTGGAAGGATGTATTCTTGTCCCAGGCTCCTCCCTCTCCCTCTCTGCTTCCTGGCTGCCTTAGGTTGAGCACCTTTTCCTTCACCAGCCCTTCTGCAATCCTGTTGCTGCCTTAGAGCCAGCTGGCCATGGACTGAAACCATGAGTCAAAATAAACCTCTCTCCTTCAAGTTGTGGGTGTCAGGTATTGTGTCCCAGTGATCAGAAAGTGACTCAGACACAAGGAGGAAGCCAGGTGAGCATGAAGGCAGAGGTCTGGGTGATGCATCTGCAAGCCAAGGGGTGCCAAGGATGGTCCACAAAGCTAATCCAGAGTTGTGGAACAGCCAGGCATGGTGGCGCATACCTGTAATTCCAGCACTCAGGAGGCTGAGGCAGGAGGATAGCTGTGAGTTCAAGCATGGGCTACATAGTGAGTTCCGGGTCAATCTCAACCACATAGTGAGACCCTGCCTCAAAACAAACAAACAAACAAAAAGTTGTGGAACATCTCCCTTGTAACCCTGCTGCCACCCTCCTGTGGACTTCCAGCCTCCAGAACCATGATACATTTCTATTGCTCACCAGCCAGCCGGTGGGACTTTATGGCAGTCCTAGCAAACTTAACACATACAACTTAAAAGCAGGTGTATGGGCAAGTGTAGGAAGTGAGAGATGACATGCCCTGCTTGCCTCTGCCAGTTCTAAATGTTAAGAAGCTATATGTCCACTTCAAGAATCTGCCTCAGATAGAAACTATAAGTGATTGAGTCTCTCTTGATGAGACCCTGATGTGAGACAGGCAAAGATGGACTTTTTCATGGTGTTCATAGACAGACCCTCAAAAAGCCTGTCTGATGTCTTTCATCCAGTAGGCTCAAAGAGACAAGAAAGACCTGGGTGTACTCTCACAACAGTGTTTTTCCATCAGCTATTGACCAGCGAGCAATGTAAAGCATTAAAAACAGTAATTCCTTTCTTGGCCTCTCAGGAAAAGTTCTTTGAAGATCAATTCATTTTTTAAGACTTAAAAGCTGCCAATGCTGTAGTCTAATTGGTGTGTGATCTTTTCTATTCCTATTTTTACATACAGTTACATCATATGTAACAGTTGTATGAAAAACAACTATCATCTCCCAGCTCATTCCATCCCGTTTTAATTTTTAATATCTGATGAGTTGTTTTGAAATTTTTGGTTTAATCACAGCTTGCTCTTTTGTAGTCTCCACATTTATATACTTTAAAATAATAGCTTTACAAAAAAGGAAAGGAATAGGAATAAGTCTGGAGGGCAAAATGGATTTGCTCTTCATACTCTAAAGGACTGATTCACTCTAGAAACATGCAGAACAGTTGGCCCTGTATTGCCATTCCTTCCTGAAATGAGGCTTAAAAAAAGTAGACTACCAACAACTCCAGGTCCCTTGGAAGAATAAAACCACTAATGAGCCCATTACTGTTAAGTGACAGGTAGCATGAGAAGTCTCTGTGAAGCCTGCTCCTCTTGTAATATAAATGTGTGTTCTGTATAGGGAGAAATTGTGTGGTTTTTTTGTCCTATAATTTTTTTAAACTTAAGGTTGTCACAGAAACACTGGGATGTTGAGATAAATATCTGAAAATCTTCCAAGACCCTCCTACAAATAAAAGCAGGAGAACTGCTCATTCCATACATGGATGATAAGCAAGGTCGAGGATTTGAGGAGGGATCTGGATCATAAAGGGTACAAGAAATGTAAATGGTATAGTATTAAATGTCCTGGGCTTGACTCATTCCTGAAGTAGTTTTCTCTCTGGTGGAAGCTTCAAAATCTTCCTGAACTTTAATTTTCCTAATTAGGATTAAGGCTGAATGGTTTATAATATATGTGATTTGAAATTCAGACATGCAGTAGTTCTGGCAAAAACAAAACAAAACAATGGGCTCACTTTCATTCCCTCTTGGTACATGAGAGGCTGACAAAAAACAACTTTTTGAAAGTACGGTATTGTGCATATTGTTATTTAGTACTGCTGTATTTAGATTTCAATTGCTTTTGAAATCCCAGGGAACAGCAGTGTGGTCCAGACCAGTGGAGCTGCCAGAGCTGGGGCAAACCTGCCCAGCAAAGGCCTGTCCAGAAAAGAGCTGTACAGGTGCATAAGCCTCAGTCAGAGACCCACCCCATAAAATCAGTGGTTTGAATCCAGGAATTGGTGTACTGGTGAGCAGCAGAGAAAAATTGGTGGTTTGGTGAGAACTGAAAACCACTGGGTGAGCAAAAGTTGTCTTAATAAAGGAAAAGCAGGCTGCACTGTTGAAATGAGAAGAAATACAAACGAGTCTCAAAACCAGACTTCCAGAATACTTAAGGCAACCCCAAAGGGAAATGAGATAGAACAATCTGATACTCAACCACCTGAACTCCCTGAACTAGCAACAAAAGAGGATCTGGATATTACAAACAGCTAAACTTGGAAACAGCCCATTTGCCCATCAGTTGGAAACTGGATAAAGAAGATATGGTTTTTCTATAAAATGGAATACTACTCCGCCATAAAGAATGAGAAATTAGATTCATTCATAGGAAAATGGATACATATAGAAGATGTACTCCTAAGTGAAATAAATAAGTCACACATGTGTAAATACTGAATAGTTTTTGTGGTGTGAATAAATTATAATAGTACATAAGATCCTAATGAGATAATTGACAATGTGAAATAGGAACAAAAGGGCTAAAGGTGTAGGGAAAGTGGGAAGGGTATAGGAAAGGTAATAAGTGAAAAGAAAAACATAGGAGAAAATGAAAAAATGGAAATAAAGTGTTTGTAAATGGAAAGGGGAGGAGGAGGTGAAGGGAGGGAAGGAACAAGGGGAAAAAATGAGAACCAAGACCTGTCATGTAAAGGTACAAGATCCCAATAATGAATATAACTGTACTGTATACCTAAAATGTACCAATAAACTCAATGAGAGAGAGAGAGAGAGAAAAAGGAGGACCTGGAAAAAATGAAGTCACAATTTCTCAGATAACAGCAGAGAGTGTGCCCATAGTATAAGATATGATTAATAAATCTAGAGCAGACACAGATAAAAAAAAAAATAGAGGAGCTGAGAAATATGATGAAATCCCAACATAGGAAACAAATGGAATCCATAAAACAGATGCAAACAGATTTCCAGGAGAAAAACTCCACTGAAAGTTTATGCAGCACAATAAGCCAATGAGAGGACAGAACTTAAGACATAGAAGATAGTATTGCAATTAGTGACCAGGAAAAGAAAATTTTCTTAAAAATAGTAAGGGACCATGAGAGATCAATCTAGCAGCTGATAAATGATGCAAAGAAGAAGACTGACTGGAGTCAGTGAAGAAACATGAGAGTGCAGATGACATAAAACAAACAAACAAACAAACAAACAAAAACCAAAACTGTTCACTGAAGTAATGGCAGAAAACCTCCCAACTAGGGGAAAAGAACTTGACATACAGATATTTGAGGCTTATAGGACTCCAACTAGCTGTGATCAAAAAAAATCTACACATAGGCATATAATTCCAGAAACCTAAAAGAAGAACAAAATTCTACAAGCAGTTAGAGAAAAGAAACATATACAAAGGAAAGCCCATCAGAATCACAGCAGACTTCTCAACACAAACCCACAAGGTAAGAAGAGCATGGAGTGACATATTTCAAGTCCAAAACGAAAACAACCTCCAACCTAGACTGCTGTACCCTCCAAAATAATCTTTCAGAGTTGATGGAGAAATGATACTTTCATGACAAAGAGCACCTGAGGAACTTCATGAATACCAAACCAGCACTCCAAAAAATTTTAATAAATATCCAAGGAAAAGACAATGAGGATCACAACCCCAGGAAGCCCAGCAGAATGAATCCATCAGACATGACAAGAAATTAAATGCAAAGGGGAAGAATCCAACAAAAAGAAAAAACCATGACAAGGATAAGTCAATACATATCAGTTATAACCATCAATCTTAATGGTCTCAATTCACCAGTCAAAAGAAATAGACTGGCAGAATAGGTCAAGAAGCAAGATCCAACAACATGCTGCACACAAGAAATACACTTAATTCAAAAAGAAACTCATAGACTGAAAGTTAAAGGATGGAAAACAATACTCCATGTGACAGGAACCCCCCCAAAAAAGCAGGAATAGCTATCCTCTTTACAGATCAAGTGGATTTCAAACCAACACTGATTGAGAGAGACAAAGAAGGACACTACATCCTTGTAAAGGGACCATCCAAGAGGAAGAGATGACTATCATAAATATAAATGCACCAAACACAAGTGCGCCCAACTATATAAAACAAATACTAATGGACATGAAAATTCATATAAGCACTAACACGATAGTAGTGGGAGACCTCAATACTCCATCATCACAAATAGATCAACCAGACAAAAAATTAACAATGAAATAGAACTCAATCAAACTCTTGAACAAAGGAACTTAACAGATGTTTACAGAGCTTTCTACCCCACAAAATCAGAATACACGTTCTTTTCAGCTGCACATGGGTCATTCTCCAAAATAGACCACATACTCACACATAGAAAATGTCCAAGTAAGTGCAAAGGAATTGAAGTCATCCCCTGTATATTATCAGACCATAGTGTGATAAAACTGGAGATCAATAGCAAAAGAAACTGCAAGAATTTAACAAATACATGGAAACTGAACAACACACTTCTGAATAAACAATGGGTCACAGAAGAAATTAAACAAATCAGACAGTTCCTATAATTAAATGAAAATCACAATACAACATATAGGAACCTATGGGACTCAATGAAAGCAGTCTTATGAGGGAAATTCATAGCAGGGAATACTCATATTAGAAAAACAGAACGAGCTCATTTCCACAACCTTATGCTGAACCTCAAGCTTCTAGAAAAAGAAGAGCAGGTCAAACCCAAAGCTCATACAAGGGAGGAAGTTATAAAGATCAAGGCAGAAATTAATGTAATGGAGACTAAGAGAACAAGACAAAAAATCAATGAAACCAAGAGTTGGTTTTTTGAAAGGATAAACAAAATTGACAAACCCTTAGCCAACCTTATCAAAAAAAGGAAAGGCCCAAATCAATGCAATGAGAAATGAATAGGGTGAAATTAAAACGGACCCAGCAGAAATACAGAGGAAAAATACCTACTTCAAGAATCTATATGCCAATAAGATGGAAAATACAGAATGGACAGATTCCTAGATTTGTATGAATTACCAAAGTTGAACGAAGATGACCTAAAAATTCTAAACAACCCAATATCGATCAATGAAATTTAAAACATAATAAAAAACTTACCAACTAAGAAAAGTCCAGGTCCTGATGGCTTCACTGCTGAATTCTACAAGACATTTAGAGAGGAACTATTGCCACTCCTGTTTAAACTTTTCAATGAAACTGAAAGGGGAGCAATACTCCCGAATTCATTACTGGAAGCAAGCATCACCTTGATCCCCAAACTAGAGCAAGATGCAACCGAAAAAGAGAACTATAGGCCAATCTCACTAATGAACATAGATACAAAAATCTTTAATAAGATACTCGCAAATATCTCATGGTAAATAGAATGCAGGAGATCATTAAGTTCATACACCCTGACCGAGTGGGATTCATCCCAGGGATGCAGGAATGGTTCAACATATGCAAATCAATAAATTTAATGCACTATATTAATAGCACCAAGGACAAAAACCATATGATCATCTCAAAAGATGCAGAAAAACTGTCTAATGCATTTATGATAAAAACCCTCCAAAAATTGTAATAGACAGTCTCTACTTCAATCTGATAAAAGGCATCTATGAAAAATGAACAGCCAATATCATACTAAAGGGTCAAAAACTGAAATCTTTCACACTAAAATCAGGAACAAGATAAGAATGTCCACTATCACCACTCCTATTCAATATAGTTTTGGAAACATTAACCACAGCAATTAGACCAGAGAAAGAAATAAAAGGAATAAAGATAGGATATAAAGAAGTCAAATTGTCATCATTTGCAGATGACATGATATTCTATACAGAAGACCCCAAGAACTCCACCAAAAGTCTTCTAGATTTAATAACCAAATTCAGTGAAGTAGCTGGATACAAGGTCAACGCACAAAAACCAATAGCTTTCCTGTATACAAAAAACAGACTCACTGAGAGAGAAGTGGGACAAATAATCCCTTTCACAATAGCATCCAAAAAATTAAAATACCTAAGAATCCACCTAACAAAAGATATCAAAGACCGCTACTCTGAAAACTATAACACTCTGAAAAAAGTGATTGAAGAGGATATCAGAAAATGGAAAGACATCCCTTGCTCCTGGGTAGGAAGAATCAACATAGTGAAAGTGGCCATACTTCCAAAACTGCTTTATAGATTCAATGCAATCCCAATTGAAATCCAAGCAGCATACTTCACAGACCTTGAGAAAACAATCCAAAAATTCATTTGGGACAAGAAGAGACCTCGCAAAGCAAAAGCAATTCTAGGCAATAAAGACAAACTAAGTGGTATCACAATCCCCAACTTGAAACTATACTACAAAGCTTCTGTTATAAAAACAACATAGTACTGGCAAAGAAACAGACCTGAGGATCAGTGTAACAGATAACAAGATGCAGAAACAACTCCAGACACACTCAACCACTTCATCTTTGAAAAAGGAACCAAACATCCTCACTGGAGGAAAGAGAGACTCGTAAATAAAGGGTACTGGAAAAATTGGGTTTCAACTTGCCAAAGATTAAAACTAGACCTGTATCTCTCATCAAGCACTACACTAAAATCTAAATGGATTAAAGATATAAGTATGAAAACAGAAACACTAAACCAGCCAGAAGAGAGGTTAGGTAGAACTCTCAAAGACATTGGAGTAGGAAAAGATTTTATGAATAAAACCTCAGTTGCTCATGAACTAGCACAATCAATCAACAAGTAGGATCTCTTCTTATTAAAAGCTTCTACACAGCAAGAGAAATCACCAACAGTGTGAAGAGATAACCCACGATGTGGGAAAAAAATTTCACCAGCTGTTCCTCAGACAAAGGTCTACTATCTAGAATATATAAAGAACTAAAAAATTAGACCTCCCAAATTTAAAGACCCAGTCCAACAATGGGCATCTGAAATGAACAGACATTTCTCAGACAAAGAAGTAAAAACAGCAAATAAACATGGGAAAAATAGTCAACATCACTGGTGATTCAAGAGATGCAAATGAAAACACTGCTGAGATTCTACCTTACCCCAGAAAGAATGGCTGCTAACATGAAATCAACCAATAACAAATGCTGGTGGGGTTGTGGGGAAAAAGGAACCCTTCTCTACTGTTGGTGGGAGTGTACAATGGTGCAACCACTGTGGAAAGCAGTATGGAGATACCTCAAAGAACTAGGATTAGAAATCCCATTTGACCCAGCTATTCCCCTGCTGGGTATCCTCCCCAAAGATTTAAAAGAATCATACCACAGCAATATATGTGCACCCATGACCATAGCAGCACAGTTTGTAATAGCTGAAACTTGGAAACAGCCCAACTGCCCATCAACTGGAGACTGAATTTAAAAATGTTTTTAAAAATAAAATGGAATACTACTCAGTCATAAAGAATGAGAAACTAGAGACATTTATAGCTAAATGGATGCACACTGAGGTGATACTCAAGTGAAATAAATAGGACACATATGGGTAAATACCAAATAGTTTCTCTAGTGTTAGAAACAGAAAGTGTCAATAAGGGCTAAAAGGTACAATAGATAATTTGAAATAGGAAGAAAAGATGAAAAGCAGAAGGGGAAATGGGAGGGATAGGGGAAAAGGAAGATAGGAATGGAGTTACCATGAGATAATGAAAAAATTGGAAAGAAAGTGTAGATAGGGAGGGGTGGAGGGTTTGAAGGGAGGGCAGGGAAACGGGGAAAAAATAAGAACCAAGATGGATTATGTGGAGGTACAAATTTCCAATAATGAATGTCACTACACTGTATACCTTAAATGTACCAATAAAATTAATTAATTTTAACAATTTTCAATTATTTTCATGTTAAAATAATAGCCAGCCTTTATTGTGCATTTATAACATGTCATGTACTGGACCAAACCTGCTAGATTTTTTCACTTTACTCTGTTTATCCTCATTGACACTGAAGAAATAAAGTTTAATAGAGATATCCAAGATGCAAATTTGGGTCCTTCTAGTTTCAAAGTCAGCACCTTCAACCACTATGCTGTACAATACCTAGGTTTTCTATTTTAAATTTAAAGTGTTTTTTCTCTTATAATAAATTCACTTTCTGTTAATTTCTTCATAAAGATAGATATATTACTTATAAGTCTATGTAAGTGTATAGCAAAGAGTTTCCAGTGGATAACAGAAATTAATTCTATTATAGGTCATCAAAAATCTCTAGCAGAATATAAACCTGTACTTATAAACCTATAAATATATTTATAGTGTATCCTATAAGTACACTTATAAACCTATAGTTACAGTAGAATAATGTGCATAAATAGAAAAAGAAGCACGATTATTTCTTAATCCAGAAGAAAATAGATCTGTCATATGAAAAATAACATGTTCTTTTAAACATATTTTCCTTTTTCAGAACAAAAATCAATCCTGTTTAAAGGAAGAGAAAAACAATCAAGACTCTCAATGACATTAACATTGTCCAGCATCCAATAAAAGAATCATCATGCTAAGAATGTGATCTATACTCAGAAGAAAAGAATCCATCAATACAGAAAGATGAAGAATTCATAACTTATACAGCCAACAGAAGAGTAAAGCAACTATTATAAATAACTATGTCCAGGCACTTAAAAAAACATTAAAATAATGGAGAAAAGAAAGGGTGATTTATGTACCTATGTTGCATGCATCTATATGTCTGTATTGAATCTATCATCTTGCTATTTTCTTTCTCTTTGTTTCACATGTACATTTGTAGGGGTGGGAGATTTTAGGAGTAAAAAAAATACAGTATCTGAAAGTCAGTGTTATGGCTTGTGTTTAGATGTCCCCCTAAAGCCTCACGCAGTCAGGATTTTTCAGAGTTGGCTGAATCTAATGTGATTGATTCATGGTGCAATGCTAGGCTCAAGGGCCCTAGGAGTAAGAGTGTAAGTGCTAAGTAGTCTGGATAAGATATAAGGGATAGAGAGAGCTGTGGCTGTCCCATGTTGCTTTTGCTGTCTTCTGCCACCATGAACTGTTGCCCCTCTGTCACCCTGCCTTGGAGGCAGCCGATTATAGACTGAAATCTCTATGAACTGGAAGCTAAATAAATCCTTTCCCCTTTAACTTAGGGTATTTTGTTTCAGCAACAAGAGAAAAGTAACTAATGTAGTAAGAAATTCAGGATGGGCTTAACAGCAGATTTAGCAATGTGGAAGGGGAAAAACATAAAGCACAGAGAAATCAGATTTTTAAAAATTAAAACACAGCCTCAGGAAGGTGCATATCAAATGTTCTCATGTGCATTTCAGTGGAGTCCAAATGGGAACTAAAGAGAAGGAAAGAACAACAACACAAAATCTTAAAGAAATAATGGTTGCAAAATATCCAAATTGATGAAACATAAACCAAAATAAAAAAGTGGATTCTTTGAAAACATCAACAAAATTGATGAAGCTTTAGCTACACTGACTAAGAAAAAAGGGAAAGTATGAAATAATTAAAATCAGACATGAAAAAAGGAGCCAGGTATGGTGGTGCATGCTGTAATCCCAGCACTCAGGAACTGAGGCAGGAAGATTGTTATGAGTCTGAGGCCAGCCTTTGAGGCCAGCCTGGGCTATATAGTAAGCTCAAGTCCAGCTTGTTTCAACAATGAAACAAACAAGAAGGAAAATTAAAAAACTGAAAAAGGCAGCATCATGACTAATCTTATAGAAATAAAAAGTATTATAAAGGAATACTATAAGTGATCATATGCCAATAAATGAAAAGCCCAGTGAAATGGAAAATTCCTAGGAAGACAATTCCCAGATCCTTCTGTGAAGATGGTATTACCTGGATAGAAAAGACATCACAAGAAAACTACAGACTAATATCTGTTATGAATAAGTATGCAAAATTTCTCAATAAAATACTAGGAAAAAAAATTCAGCAACACATAAAAAGGACCAGCATTTAGAAATGCAAAATGGGTTCAACATATAAAAAACAATTGCTAGCTGGGTGTGGTGGCGCACGTCTGTAATCCCAGCACGCGGGAGGCTGACGCAGGAGGATTGCTGTGAGTTTGAACCAACCTGGGCTTACATTTGTGAGTTCCAGATCAGTCTCAACTACATAGTGAGAGCCTGTCTCAAAAAACAAACAAACAAACATACAAAAAACCAAACCAAACCAAAACAAAAAAAAACAATTGCTGCAAAAACATTAATAAGGACAAACGACATATAAGCATCATATTAGATAAAAAGTTTAAAAAGTGTTTGATAAAATCTAACACTTTTTCATAATAAAAGCATTCAACAACAGAAGGGAAATAGAAGGGAAACTTTCTCAGTTTATCTGTAATAAAGCTGCAGCTACGGTTACACTAAGTGATGAAAAACTCAGTGCCCTTGCTACAAGATCAGGAACAGAACAAAAATATTTGTTTTCACTGCTTCTATTCAACATTGTACTAGAGTTTATAACCAGGAAAATTATCAAGTAAAAGAAATAAAAGGCATCTAGATTTAAAAGTAAAAGTATATTTTGCAGAAGACATGAATCTACAGACAGTAAATCCTACAGAATTCACCCGAAAGAACCAATAAACAAGTACAGAAGGGTCGAAGGTCACTGGTCAATGGGCAAAATTCAACTGTATTTTCTTACACCAGCAATAAAAAATCTGAAATTAAGAACATTCTACTTATAATAGCATTAAAATAATAAACTGCATATTCAAATTTCACAACAGATATACAAGACTGTACACTAAAAACTGCAAAATACTGTGGAAGGAAATTAAAGAAAACCTAAGTAAACTGAAAAGCTATCTCATGGCCATGAGTCAGAAAACAATGACTAAGATTTAAAGACTAAAAGACAGACTAAGATGATAACATTTCCCAAATTGACAAACATAATGCAATGTCTACCAAAAACTTGGTTTAGTTTTTTTTTTAGCAACTGCCAAGCTTCTCCTAATATTCATGTGGAAATGCGAGAGTATCCAACAATCTTGAAAATGAAGAACAAAGATGAAAGTCTCACACTTCCCAGTTTCAAAGTTATAATAAAGCTACAGAAGTCAAGACAGTATGGTACTACTAGAGAACAAACACACACATCAATGGAGTAGAATTGATAGTATAGAAAGAAACCCTCTTGATTTTCAACAATGCCAAGAAGACTCAATGAAAGAAAAGAATAGTCTTTTCAACAAATGTTCATGGAACAAGTGGAGATCCATGTTTCATCATACAAAAATATTAACTCAGTGGATGGTAGATATAAGTTTGGGTAAGGCACTGATTTTGTTTTTTTTTTTTGGTACTGGGGATTGAACTCAGGACCTTGTGCTTGTGAGGCAGGCAGCAGCACCACTGAGCTAAATCCCTAGCCCAAGGCACTGATTTTTTTATACATGACGCCAAAGGCACAGATGATAAAAGAGAGTGTAAGTTGGAATAATCAAAATAATAAACTTGTGTTTCAAGTATATACAATCAAGAAAGTAAGAAGATAATTAAAATATCTGTAATTATATATTTGATAAAGGACTTTCATCTAGTATAAATAACTAATAAATAAGCCAATTAAAAGTGGATAAAAGATTTATAAAGATATTTCTTTAAAGACATATAAATGGCGAATCAGTACATTAAAACATGTTCAACATAGTTAACCATTAGAAAAATGTAAGTTAAAAACACTTTCTATAAACTAGAAGGGAATAATAAGTTTTACATGTTGGCAAGAATTAAAGTATTCAAATTTTAAAATGATACATACCTATTTATGAAAGCATTGAAAAAATTCAAATACCTTGTAACAGGTATTTTAACATTTGTGCATAGAAAACTATGAAAGAATCCTGAGGAAAAAATAAAAGGAGGAATATATGTTCATTAACTATAAGACTGGATATTATAAATATGTAAAATTTCCCCAAATTGATCCACAGTTTTGATGAATACAGCACATCTTAATAAATTTAGTGTGGAATTTTACTAAATTATTTAAAAATTATACAAAAAGGCAAAGGCAAAAATAGCTAAGCCAGAGCTGAAAAGAACATTATCATGAATGGACCTGTGCTGCAGTTTATTGTAAAGACGCAGTAATGAAAGAAAGAGGCTATTTGTCCAATAGATAAATGACCAGCAGGATTGCATGGAGTGCCCAGAGGTGGTAATGCACAGCCATGGGAGAAAGATAGTCTTTCTTACGAGTGCTGTTAAGTAGAAATCTGTAGAGAATAAAAAAATATTTCAACCTTGACCTCATACAAATCCATACAAATTAATTTCAAATGGATTATAGCTCTAAAATTGATAAGCAAGACATTAAAGTTCATAGAAAATAATATGAGATATAATTATGACCATTAGGTAGGAAAGAGTTATTAGAACAACACAAAAGCATACTCGTAAAGAAATTTATTGATAAAATGGACACTTAAAATTTAAAACTTCTGTTTATTAAAATACATCATTCAATGAGTGAAAATTCTAGCTACACATGTAAGGTTACTTTCAACATCACATCTTATCAACAATGGACTTGTATCCAGAACTTATAAAAAACTGTAATTTAACAGAGAAAATCCAATAGAAATCTAAAGAAAATATTTGAATAGGAACTTCACAAATACATATACCAAATGGGAAATAAGCATCTAAAATGGTGTTCAACTCATTAAAATTAGTCAATAGGAAAATGTAAGTTATAATCATAGTGAAATATTGCTTTACATCCATCAGAATGGCAGAAATTTAAATGATCGACAGTACCATACTGACAGTATGCTTGTGGAGTGACACAAACTCCCCTGTATAGCTAGTGTGTGTAAATTAGTGCAATGACTTTGAAAAATAGTAAGGGTTATCTAAGGTGATTACATACATACTCTAACCCAGTAATTCCAGTAGTAAATGTATATCCCCATGCACACCAACAAAAACCTCCATGAATATTCACAGTAATGTTGTCTTAAGGATCCAAACTATGAAAAAGTCAAATGTCCATTACCAGCAACATTAAGTAGTGTTTATCTGTACAATGGAAACAAATTGAAAATATAACTACATTAACCAACACATGTAAATTTCATAAAACATTGAGGTAAAGCAAATAATTCTATTCTATTAATAAACGTGTCCAAATAGGCAAAACTAAATTATAAGCCTTAGAAGTCAGCATAGTGGTTATTGGATGAGACAGGACTAGTAACTGAGATTAAGTACAAAAGAAACTGCTGAGACTTGATATGTTTCATACTTTTACTCAATGTGATTGTTTTATGGTTGTTCTATGATAATTCATAAAACATACATTCACATTGTACATTTTTCTACATTATAACAATGACAGTAAAATTATTTCTATGAAGTACTGCTAAGATCTTATTTTTATACTTTTCTAATAATAAAGAAATTACTTTTCCCCTCATCTCAACAGATGATTTTTTTCTAGCCTTTCTTAACAATCTGCTTTGTCAGATGTCAGATCTATGAGCCTATAAGATTATGGTTACAAAGATTTAGTTTTCCAAAGAAAGAGAAACTTTTCCTTCTCATTGTAGAACCAGAGGTATCTGCTTCATTTTTACCCTAGAGAGCTTTCAAACAATGAGCACAGTACATACAGAGAACAGACAGCACAGAAAAGCATCCAGAGGGACAACAGTCTGCCCTGTCTGGTTTTAATGACTGAAATAGATTATTCTTGCTCATTCTTTTTTCATTCAGAATTAGCCTCTATAAATCTGCCATTCATTGCCATGAAAGAAGATACCATTCTATTGCTCCATGTATGAATTAGCCACTTGCCCCAGTGAAGATGTTTATTTCAAAATCTCTGGAGGTGAACTGACTGTTAGATGGGAGTTTGAAGAAAACCACAAATCACTAAACCAAAGCTGAGAAACTGTCTCTGAACAATCCAACCTCATGAGTTATGAGTAACTGAGTTTATGGATAAGCAGAAGGATTTTAAAGATGTTATGATGAGGATTATCACATTAAGATACAGAATAGTTACAGCACTAGGTGTAGTTCAATCAAGATACAAAATTGGGAGGAAAAAAATTCTTCCTGTTTTACAGCAGGTGCAATGTTCTAATTACAAATACAGTTAATTCCCAGTCTCTCCCCCTCCAGTCTGTGTAGTTATTATTAATGGGTATTTAAAAGACATTGGATATGGCTTTCCTCTAATAGATGTATTGAAGTCATTCTATTAATGTCTATAGTATCCAGGACTGTCCTTTGTGAAATAGAAGTCCCAAGAGTGGTCAGAGAGTTTTGTTTCATTATTGGTCAACCTGACTGAATTTCACAATTCTGGGCAGCTAAGGAAGTGTTCTTGAGTTATTTCCTGCTGTGACCATCTTCTTCAGATCTGCCTTTACCTCTATTCTAATATTTTTTCTAAATAAGCAATTATATAAATCATTACATCAAGTTATTGAAGCTATGCTGTGCTTTCAAAGGAAAATATTTCAAATCAAAAGTTTTAATTCAAAAAATTTTAAAGGCAGAGAGAAGTGAAATAATGTAAATGCAATTGAACAACTCCCTCAGAGTAGTCCAAATGGCCAATGGAAAGGCATGCAGTTTATCAATCATTTGGAAGAGCACAGGAAACATACTAAGACTGACTGCACTGAGATGCAATTTCAGTGATTGCTTAATTACAGGCAAGTCTTGGGGAAAAGCATTCACTCATTTGCTCATGCAACAAGTATTTAGTGAAATATACAGGAAAGTTGCCAATGCCTGATGGCTAAATTAGTAAAAAATATTACAATAATCCATTGATAGAAAAATAGGAAGATCTATATGAAAGCAAATGCCATTGTAACCTTACATATAGCTGCAGATAAAATATTTTCCTTTGAGAATAAAGTCAGAAACAACCATGAGACATGTTCCTAATTCAATTATTTCCATCAGGTATAAGCCAAAACCAGGGGACTGCTTATGTATATTGTTATCCTGAGGCACAGATGTGGACATGGACACATGGAGTCAATAAACTGCCTTTGAGTAAGGCTTTTGTATTAGTCACTGTCCTATTGCCATTGTCCTATTGTCCTCAACACCTGTAACTTGAGGCGAGGTTTATTTTGGCTCATGTTTTCAGAGGGTTTTGTCTATGAACCGTTACCTGGTTCCAAGGCAAAAATGGCATAGGAGAAAGGCATGGTTGAGGAAAGCTGCTTGACCCATGGCAGCAGAAAACAAAAAGAAGTTGCCACAGAGAGATATGTACCTTCCAAGGCAGGTCCCCAAGTTACCTGTCTCTTCTGAACAGATCCCACTGCCTAATGGCACAGGCAGCTATGAGTTCATTCCCTCCATAATCCAGTCATTTTTCAAAAGCTCCATTCCTGAGTACATGAGACTTTGGGGGGACATTTCAGATTTAAATCTTAAGAGTTTATTTCTAATTCTCCTAACTTTGAGGGAGACATTAAAGAAACTGACCTTTTATCAGCAATCTCTTAGATTCCATAGCCTATTAAGAAAACTGAAGAGGCATAAGATGGAGAACTTTAAAGTTTTCTACCTCAGAAAATTGCAAATTGCCATCTCTATTATATTAGATGTTATAGCCTAAGAGATGATGCAAATGTATTAATAATTACTGTAATATTTGTTTTCAGCGGAGATAAAACTAACTTAAATTTGGTTCAAAACATATATGATTAAGTTAGAAACAGAAGATAAACATTTTTCTTCTTAAATCTTATATGAAACTATTATTTATCTTGTCCAATGTGATGTGTGTGCATGCGTGTGTATACCATTAACTCTAAAAGCAAAATAAATATAAAATATAATTCTTCATGTACTCAGGGACAAAATATTTATATATTTTTATCTTTTTTGTTTTTGTTGAAGCTTTATGAGAGTTGGTCTCCATTTTACTAAATGGGTAAATCTATGATGTAAAGCTTCTTGTAAGTAGAGCACCAAAAATTTAAAACAAAAAGAGACACAAGTTTTCCCTCAGTACTAGATCACAGATGCTTAGAAAGGAAAGGAGCTCAGAACAATGATGCTCAGCTGACAATATGGTCTTTCTCATAAGGAGAACATCTCCAGTGACATCAGGTGCCTCCAGAATTGTTCTAAGCTTCAGCTTCTACCTTCCCTCGTCTGACTTCTCATGCCATACCTCTCTGCTTCCCTTACTGACAGTAATGAAGAGGACTCTCCAAAGAAAGGCACTTCTAGTATCAATGAATTGGGACCTTTTATCTTTGTGGACATCAAATGCAAATATTCTTCTAAGATCTCAACCTGTTTACCCCTCATCAGTGGCCTATACTCCCTATTATCTTATTCCTCTATTTTCAATAGTAGTTGTAACAGCAACAACAAAACCAACTTTAAAAAGAGAAAAATGAAAATCTACTGACATACTCTGAAAGTTTAGTTTAAATTCTAAAAGTAAATTAAGATAATTAAAAAGCGCCTGAGGCAAGACTTGCAGAATGAAAGTGTGAGGAGCTTGACCAATAAACAACTGGAGGAAAAAGAGGTAATAAAACTGAGGGTTTCCAGATGTTGGGCTTAGTAAACAATGACTTCAAAGTAGATATGATACTTTCGAATAACTAAAGGAAAGTATGTTTTAAAGAATTAAAAACAGTGCAATGACAATGTTTCATAAAATAAAGAATATCAACAGGGAGAATTTTTTTTAAAGAACCACTTGGAAATTCTAGTGTTGAAAAGTACAATGATCAAAATGAAAAACTGCCACAACAACAATAGGTTTTCAAAGGCAGAAGTATCAGCAAATATAAAGAAAAATCAATTGAATGTTAGCAATCTAAAAAGTGAAAAAAAGGAAATACGAATAGTGCCTCAAAGAAATGTGGGATTATCATCCATCTCAGCAACTGACATGCAAGAAGATTGTGAGAGAACAGGAGAAAAAGATGAAGTAGAAAATATATTTGAAAAAAATGGTTAAAAGTTATATATTTGTTGTAAAACATTAATATACAAGTGAAATAAGTCCAACCATCTATAAGTAGTAAAAACACAAAAAATATATACCCAGATACAACATAGTCAAAACGTTCAAGCTGAAGACAAAAACAAAAAACCTTGAAAATAGCAAGAGAAAGATGACCCACTATGTATCCCAACAAGATTAACAGCTGATATATCCGCTGTTACATGGGAAAAGGTTCACCTTACTTCTCATCAGAAACAATGAAGGTCAGAAATCAGTGGGATGGCATACTTAAAGTGTTAAAAGAAAAAAACCTGTCAATCCAGATTCTCATATCTAGAAAAATGACCTCTAAAAAATGAAAAGACATTCTAGTTACACAAAAATGGAGAGATTTGTTCATGGCAAACAAACTTTACAAGAAATGCTAGAACACAGAAAGTGGCAAGAGGGAATAATTCAAATATGCTCAAAATCAGATTTCTAGTAGAAGCAAATATATAGGCAATTATGGAAAACTATAGAGTTCTTTATTGTCTTAATTGGTTTTTAAAAGCATTTATATAAACAACATGTATATAACTGTATTATTTGGGCCTAAAAGACAAAAAATATGATATATTTGACAAAACAAAAAATGCTACTACAAGGATGAGGCTGTAGCTCAGAATAAGAGGATATGCTTAGAATTCATGAGGACCTGGATACAATCCCCAGCAAAACACACACACGCGCACATGCACACATGACTATGTATTCCCAAAATACACGAAGCAAAAACTGACAGGTCTGGAGTTAGAAATAGATAGACAATAATATTTCACAGTATACTGGAAGACTTCAACACGCTACTTTAAATAATGGAAAGGACAATTGACAGAAGATCAGCAAGGAAATAAGACATTTTAACAACATTACAAATCAATAAGATATAATTAACATCTATAGAACACTTCATACAAAAACAGTAGAATACACAATTTCTTAAATGTACACAGATTTTCTAGGATAAACTATATATCAGGCCATTAAACAAACGTGAAAAAATTTCAAAGACTGAAATCATGTGAAGTATCTTCTTTGACCCCTATAAAGTTAGAAATTTTTAAAAAAGAAGCAAATTTGAGGAACTCTGTAAATTAAATGAAACTGCTGCATAAGTGAGTTAGAGAAGAAATCAAAAGAGAAATTAGAAAATAATTTGTGATGAATAAAAAATAAAAATTTATGGTACATAATTAAAACAGTGGTTAGAAGGAAATTTATATAAATATATACATAACGTATATAATCTCAAATCAGTATCTTGACATTTCACCTTAACAAATTATAAAAGGAAAAGGAAAATTACACTTACATCAAGCAGAAGAAAGGAATTAATAAAGATTATATGGAAATACATGAAATAGAGAAAAAAAATCAACAAAACCACAAGTTGGTCCTTTCAAAATATTAAGGAAATTTATATAATGTTAACTACCCTGGAGAGAGACAGATAACTCAAATTTCTAAAATCAGAATATAATAGAAGATATTACTACCAATTTTACAAAAAATTGAATACAGGAGAATAAAATGAGCAATTTATGCCTACAAGTTAGATAACTTAGATTAAATAAATTCCTAAGAAAAAAAGTACCAAAACAAGAAGTAGTAGAGAGGAGAACCATGCCTGCTCCCGACCCAGCAGCCATTGCTCAAGCGCCGGGAAGGTAGCTGCACGGGTGCCCCTGAACCCCCATAACCCTCCCCCTCCCGCACTCTCAGACCTCCTGACTGTGCAAGTCTTTGGACCCACTCTACAAAGACAGAGGTGGTCATCAAGGGTATTTTTCTGAGTTCCCAACTTTGAACATCTTTAAAGAAAGGGAGTGGGAAACCTGTAATAGAACGTTGCGGAGTTCAACCATTCAGAAGGTTGGGGAACTCAATCTGGGCCTTGCAGCCCGAGGTCAGTCAGCGTCATGGGGTTCAGCAATCAGCTAACTGAGATCAGGGGTCTTGCATCCTCGCTCTGTCTGAGCCATTAAATGGTAAATATACTATATTGAAAAGTTTGTTCACTGCAGACATGTTCTGGACTGCTTCTTGATTTCAATTTAATTCAAATGATTTAAGGGTGATAGACTAGTGACTACCACAGGTGGTCAGTGTCCAAGTTGTGCTTGATCTTAATGTGTTGCTGATTGTATCAGTTGGGGTAAAGCATTGCAGTTGACTTAACGAGCTGTTTCTCTGATATTACGAAGATGAGAATGTCTGTGGGTCGTTAGAGACACAGAAGCTAGGGCACAACTATATCAGGAAGATTTGGGTGATAATCCAGAGATTAAACCAAGGACAATCC
>NW_022900921.1:42831965-42835808 GCF_012274545.1 Fukomys damarensis
AAACTGAAAAAATGGAAATAAAGTGTTTGTAAATGGAGAGAAGAGGGGGTGAAGGGAGGGCAGGGACAAGGGGAAAAAATGAGAATCAAGACCTATTATGTAAAGGTACAGGATCCCAACGATGAATGTAACTGTATTGTATACCTAGATTGTACCAATAAACTCAATAAAAAGAAAAAAAAAGAAGTAGTAGAAAAGCTAAATAGATTTAAGAAATATATTGAGATATAGAAATTAAAATTAAAAAATAAATTAGACTTAACAATAATTTTTATAAATTAATAATATAAAAACTTTCCACAAAGAAATGCCCAGGCATATATGGCCTCAACTGGTGAATTCAACCAAACATATAAAGAAAACCAATCCTTCATAAACTCATCCAAAAATAAAATAAAAAGAAAAGAAAATGTTTTACAGTTTATTATATGAAGCCAGTATTACCTGATTATTTAAAAACAAAGATATCACAATAAAAGAAAACTACAGAGCAATATCATTTATGTAGATACAAAAATCTAAAAAGAAACCCTCTCAAATCAAATTCAGCAACAGATAACAGATTATTTAAAAGGATTATGCATTGTCTTTCTTACTTTCTCATCACTAGGACACAATACCCAACATCCACAACTTAAAGGAGGAGAGATTTATTTTGGCTCATAGTTACAAAGGTTTCAGTCCTGGGCTGGGGATTTAGCTCAGTGGTTCCACCACCTGCCTGGCAAGCACAAGGTCCTGAGTTCCATCTCTGGTACCAAAACAAAACCAAAAAACCCAGAACTTTCAGTCCATGTTCAGTAGACTCCAAGGTAGAAAAGACAAGGTGCACGGACCATAAAGGGGAAAGCTGCCATATCATGATGGCCAGGAATCAGAGAGAGGAGGTAGGAGGGAGACCCACATCTTTGGACCAGCCTGCACTTCCCAACAGCATATCAGCCATAGTGTCTCCCGGACCAAATCACCTTCCAAAGCTCTGTGTCTAAGCACATAAGAGTTTTGGGAGTCATGTTTGATTTAAATCACATTCCATCCCTGGCTCCCAAAAGATGCATGTACATCTCTATGCAAAATGCATTTAGTCTATAATATAAAGTTGTATAGTTTTAACAGTTATAACATTGCTAAAAAGTCCAACTCCAAAGTCTTTTCTGGACTCAAGGCAAACTCTTACTGTGAGCTTCTGTAAACATAAAAAAGTTAAATAGTTTCAGCATACAATGGTGCGGGGTAAATATTTCCATTCCACATGGGAGAAATAGTGGAATAGGCACACTATTCTCCACCTGCAAAGTACCTGGATTTCTGCTGGTTTATTTATTTTGGGGTTTGGGTTTTGTTTTTTTGTTTTGTGTTTTTTGTTTTGTTTTGTTTTGTTTTTTTTGAGACAGAATCTCACAGAGTTTAGGACAGCCTTGAACTCACTATGTAGATCAGGCTGGCCTTAAATTTGTAGTGAACCTCTTGCCTCAACCTCCCAAGTGCTGGGAATACAGGCATGCCACACCATAGCTGGCTCTTGGCTTTTTAAAAATGCTAATCTTTTCAGCAACCATGCTCTCCTGTGTCCCAATTTTGCAAGTACTTCCATTCTGGTGAAACAGATAACTTTTCAAATGAGCTTTCCGTTCTTGTTTCTTGTTATAAACCTAGCTAAAAGCCACTAGAAGTACCCACGCCATAGCATGATTAATCAATTGGCTCAGTCCTCCACAAAGTCTCAAAACATGGGTAAAACAGACAAATTTTCCACCAGAGCATAATATGCATGTAGTCCAACTGCTAATGGACTTCCCAAGGAAAGCCTCCTGAGCCTGGCCTTTGTCTGCATTTCAACCAACATCCTGGTCTTCTGAGCTATGACCAATAAATAAAAGGTACCCATACTGGAAAAGAAGAAGTAAAACTGTCTCTATTTGAAAATGACACGAGCAAAAATCCTAATGATTTCTTAACTAAATTAGTGGACTTTTTTGAGATGTTGACAAGCAGATATCAAAATTCATATGGAAATTTAAAAGACCCAGCATAGCTAAAAAGAATCTTGAAAACAGGAAGAATAGGATATCAAGACTTGCACTTTATGATTTCAAATTTTACTGCAATACAGATAGTAGTACTGGCATAGAGACAGATTAATGTAGTAGACCTGAACATCCAGAAATAAACTATAAAATTCATGATTAATATATTTTCATTAAGGGTACCATAGCAATTTGGTGGAGGAAAACAATGGTCTTTACCAAGAAAATTATGTTCAGATAAGTGGATATCCATATGGAAAAGAAAAAATGTGGAAAGATATATAAAAGATATATTAACTCAAAGTGGATCATAGCTCTAAAGAGATAAACCTCTTGGAAGACCACTTCATAGTCCTTTGTCTAAAATCATTGAAATATGATCAACATCAATAATTGTTATGAAAATTCAAACCAAAACTACACCATTTCATATTTTTTAGAAAGTAATAAAGTGTTGGGAGAGGATATGGAGAAACTAGAATCTTCATATATTGCTGATAGTAATGTGAAATAGTATAAGTGCTTTGGAAAACAACTTGTGGTACTTAAATTCTTGCTATATTATCCAGCAAGTTCACCTGTAGGTATATATTCAAGAATTTTGAAAAGGGGCCAGGGATTTAGCTCAGTGGTTCTGCTGCCTGACTCGCAAGTGCAAGGATCCGAGTTTGATCCCTGGTACCAAACCAAACAAAAAAATAAAAAATAAAAAAAAGAATTTTGAAAATGTAAGTCCATACAAAGACTTTCTACATTAATGTTAATAGCATTTTTTATGGTAACCAAAAGGCAGAAACAACTCAAAAGGTTTTCAGGATTGGATAAATAAAATGTAATACATTTATATAATGGACTATGAACTGGCAATAAAGACAAATAAAGTACCAATGTCTGCTATAACATGAAGAGCCCTTGAAAATGTTCTGCTAAGTGATATAAGCCAGTCACAAAAAACATGTATTATATGGCTTCTTTTATGTGAAATATCCAGACTAGATAAAATATAGAAACAGAAGGTAGATTAGTAGTTACCTAGGACAGAGGATTGTGTATGTGGAAGGGAAGGGGAAATGAGGGACTACTAATGAGTATAGGACTCTTTTTTGGTGACAAAAACATTCTTTAAAATTAGACTGTGGTGATGGCTGCACAATTCCATGACTACTTGCTTATCTGTCTCCTGAACTTGATTATGAACTCTGCAAGGCAAATACTGGGTCCTTTACCTATCTGTGTAACTCAATTAAATAGAACCCAACAAGTGTTTAACAAATGTCAATTAGTGAAGGAAATTTTACATAGCTGAGTATGATTTTGATAATCAAGAGATCAGAAATACATTCCAGGGAATCAGGATTAGCATGAATAAGGCACAGGGTATGAAAACAACAAGGATATTTCTAAACAGCAAGTATACTGACCTTGCTGGCATATAAGAGCTGTACAACCATGTGATGTAAAGATATTGGATTCTAGACTCATTCATTCATACTAACAGATATTGAGTCAGGACTTAGGAAGTGTGGTGACCAAGAAATGGCAGATAGAGCAGTGAAGAGGACAAGGCTCTGCCTTCGCCTATCTTTCAATCTAATAGTTGAAGAACTGAGACATATCGAAAGAAAGGAAGGACTTAATGGTTTGATTTTCTTGTTCTGCCTTATCTACTTTGCCGATCTCTATCCTTGGTTAACACCTTTCCCTGCACTGTTTCATAGAAACACACTGCTCATAGCAAAGATATTCTTGTGCTGACCATTTTATTTCTTTAATATACAATAGCATTAACTTTTTTTTTTTTTTTTTTTTTTTTTTT
>NW_022900921.1:42836136-42851239 GCF_012274545.1 Fukomys damarensis
TTTTTTTTTTTTTTTTTTTTTTTTTTTTGGTACCGGGAATTGAACTCAGGTCCTTGAGCTTGCAAGGTAGGCCACTGAACCGCTGAGCTAAATCCCCGGCAATAGTATTAACTTTTAAGGAGTCACATTTTCATTAGCTTACATGAAGCCTATGATCAACTGGAATGTCTATTTCATTTTCCACTTGAATGGTGTCTTACTGTTTTTGTGGCTATGATAGACTACCACTGATTGAGTAATTTGTATTATTTCTCACAGTTCAAAGGCTGGAAGTCCAATATAAAAGTGCTGTCCACCATATTGGTCTAGAAACGTTGATTTTTTTATTTAAAAAAAATTTTTTTTCCATGTATACAGGGGTAACACATCGTACTAAATATTTAAGGTCATATCTACGTGGGTTTGATTACAGAAACTAATAAAGTATTCTCTAAATAATGAAAAAAAAGAATAAGATAAGACTATAAGAGCAAGAAGCAATTTAAATATGTTCAGGGACTATTTTCATCTCCAGAATTAAGGATTATTTTAATGTTACATCATTGCCTTTTCTCTTTTACTTTCCTTTTTAGTTTTATTTTAGGATTCCCTATTTTTAATGTTCATACAGAGATTTCTTTAACTGAAATACCGAAGTTTCTCTGGTGTGAAAAACTATAATAGTACAAAGGATCCTAATGAGATAATTAATAATGTGAAATAGGAAGTAAAGGGCTAAAGGTGTAGGGAAAGTGGGAAGGGTGGGGGAAAGGTAATAAGGGAGATGAAAAAAAATATAAGCAACTGAAAAAACGGAAATAAAGTGTTTGTAAATGGGGAGGGGAGGAGGGGGTGAAGGGAGGGCAGGGACAAGGGGAAAAAATGAGAATCAAGACCTATTATGTAAAGGTACAGAATCCCAATGATGAATGTAACTGTATTGTATACCTAGATTGTACCAATAAACTCAATAAAAAGAAAAAAAAAGTGCTGTCCTCTGGTGAGGGCCTTCTCATTGCATTGTAATATGAAAGATGGCATCACATGGTGACACCATTTTACCACAAAAAATACATTGGAGGAAATAATGAATGTATTATTGAAAAAGTGGGGCCACAGAGAAGATACCTCTCCACATAAAACAGCACAACCGGATTCTGGCTTATCTTCCAACATTGTCTGATTGTCAGCATTATGTCATTTACTGATGTTAGCTCAGGAAACACTATTTCACATGCTGGGTTTATAAGCATAAGTCTGGCCAGGCCTCACTCATGCAAATGCTGTCATACTGAGCCAAGAAATCTGGGAAAGCATGGTAAAGAGATTAATACTAATAAATAAGAATTTCACTCAAAATCATTGGCTTTTCTATGGTGAGAGATTTGCAATGTTTTTATTGGGTGTTTTTTTAAAATCTCCAATGGACATTTATGATATTCTAGCACATATAAAGACCTGTTTAAAAAGTACTACTTAAGATATACAAGAATTCTTAGAGAGTCATGGCCCTGACATGCTTAGTCATTTTGGGAAATTCATTCATAAGTATTTTAAATAATCAATGAAAGGGAACATAGGACTTCTCTGAATACTTTCCAATTTCTCCATGGAATAAGTGATGGAGATAGTGTGATAACAGTTTAACATTTATTGAAAATTACTATGTTCTTGGCACCATTCTAAGCTCTTGAATTTAGAACTGCAAACATTCCAAAAAATGTTATAAAATTAAATAATTTAAGTAGTCAACATTAAAGATAAAAGTTAACTAGGCAATGTATTTCAAATTGCCTGAGTGCATATGAAGATGTATAAAATGTATAATTACATTACATCTCTAAACAACTTCATGATGCCATAGACTCTATAAAAATATATCAATCAGAAGATGATCAAAGAGGCTGTTTGATAACACCCTTCCATAATACCCTGTGAGGACAGGACTGTGTTTAAAGAACATATTTATAAAGAGCAGCCCAAGTCTGACTCACTAACACTTTCTGAGGCTACCACTATAGCAACACAAAGATATACAATTTATTTCAGTAACATAGACTAGAAAGGCCATTTATTGTCATATGTAAAAAGCAAAGGGTCAAAATGCAATTCCAAGCTAAGTACTGTAATATTGGAGAAATCACCTATGATCATAGGAAATCAAATGAAGCAGTATAATAAAATTGTGCTAACTCTACAAGAAAAAAGGAAAGTATTTGAAAGGGACAAGTGTAAATAATTTAACTAAATATAAATGTAATGGCCACCAATTTAAGTTAGGACTCAAAACTCAAAAAGAACAGTTGGTTGGATTCTTTGGAATTGAGTCATAAAGCTATACTCTGAATTAAGAACATTTATGAGCATTTTTCATAGTTCTTGCCTATTAGAAGGTGCCCAATTATTACTTGCTCAAACTTGAATATTTTAAATTGCATGTTTATCATGTAATTGTAAATGTTGCTCAATCCTGTTAAAACACAAAACATTAAGAAGGACCTAACAGAAGTTGTCTGATATTAAGATTATAAAAATGCTCTCTGGTTCTGTAATCTTACAATCACAAAATATCCTTTTTTGAATTCAAATGCACTAATATATGTATATATTACTTTAAAAACCAAGGAATACATTTTAAATTAAAGAATTTATTGAAAGCTTATAATCCCAGCACTATGGGGGGGGCTGAAGCAGGAGGATCACAAATTTGACCCTATCCTAGGGAACTTGGCAACTTAGCAAGACTTTGTCTCAAAATAAAATATAAAACTGGGCTGAGGATGTAACTCAGTGTGAAGTCTCTATGTTCAGTCCCCAGTACCACAAAGAAAAAAAAAGTGAGTTCAAGCTGACCTATCATGTATTATCTTGTCAACGATATTTTTTGAATAGGGTTAATTCAAAGGACATTGATAAGGATGGTGAGATTTAGTATTGTGTGATTATAAAATCTTGAGATAATGATGCTTTAACTTTACTATTACTTCTTTTATGAAAATACGAAGTGTTTTTAAATTTAACTGGGAAAATATAGAAAATTTAAAGATAATTAGTCTAGGGCTGGGGATTTAGTTCAGAGGTTCCAGTGCCTGCCTCAAAAGGACAAGGTCCCAAGTTCAATCCCCGGTACCACAAAAAAATAAAATAAAATAAAAAATAAAAGCTAAAGATAATTAGTCTAGCTCTGGTTATACAGAAACAAGCTAAGAGACAAAGAATTAGCACATTTTGAGGCTTGAAAAAGTGGTCTAATTATCTTGAGCTTTCTGTTTTTTACTGGGAGGCTAGAATTTTTCTTTATTTGAGAATTCAGAGCTAACAAAGGTCTAAGAAATTATATTATGATAGCTTATGATTTGACTTTGCATAGGAGTTTGTGCCATTCAAAAACCTATAATTTGCTATGATTGCTGTTATGGAAAAGACTACAAATACATGTGCTTTGAAAATTATTTTTTTTCAATTGGTAGCCATCATTCTACCTTATAAAGGTAAATAAGACATAAATTGAATTGTAAACTATTTCTGATTATGCAAGAATGCTACTTTGAGCCCAGTATTTGGAGAGCTGAGGGGATTTTATGAAAGGCCGCAGGAATGAGAAAATGTGTTGGAAGACAGGGAAGAAAAAAGTAGCAGATTCTTATGAGAATGATATTTTAAAATATATTTTAAGTAACTAGATGCATAACTTCAAATAATTTCTGAAGTAATAACTGCTTAGGAATCATAATTAACTTCAAATCTGTAGCTTCCACTTATATTTTTGCTTGATCCTTACATGACTTTTAATTTTATTACTAACATTTTGAACTGATTCCAATCTGTTTTATGTAGCTAATATTATTATTAAAACGTATTTAATTAATTCATTATGCTTATTGTTGCTAAGTTATAATAAGGGGATGAACTCTAGTAGTAATGTTTTAAAGATAGAAAGATAATACCTGTTCCTTTTGAAACTATAGCTGATGACCATTGGAATGGATTCTCGTGCTTCTACTTCCAATAGAAAGCTGGATGATGGGTCAGATAAAGGAAAACAAAGGAAAGGAAAGTGAAAGAGAAAGAAAACAAGACCAGACAAGACTAAAAGAATTCTGGTGGTGTACAGAATTTCAAAATAGGCTTTTTATACAATCGATTCTGTACTTAAATTACTCAGAGAGTCAATAACTCTTTCCAAACACCCTTACTTCATCAGGAGACATTTCATATTTAACATAACATTTGAGACCTGCCTGAGAACTATTTTTCGGATTTTTTTCTCTGTAATCCAAGAGAAATTCTTTTCTTGTAATATAGTTTTGGTATTGTGTTTGCATTAGCTAGTCTCTACTACATCAAATATTTATAGTAAGAAATTAGAATTTCATTTAAAACAACCAATGTGCTTGAAGACTACATTAACAAAAACAATTCTTCTTTCAAGTTTTAATATAGAACAAAACTGAGGTTTCTCTTAGTTTTGGATAATATTGGCCCCTTATACTTTATATAATTCTTCTTTTAAGTATTGTATTGGTAATTTAATAGCATTAGCATAGTATACTTCTAATCAAGTATGGAAATATTTCCTTACATACTTTATTCCTATTTCTTTCATGCCCCCTCCCAACATACTGCCCTCTACACATAACATGTTCAGTGCATGTCATAGGTGATGATACTCAGCCTTTTGTCAATTCTTCTGGGTGAATAGGGTAAAATTAATGTTGTGACAATCTAGTACCAAGATCATAGTCACCTAGGAAAGGATATACTGAATATGTGTCAGAACTACTTTTTAAATATTATTCCTTAAAATGTTCAAAAGGGCCATCTTTTTTAAAATTACTCGCTTTATTTTTACCAATCTGCAATGATTATCTTATACTATAAAAATATACTTGAAAGCTTTAAAAAAATCAAACTGAAGTGAATAGATAGCATGAATTTAGAGTAAAATATCAAAGTGCTATTGATTCAACAATACCTAAATCAGGGTACTATCTTACATAACTACAGCCATATTAAATAATCACTAGATAAAATGAAGAACTGTTTACATCATATGAATACTATTAATGACAGCATTTGTATTTTATTAAAATGGCAAGAATACAAATAGCTAACACCAGTAAAATATGGGAGTATTCAGGATGCATTGTCATCAAATCAAAATCTTTGGACATGTAAGAGATTTAGGAGATCTGGAGGACATGGGAGAACCATGTTACTCTATATTACATATAGCCACCCCAGGCAAAAGACTAAAACGGCAATTAGGTTGACTGCAGTACTTTAATAATTCACAGAAAACTTATTAAAAATACAGATTTTTAAAAATCTTACATTCTTGACATATATCATCACCTACCTTTCTAAAACTAATAGGGGTAAACACAATTGTAGAAAATGCATGTCAGTCTTTGAGTGATACAATAGTATGGATTTAAAATCCTGACACATTCCTATTTTCTGCTGCTTTGAAGTCAGATTACGGCATGGAACTTAATGTCAGGTCAGTTCCAAAACACAATATTGGGTCCTAGGTCACTACTGGTAAATTGTGCTGTTTGGGCACAACTTCTCCAGCCATGATAACATAAATCAAAGGGAAAAATAATTAACCAACCAATTATTTGAGATACCAAGGAAGGAAAGGAAATCAGTTTTGTAAAAACACTTTTCCCTCTTTTTTAAGCTTCTTTATTTACTCTGGATAGTTAACAAAACAGCGTCCAATAAAGTGAGCAGATTTTGCAAGATTACTGTATGGACAGAGAGAGCCATATGCACTTTTGTTTGTATAAGTCATCTCCAATCACTGTGATATGGCACACAAGAATAGAGACTCAGAGGCACAACATTATTAAATACATTTAACATCATCAAGCATTCAAAAGATAAATGCAATCATATAGCAAAAAAAAAAATCCATCTGTAACTTTGACCTTTATGAGGATGAGAAGAATCTTTCTGCATGTCAGAAATCTCTATAGCAAAGATTCCTGTAAGAGAAAGAAAATTAGGGAGATTGAATTTTAATTTAATTATTTCAGCAGGTGTAAAAATGTATTCTAGCATTTACTTCAGTAGTACTTTAAGTTTCTACCCCAGCTTCTTTAAAGGAAAATGGGTATATTTTTTCACTTAATTTTCACAAACTGTGGCATATTAATATTGTGGAATACTATTCAAAAATAAAAAAGGATGAACTATTGATATTTTTAACAACTTGGATAGATGTCATGGACATCATACTGAATGAAAGAAGGGCATCCAAAAGGATTACATTCTGTGTATAATTCTCTCTCTAGTCATAGCATTTTTAAAGTAACAAAATTATAGAGATGAAGAAATTATTTTGTCTGTTGATAGGATGGAGGCAAAGAGGGCATAAACACAAAGAGATATCATAAGGCAGTGGGCTCTTTGGTGCTGATGGAACAATGATCTTGCCTATCCTCTTGCCTAGTAGTACACTGCCCACTGAATTTCTCATTCTCTCCAATATTCACTGTATGTATGTAGCTCTATATATTTCCAAAATGATGATTCTAATGCACTTACTCTTCTAGGGATCGATCTAGGCCTCGGTCAGGAGATCGATGGTGAGCATGTTCCGGTGAATGACATTTTGTATTTGGCTTCATTGAACTCAAATGGTAAGCATTACTTGAGTAATTCTGGCGGCGTAGTTCTTGGACAGCCCTCTCCCTAGAACAAAACAGTGACATTTTAAAATTTTGTGTCAGTGTTATTAAAACTATTATAAAATTGTAGCTCAAGACAAATCTAACCATCTTAAAATAACTAAACTTCTTGTTACATACGAAACATTACTTTTAGGCTAAGTATTGCATAGATAATAAACTTACCAAATGGAAGGAGTAGGGGCAAGGTAAAAAGGGAAGAAAAAAATAAGAGAAAAGGAAAAAAAATGGAAACAGTCTTTGTAAATAGGGAAGGGTAGAGGAGGAAAGGGAGGCTAGGGGAACAGGGAAAAACTAAGACCCAAGATATATCACGTAAAGGTACAAGATCCTAATGATGAATATAACTGTACTGTATATCTAAAATGTACCAATAAAATATTTTTTAAAATATTGAAGGGAGGGCAGGGACAAGGGGAAAAAATGAGAACCAAGACCTGTCATGTAGAGGTACAAGATCCCAACAATAAATGCAACTGTACTGTATCCCTAAAATGTACCAATAAACTCAATTAAAGCTGAAAAAAAAAAACTTACCTTTCAAAACGTTCTGTCCCTAGTTGTCGCTTAGTAATGTCTAAATCAGTTTCTAGTTGTGTTACAACATTTGTGAACTGGGCCACATCTCTACTCTGGATGGCCCTAAAAGAATATAAGAACGACAGTTGATTATATCCAAAATATGGCTATGATTTAAGAGTATGTTAAACCACGTTCACAATGTTTCTTAGATGGATCCAAGTCACACTGTGATTTTTATTTGACAGATTTATTCGTACTTGTAAAATGTGCTAATTTCAGATGTATTAAATTTACAAACTAGCCTCCTTGAAAAGCCTAAACAATCCTTATCCCCATTCAATTACTTAAACATTTTCTGTCATTATCCCTATGTATATAGATGAGATGTCTATAGATAATGTAATATTTATATACTACCTATTAACTGCAAATAATTTTTATGAAAGTACTTTGAAGTATTACATAATTGTTAGGCAGTACTTGGTATCATTAAGTAACAGTGAAATTCACTAGCACCACAGTTAATATGTGTGGTCTGTTTTGTGTGTGTTGATTCAATCAGGTACTTTATACATACTTAAAATAAAATTTAATGTACATACTAACACAAGCATAAAACTCTTTAATTTAATAGAATCTTTGTTAAGGTTAAACAGTCCTTCCAAACTCCTGTGATAAGGTACACTATGATGAGGAAGATAATGACAGATGAATGCTGCTTGCACAGAACATTCTATGCTCTTTGCCTGCTTTTAAGATGGAATACAGACTGCTGAAATCTAAACGTTAAGATTAAGAACACCAAAGTTTAACCATGCTAGCCAGCTCTCAGTTATAGCACCAGTCAGTCTAAAACAGAGTGTACCGCTGATGGTAGGAGTTTTGGCACACTTCCCTAAGCAGATTTCCTCCTACCAGCTGGAGATAGAGATCCTGCAGAACCATTTGACAGTGTTACAAAGCCCAGTTACAGTAATTGAACAGAATGACTCAAGTACAGCCAATATGACCCAAGAGCAGTTTCTGAGAGAAATGTGCCCTGCAGGGGCTCCTAGGAGTGGCTGATTGCGGAGACCATGATTTCTATGCTTCCCCAGGTCCCAGGCTCAGAGGCAAGGGCAAAGTGGGTGAATGACAAAGTGTCAACTAACAACAGAGGCTAAAGAACCCCATTAGTTTTCTGACAGGTAACCAAATTTAATAAAAGAAACATTCACTATCCAGCCAGGGTTCTTACAATAAAGTGCTAGTGAAGCCAGACATTCTAAAAAAAAATAAAAATAAAAAATAAAAAATTTTTTTTTAAATTTAAAAAGTAAAAATATACAGAAAAGGCCAAAAATCAAAATCAATGGTCCTAGAAAGTGCTTGAAATTTTGTAAACTCAGTTTTTCCAGGTACCCAGCATACATTTCCAGGTAGCAAGGAAACACCATGTGACAAATGGGAAGACTTGGTATCAATACCAGGTGGTTTCAGAGTACTTACTTTCTTCTACTCTTGTTTATATTTCCTAAAGGCAATACTTTAGATCAGACACTCTATTATACCCAAAACTGTTGGAAACAATCAGCAGAGATGGTTCAACTTAAATATCTCAGATAAGAAAAAAAAACAATAGATAATGATACTAAATCTTAGGCAAATCACAATACTTCTGATCGTCAGGTTAATTAATGGCAAATTATGGGAGCTAAATTCTCCAGAGTCCAACTTTAAAACTCTACTAATCTATAAAGCACCAAAAATTAAGAACATGACTTTAAGTTCTTATATTGCTAACCAACTCACATTTTATTTTCTGCCAAACAAAGGCGTTCTTTAAGAAGCTGAATTTCAGATTCTTTTTCTTGAAGCGCTATCTGAGACTGATATTCTTTGTCTCGATTGGCCACCAGCAAAGCTTCTAGATTCTGCATGGAGATTCTCTCGTTTGTCATCTGACTCCTGAGGAGTTCTATTTCAGAATGAGCAGAATCTAACTTATTCTCCATCTGTGCAATAATAATAGGAACATATCTAGACTTATTCCCTTTCATTCACACAACCGAAAAAGAGGGACTCAAAAGCTTTTGTAGTATGTTATAAACTGACAACCAATTTTAACTTCTTTGAAATTGTGTCTCTTTCTTAATAAATGTACATAGCACACATACAGTGTTATTTTCTCCATCTCTGATCATATCAGAAACATATCATCAAGTCTCATTAATCCCAAACTGCAACCGATTTCCATTTCCAGTTTTGATATTTCTTTATATATTTCTGCAAGACTGATATGGTAATGTCTGTGACTACTGCTCTGTCTTGAGTCAGGCAAGTTATAAACACCTTCTGGAGCATCACTATATTCTATAGTTAAGGATTATAAGAAGTAAATATACTTTCCTTCTCTTATATAAACCTGTGGGAAACTTCCCTTTTGAGGGTGACAGCTAGGTAAATTTTCTAAGATAGATATCATGCAAAGAGATTATGAGGTCAGATAAAAATCTACACCGAACTTTTAAAAAAATTTTTTAAATAATGATTACAGTTAAATACAGATGGCCATTAATTGCCCTCAAAATACTCCTCCCTCACTTCAAACACACTTATTACATCATTCTTGCCAGTTTCTAAAGCAGTTATAGAAGTTCTCTTATGAAAGTGTCTTCGTGACTGCCTTGCTGTCAATTCAAAATGTTTATGGAAATGTTTGTCCAATAAAAAATACCAAGGTGGGTCCTCATCCACTTTATTCACTGGATCTGGGAGCATGAAAACTCTGGCTCTTCCTGAAAGCCAAATTAACCATGAAAGGTAAATATTTTGCTTTGATTCAAGGCAACCAGAACAGCATGGCTAAAGACAAGAAGGATATTTTACAAAGTGGAAAGAACAATGGGATAAGTGTGTTCTAAGAGAAGAGTATTTTGAGGGATATTAATGGCAGTGTGCCTTTTACTATAATAAATTAAACAAAAATCTACATTCAGCAAATTTTTGATCCCAACTAGCTTAAAATATGCTGCATGTCAAATTTCTCTTCAAAAGGAGAAAGATCAGCCATTATTATTAGAAAAAATTTCCTTCTCATATTATACATAATAATAAATTCTATATCCATTAAAAAGTCACACATGAAAAGATAAACTTCAAATTCCAGGAAAGGGAAATAAATTAAAATTAGATTATTGAGGTGGGGGACAGTTAGCCAGATAAACAGGGAAGGAGTTTACTAAGCTAGATGCAATGCAAAAATAAATTTAACCACATAAAAGTAAACATTTTGATAATATAAACTCAAATTTGCTCAAATTTTGAAAGGAAACTACTGGAAGACTACTGTTAATACCTTTACTAATAAAATAAACTCAAACAAATTGATGAGAAATATGAACTACTTGTATGATCAGAAAATTTACAATGAAATAACCAAATAGTAAGCATATGGAAAATATTTACCCTTGCTAGTAGTTAGATATAAATTAAAACAAGATACTATTTATAGTCTAAAAGTTTTTTATCTTAACACTCCTGACCTTTTCAATTGTATAATTTGGTGTGGCACTACACTATGTGTTACAGGATGCTCATCAATATGCCTGGCCTGATCTATTTATAGATCCCTCTTTTGCTTCCCCATTCTAATTATTACAATCAAAAGCATACATAGAAAAAGTGAAAATGTATCTAGATATTTCTGACTGTCTTTTGGGTGCACTGAAAAGCCTAATACAGATCTCTTCTAGTCTACTACACTGGCAAATTTGTTGGTTTGTGTTGAAGAACATTAAAGAAGGCAATGGCAATCCCATATACTTTTGACAGCAACAGTACAGAATGGAACTCATGTTTTAGAAACAGCTTCAGTAGCATATAACTCACATACCATATAACTCACTATTTGAAATATACAATTCAATGCTTTTAAATATATTAACAGAGCTGTGCAATCATTACCACAATGTGATGTTAGAACTTCATCATCCAAGAAAGAAACTCAGTACCCATTAGCAGTCAACCTACCCTCCCTTCCTTAGCCCTAACAATCTCTAATCTACTTCTGTTTCTGTGATTTGCCACATTCCCAGAGTTTCATTTGAATGGAATCATACAATATGCATGTAGCCTTTTTTAACAGGCTTTCTTCATGTAATGTTTTCAAGAGCCAATGATAGTGTAGCTGGCATCAGTATTTCGTTATTTTTATTGTTTAATATTTTATTGCACAAATATGTCACAAACAACCATTTATAAACTAGCAGTATTTGAGTTATTACACACTGGGTAATTATATAAACAATGTCATGGCACTTGTATACAAATTTTCATGTAAACGTACGCTTTCATACCTTTTGGCTAGCTAGGATTGAAATTTTTGGGTTTTATGATAATTCGATTTTTAACATTTTGAGGAACTGTCAAAATGTTTTCCAAGATGGCCTCACTGTATTACATTTCCACTCAGTGCAGAAGGATCCACTTTCTCTACATCTTTTTCGATGTTGTTTTGCTTTTTTTTTTTTTAATAAACTTTTTTATTGTAGCTACCCTAGTGCTGGTAAAATGTGTTGGTTCTCTTTGATCTTTCCTGATTGTTAATGATATTGAGTATCTTTACAAGTGCTGACTGGTCATTTATGTCTGTTCTATAGAGGAATATCTACTGATACCTTTGCTTATCTTTTTATTTGGGTTAGAAGTATTAAGAGTTCTTTACACATTTTGATTACAAACCTCTTATCAAGAACACGGTTTGCAAGTATTTTTTTCCCATTTTGTGCATTACTGTTTCACTTTCTTGTTGATATCATTTGTAGCAAAGAAGAAAAGGAGGGTTCAAAAATTTTTTATGAAGTTGATTTGACCATTTTATTTCTTTTTCTTTTCTTGTGTTTGATATGTACCTGAGAAAGTGCTACTGAACCCATAGTCACAAATATTTATTTTTATGCTTTCTTCTTTAAGGTGTAATAGTTTTAAGTCTTACATACAGATCTATAATTAATTTTATCATTTTATATATATATGTCATGAAGATGAGACCCAACTTCATTCCTTTGTGTGTAGATGATTGGTTTGATGGTGTTTAATGTACTTTTTTCAGAGATGTTCTTTACAAGCTTGAGAAAGTTTCTATCTGTTCCCTGGTTTTAAGTGTTTTTTTCATGCAAGGGTATTGGATTTTTGTCAAACACTTTTTCTTAATCTACTGAGATGAACATTTTCTACTGTTTTCTCATCTCAATTTCTGATCTAATTTTTATTATTTTGTTTATTCTTATTACTTTAGTTTTAATATGCTGCTTTTTTCCCCAGTATCTTAAGTGGAAGGTAAGATTAGTGATTTGAAATCTACAGAAAAATTCCTAGAACTAGTAAATGAGTTTGGCAAGGTCACAAGGTACAAGATAAAGATTAAAAAATTAGTTGTATTTCCATACACTGGCAATGAACACACTGATAGCAAAATTAAAACTAGACTACCTTTTAAAGTAATTTTAAAAATGAAAAATGTTTTGTATTTTGTAGATATAAATTTAATAAGGTATGTATAAAATATGCTGAAAACTATGCAAAGCTAATAAAAGAAAATGAGACATATTGTGTTCATGGACTGGCAGCCTCAACAAAGTAAAGATATCAATTCTCCACAAATTTGTATATAGGTTTAATGAACACCGACCCAAATCCCACCATTTTATTTTATAGACATAGAAAAATTATTCTCAAACTTATATGGAAAGGCAAAAAGACTAGAATAGCTAAAGCAATTTCAAAAAAGAATAAAGTAGATGGACTTAAACTGTTACTATATATCAGCAGTAATTATGATTGTGTGGTATTGGTGGAAAGATAGACACCTAGATCAATGTAAAGAAGAGAAGACAAAAAAATAGTTCCACACAAATAGGTTCAACTTATTTTTCAGTTACAAAATCAATTCAATAACATAAAGAGACCTTTTTCAAGAGAGCAATTGGACACAAAACCAACTGAAAAAAACAACAACAACAAAAACCAAACAAAAAAACAACTTGGCTCAAACTTTACACATTCTATGGAAATTTACCTCAAAGTGGGTCATGGAATTAAATGTAAGAAGTAAAACTATAAAACATTTAGAACAATCTCTGGGAAAAATATCCGAGACCTAGAACTATGCAAAGAATTATCAAACTTAAAACAAAAACATGATCCATAAAACATCATGTTAGAATTTATCAAAACTTAAAATTTTGTTCTAGGAAAGAACCTGTTAAAAGGATAAAAATCACTAGGTCCATAGTAAGAGAGGATATGTGCAAACCACATTATCAGATAAAAGTCTAGAATCTAGAATATATAAACACTCTTTAGCAATGACTAGAAAAGTAACAATTCAATGAGAACATACACCAAAGATATAGAGATATTTCATAATAGAACATATACAGATGACAAATATCTATACAGAGTTTCCATCACAACAGCCACTAGGAAAAGCATTTTAAAACCACCATGATATAATACTATACACATATCAGAATGATTAAAATAAAAAATAGTTACAACATCAAATGCCAGCAAGGATACAGATAAACTAGACAACATACATTGTTGGTGGGAATGCAAAATGGTTGATACTTTGGAAAACAGTTTGGCACTTTCTTTAAACAAATCATACAATTAATATATAACCTAAAAATTGCATTCCTGGGCATTCACAGAGAAATGAAGACTTGTGCATCATCCCCCCTGCCCCCCGCAAACATGCCTGTAACTTTATTTGTAAGGCCTTCAGATTGGAAACAATTTAACTGATCTTCAGTGAGTGAATGGTTAAACAAACAGTGCTATGCCAATTGTATGGGATATGATCTAGGAATCAAGATAAATGAGCAACCCGAAGGACTCTACACAGAATAATGAGGAGTGAAAAAGCCAATCCTAAAACATTATTGTATGATTCCATTTATATAATTTTTTTTTTTTTTTTTTTTTTGGTACCGGGGATCAAACTCAGGTCCTTGTGCTTGCAAGGCAGACAGCGGAACTGCTGAGCTAAATCCCTGGCCCTATATAACATTCTTGAAATGATAAAATTACAGAAATGGAGAACAGATTAATGGTTGAAAAGAATTAAGCAGGGACATAGATGACACTACAAAGGGCAAGTTAGTGGATCCAAGGATAGAAATGTTCTCCCTCTTGCATGACTCAATGTCAATATCTTGATTGTGATATCAGACCACAATTTTTCAAGACATTATCATTGAGAGAAACCAAGTAAGGGTACATGAGATTGCTCTGTATTATTTCTTAAATTAGATGCAAATCTACCATTATGTCAAAACAAAATATTTAGTTTAGAAAAAATTATTTAAATATCCCCTCTCTATATAGTACAGCTGAAGAAACACAAAAATAAGTAATATGGCCCTTGTATTTTGGATTACATCTTATTGAGGAGATAAAGATATATACAAAAATAAATAAATGTCAAGGTGAAATAAATTAATTTTAGAAGCATTTTCATGTACTACAGGAATAGAAAATAAGCTACAAAATTTTGAGTAAACATCTTTAAAATATTTTTAAATTAACATAAATCATTATAAAGCATTATATATAATTCTACTAAGGGCAATGATTTTAAAAGATTAAAAAGATACTGGAATATACCAACTTGGTCACAGTCTATTTTTATAAGCTTTGGTATTATACATTTTAGTATGTCAGCTTTATATTATTTCAGTTGTTAGAACATGTAGGGACTTCAGCAATTTGAAAATATTAGGTAAAATTTTTTAATGAAAGTACATACTTAGGGCCAGGGATTTAGCTCAGTGGTTCAGTGGCCTGCCTTGCAAGCGCAAAGACCAGAGTTCAATCCCCAATACCAAAAAAAAAAAAAAAAAAAAAAAAAAAATTTTTAA
>NW_022900921.1:42851251-42860640 GCF_012274545.1 Fukomys damarensis
AAAAAAAAAAAAAAAAAAAAAAAAGTACATTGTTTCAATTTTTACAGCAAGCATCTATCTGTGAGTTAGTTTCATCATTAAAACATTCTTCCTAAAATAAAAAATAACTGAAGGAAGAGTGAGAATTTGGGCATGTATCACTTCATTAAAACATGAGTAGATTCTTATAAAATTAGACTCATGATTCTCAAATGCATCATCAAACAGTAAGTAACAAAGTGAGAAATTCAATAAGGTTTGGTGATAACACTAATGTAAGCATGACAAATTTTGGTGGAATTTTAATCACACTGTGAAGTTTCTATCCGTGGCCTTTCAGGATCCAGATTCTATCTCTCCAGACCCAGCCTCCAGCCAATTCTTGTCATGCAGCCACACTAGCCACTGCAAGGTGCTTACTCTTCACACAAGGATACACACACTTCCCACACCTGACACTACGAGGCGAAACAGGAATTCCTCTATAAAACTTTGAGTACTTCTTAGTGTAATGATCATTCCAAATTATTTATGTGTCAAAACTGAGAGGACCTGAAGGGGCAGAGTTTATGTCTTTTGGACATTAAACTCCAAGTAGCAGGCAAAATGTCAGGCATAAAGTAGATGTTATCAATTGAATTACTGTTTGAAAGAACCAAGCTAATTAGTAAATAAAATTAGCTTAAAAGAATACCATTTAGGGCCGGGGATTTGGCTTAGTGGTTCTGCCGCCTGCCTCACAAGCGCAAGGACCAGAGTTCAATCCCTGGTACCAAGAAAAAAACAAAAGAATACCATTCAGGTTTGCAATTAAGCTGAACAACCCTAAACCTCAGGGCTATTCGCTGACTGTTGTCAATTTGTTTTATAATTATTCAAGCTAAAAGTAAATCAAATTGTATGCTCAAAAAAAGTGTCTGTTCTTGATATCATGAACATAATTGTCATAAATTATTGATTTTTAAAAATTAATAAAAATTAAATCTACAGTTGAAAGGTATATCTCAATGTAATATTTAATAAAAAACCAATTTTCTTCAAAATTGTAGTAATGTTAAAGTAACAGCAATTTTAAAAATCCATTTAAAATGTAGCCAGTCATGGTGGCACATACCTATAATCTCAGAACTCAGGAAGCTGAGACAGGAAAACTGCTATGAGTTCAAGGCCAGCCTTGACTACATAGCAAGACCCTGTCTCAAAAAACAAATACATTAAAACATAAAATGTATTACATACCATTGCTATTTCTTGATCTTTAGCAACCAGCTGGCGATTAAGAAGTTCTTTGCTTGAATCAAGTTTAATGCAGAGCTCCCTGGTAGAAGACAAATCTGCAAGAGCAGAGACTTTTTCAAACTGAACCTTCTGTAGCTCCTCCTCCATCTTTACAAGAGATTTGTGTAAGGTTGAAATCTGGGACTTGTAAGACCTTTCTGCATTTAAATGCTGCAAGGACAAGATCATTTTTACTATGCATGTAGAAGAAAAACTACAACATGGAAAGCAAAGGGAAGTACCTGTGTGTTCAAAACACTCTGGGAAAGATAAATTCAATTTCCAAATCTATTTAAGTAAAATCAGTGAGTAGGGTGGTCACCTGGTCATTTAAAAAATATACCTACCTTTTCCCACTTAAAAGTCTCCAGTGCCAAGTTGAGATACATACATTTGGTCTATAGTTTTACCTGCATTTGTCAGTCTTACAACGTAAAAGTGTTGCTGCTAAAGTCACAGTGTTGGCCACTGTTTCACTTCCCACCCATCTTCCAATTTATATAAAATGAAGCCTGATAAGTTTAATACACTAATACCAATGAGGAAAAATACTCTACACAAGTATAAATTGAGCATATATTCAATAATGGGAAAGAAGAGCATGTTTTACAAATCACAATATGACATTCAAATTACATAAATGTTTCTGAATGTTCAAAATAATTCCTTTCCCTTTACTTTCTTTTCTTCAGAAAAGAGCCTTACATAAGATCACTTGCCACCTACAGAGAAGTATTTGTTTTCTATAATGCAAAGATAACAAAACTGAAACGTGAAAATTTTTATGTGCTTTTACAAGAGCTTACAAGTATAAAGCACTAAAAACTTTTCCTGGCGTAAGTTACTTGGTCACAGTTTACTCCCATATTTTCCACTCTAGCCTTCCCTTCCTTCCACACTTGGCCTTATTCATTCTTCATATGAACCTTCTACCTATACACTCATTTACTCCCACAAACCCCAATATTCAAGGGATACAGTCTATGTTCTAGTCATTTTGCCTTTGTGCATATTCAAGTGGAAGAAAAATCACCTGTGATCTCATAAAACTTCCAGACTGCTGGGGAGTCATACATCAATCAAATAAGGATACATGAATTACAAATACATATTAAAAAAACATCTATGGAGAATAAATATACAACAAGGAAACTGATATAGGACGTGACTGCTGGGGAGTCATACATCAATCAAATAAGGATACATGAATTACAAATACATATTAAAAAACATCTATGGAGAATAAATATACAACAAGGAAACTGATATAGGACAGAATCAATGAGTAATTTAAAAGCTTGACAGGATAAAACCTTGTATTTTAAAAAATACAAACCAGGAGTGGTGGTGCAGGAGGCTGAGGCAGGAAGATTGCTGTGAGTTTGAGACCAGCCTGGGCTACATAGTGAGTTGCAGGTCAGTCTCAACTACATAGTGAGACCCTGTCTCAAAACGCCCCCCAAAAAATAAATAAATACAGCCCTCGGACCAGGGATTTAGCTCAGTGGTTCCGCTGCCTGCCTCGCAAGCACAAGGTCCCAAGTTTGATCCCCAGTACCTCCCCAGCAAATAAATAAATAAATAATAAAAAATGCAGCTCTCAGTGGACCAAAGTATCACGGCTGCAGGCAGATCCAGCCAGGGCCCTGACCTGACAGCAACAGCTTGGGCATACAGGCCTAAGCCAAAGGCCTGCCTGGAAAAGGCACACAAGCATCGGCCAGATGTGTGCCCTGATATCATCACTAAGTGAGCACAGATCCTGGTGAGCAGTGGTGTGGACCAAAGTGGCGCAGCTACAAGGAGGTCCAGCCAGGGTCCCACCCTGACCCCCACTGCTTGGGCATACAGCCAAGGGCCTGCCTGGAAAATAGCTGTACATGTACCTAAGCAACAACAGGAGGCTCTCCCCTATACCATCAGTAAATGCATGGAGACCCTAGCCAGAAGCATGCTCAGACACCAGGGACTGGGGTACACAGCCCTCAGCCAAAGGCCCTCCCCGACAGCTACACAGAAGGGCAGGCCCTAGTCATAGGCATGCCTACATACCATCCCAAGTGTGCACTGGCCCCAGCCAGAAGCCCGCTCAGATAACAGGTCAACTCAGGGATCCAGAAGGCAACCATTCTTAACCCAGGAATTGGTGCATTGGTGAGCAGCAGAGAAAAGGTCATCAATGGCTCGCCGAGAATTGGAGACCACTGGGTGAGCAAAAAGTTGTCTCAGTAAAGGCACAACAGGTTGCATCTGTTGAAATGAGAAGACATGTAAAAAGTCTCAAAACCAGACTTTCAGAACACTTAAGGCAACCTCAAAGGGGCAAGAAGATGGAACAATCTGATACTCAACAACCTGGACTCCCTAACTGGCAACAAAAGAGGATCTGGAAAAAATGAAGTCACAAATAATTTCTCAGATAACAACAGAGATTGTGCCCATAGTGCAAGACTGGATTCATAAATCTAGAGCAGATAAAAATAAAAAAATAGAGGAAATGAGGAACATGATGGAATCCCAACATAATAAATGGAACCCATAAAACAGATGCAAACTGATTTCTAGGAGACTAAAAACTCCACTGAAAGTTTATGCAGCACGAGCCAAAGTGAGAACAGAATTTAAGATATAGAAGATAGAATTGCAATTAGTGACCAGGAAAATAAATATTTCTTAAAAATAGTAAGGGACCATGAGTAATCAATGCAGCAGCTGCTAGATGATGCAAAGACGAATAACATGAGACTGATCAGAGTCAATGAAGAAACAGGAGAGTGCAGATGACATAAAAAAAATGTTCACAGAAGTAATGGCAGAAAACTTCTGAATTAGGGGAAAAAAACTTGACATACAGATAAATGAGTCATATGACTCCAACTAGCTGTGATCAAAAATTCTACATATAGGCATATAATAAAGATTCCAGAAACCCAACAGAAGAACAAAATTTTACAAGCACTTAAGAGAAAAGAAACAAATCACATACAAAGAAAATCTCATCAGAATTACAACAACCTTCCCAGCACAACCTAAAAGCAAGAAGAGCTTGGAATGGCATATTTCAAACCCTAAAGGAAAACAACCTCCAACCCAGACTGATGTACCCTTCAAAATAATCTTTCAAAGTTGATGGAGAAATAAGATACTTTCATGACAAAGAGCACCTGAGGAACTTCATGAATACCAAACCAGCACTCCAAAAATTTTTAATAAATATCCAAGGAAACGATAACAAGGATCACAACCCCAGGAAGCCCAGCAGAATGAATCCATGAGTCACGACAAAAAATTAAATATAAAGGGGGAGAATCCAACAAAAAGAAAAAGTCATGACAAGGATAAGTCAACACATATTAGTTATAACCATAAATGTCAATGGTCTCAATTCACCAATCAAAAGAAATAGACTGGCAGACTGGGTAAAGAAGCAAGATCCAACAATATGCTGCATACAAGAAACACACTTAATTAAAAAAGAAACTCATAGACTGAAAGTTAAAAGGGTGGACAACAATATGCCATGTGACAGGAACCCTCAAAAAAGCAGGAGTAGCTATCCTGTGTGAAGATAAAATGGATTTCAATCCAACACTGTTTAAAAGAGACAAAGAAGGGCACTACATCCTTGTAAAGGGAACAATCCAAGAGGAAGAGATGATAGTCATAAATATATATGCACCAAATGCTAATGCCCACAACTATACAAAACAGTATTAAGGGTCATGGAAAAACAAATAAGCACTAATAAAAATGTAGTGGGGACCTTAATACCCCACTGTCACAAATAAATCATCTCAACAAAAAATCAACTATAGCTGGGGATTTAGCTAAGTGGTTCCTTTGCCTGCTCTACAAGCACAAGGACCCGACTTTTATCCCTGGTACCCCCCCAAAAAAATTCAACGATGTAATTCTAGAACTAAACCAAGATTTTGGACAAATGGACTTAATGGACATCTAAAGAGTGATTCACCCAACAAAATCAAAACATACATTCTTTTCAACTGCACACAGGTCATTCTTCAAAATAAGACCATATACTAGTTCATACAATATGTTTAAGTAAATGCAAAGGAATTGAAGTTATCCTGTGTATATTATAAGACTATAGTGCAATTAAACTGGAGATTAATAGTATAAAAAACTCCAAGAATTTCACAAACACATGGAAATTGAATAACACTCTCCTGAACAACGAATGGGTCACAGAGGAAGTTAAATAAGAAATTTGACAGTTTTACAATTTAATGATAATGCCAGTACAACATACAGGAATTCATGGGACACAATGAAAGTAATTCTATGAGGGAAATTCACAGCAGTGAATGCCCATACCAGGAAAACAGAGAGAGAGAGAGAGAGAGCTCAAATAAAGAACCTAATGCTGAACCTCAGGCTCCTAGAAAAAGAAAAACAAGACAAACTCAAAGATCATATAAGGGAGGCAATTATAAGATCAGAGCAGAAATCAATGCAATGGAGACTATGAGAACGATACAAAAAGATCAATGAATCAGAGCTGGTTTTTTGAAAGAATAAAATGATAAACCATTAGTCAACCTTATTAAAAAAAAAAGGAAAGACCCAAATCCATGCAATTATGAATGAAAAGGGTAAAATTACAATACACCCAGCAGAAATCCAGAGGATCATCAAATCCTACTTTGAGAACCTATACACGGATAAGATAAAAAAAAAAACAGAAGAAATGGAAAGATGCCTAGATATGTATGAATTACTGAAGATGACCTACAAATTCTAAACAACTCAGTATCAATCAATGAAATTGAACATGTAATTAAAAACTCAGCAAAAAAGAAAAGTCTGGGCCCTGATGACTTCACTGACAAGTTCTAGAAGACATTTAGAGAGGAACTACTGCTATTACGGTTTAAACTCTTCAACGAAATTGCAAGGGAAGCAATACAGCCAAATTCATTCCTGGAAGAATACATCACCTTGATCCCCAAAGCACAGAAAGACCCAACTGAAAAAGAAAACCACAGGCCAATCTCGCTAATGAACAAAAAAAATCCTTATTAAGATATTGGCATAGACTGCAGAATATTATCAACAAGAACGTGCACCCTGATCAAGTGGGACTCATCCCAGGGACACAGGGATGGTTCAGCATATGCGAATCAATAAATTTAATACACTATATTGACAGAACCATATGGGTTCTGTTAGAAGAACAGAACAGGACAAAAACCATATGATCATCTCAAAAGATGCAGAAAAACTGTTTAATGCATTAATGATAAAAACCCTACAAAAAAATTGGAAAAGATGGTTTCTACCTCAATCTGATAAAAAGCCATCTATGAAAAAACAATAGCCAATATCATAATAAATGGTGAAAAACTGAAATCCTTCACACTAAAATCAGGAACAAGATAAGGATGTCCACTATCACCACTCCTATTCAATATAGTTTTGGAAACATTAACCACAGCAATTAGACCAGAGAAAGAAATAAAAGGTATTATTCAGTCAAATTGTTATCATTTGCAGATGACAAGATACTCTACATAGAAGACCCCAAGAACTCCACCAAAAGTCTTCTAGACTTAATGACCAAATTCAGTGAAGTAGCTGGATACAAAGTCAACACACAAAAATCAATAGCTTTCCTGTATACAAAAAACAGACTCACTGAGAGAGAGCTGGGACAAATAATCCCTTTCACAATAGCATCCAAAAAATTAAAATACCTAGGAATTCACCTAATGAAAGATATCAAAGACCTCTACTCTGAAAACTACAACACTCTGAAAACAGTGATTGAAGAGGATATCAGAAAATGGAAAGACATCCCTTGCTCCTGGGTAGGAAGAATCAACATAGTGAAAGTGGCCATACTTCCAAAACTGCTATATAGATTCAATGCAATCCCAATTGAAATCCAAGCAGCATACTTCACAGACCTTGAGAAAACAATCCAAAAATTCATTTGGGACAAGAAGAGACCTAGCATAGCAAAAGCAATTCTAGGCAATAAAGACAAACTAAGTGGTATCACAATCCCCAACTTGAAACTATACTACAAAGCTTCTGTTATAAAAACAACATAGTACTGGCAAAGAAACAGACCTGAGGATCAGTGTAACAGATTACAAGATGCAGAAACAACTCCAGACACACTCAACCACTTCATCTTTGACAAAGGAACCAAACATCCTCACTGGAGGAAAGAGAGACTCATAAGTAAAGGGTACTGGAAAAATTGGGTTTCAACTTGCCAAAGATTAAAACTAGACCTATATCTCTCACTATGCACTACACTAAAATCTAAATGGATTAAAGATATAAATATGAAAACAGAAACACTAAACCAGCCGGAAGAGAGGTTAGGTAGAACTCTCAAAGACATTGGAGTAGGAAAAGATTTTATGAATAAAACCTCAGTTGCTCATGAACTAGCACAATCAATCAACAAGTAGGATCTCTTCTTATTAAAAGCTTCTACACAGCAAGAGAAATCACCAACAGTGTGAAGAGATAACCCACAATGTGGGAAAAAATTTCACCAGCTGTTCCTCAGACAAAGGTCTACTATCTAGAATATATAAAGAACTTAAAAAAATTAGACCTCCCAAATTTAAAGACGCAATCCAAATATGGGCATCTGAAATGAACAGACATTTCTCAGACAAAGAAGTAAAAACAGCAAATAAACATGTGAAAAATAGTCAACATCACTGGTCATTCAAGAGATGCAAATGAAAACACTGCTGAGATTCTACCTTACCCCAGAAAGAATGGCTGCTAACATGAAATCAACCAATAACAAATGCTCGCGGGGTTGTGGGGAAAAAGGAACCCTTCTCCACTGTTGGTGGGCGTGTACAATGGTGCAACCACTGCGGAAAGCAGTATGGACATACCTCAAAGAACTAGGGTTAGAGATCCCATTTGACCCAGCTATTCCCCTGCTGGGTATCTTCCCCAAAGACTTAAAAGAATCATACCACAGCAATATATGTGCACCCATGACCATAGCAGCACAGTTTGTAATAGCTGAAACTTGGAAACAGCCCAACTGCTCATCCACTGGAGACTGAATTTAAAAATGTGTTTTTCAAAAATAAAATGGAGTACTACTCAGTCATAAAGAATGAGAAACTAGAGACACTTATAGCTAAATGGATGCACATTAAGGTGATACTCAAGTGAAATAAATAGGACACACATGGGTAAATACCGAATAGTTTCTCTAGTGTTAGAAACAGCAAGTGTCAATAAGGGCTAAAAGGTATAATAGATAATTTGAAATAGGAAGAAAAGATGAAAAGCAGAAGGGGAAATGGGAGGGATAGGGGAAAAGGAAGATAGGAATGGAGTTACCATGAGAAAATGAAAAAATGGAAAGAAAGTCTTTGTAGATAGGGAGGGATGGAGGCGTTGAAGGGAGGGCAGGGGAATGCGGAAAAAAATAAGAACCAAGAAAGATTATATAAAGTTACAAATTTCCAATATGTCATTTTGTTGTATACCTAATTTTTAAAAATACAGCTCTATAGGAAAGGAAGAAGTTAAACTGTCATTATTTGCTGATGATATGATACTCTACATTGAAGATACAAAAAAATCCACCAAAAAACTTCTAGACTTAATTGACAGATTCAGTGGAGTATCTGGATATAAGGTGAATACCCAAAAATCAACAGCCTTCTTATACACAAATAACAGACACACGGAGAGAGAAATAAGAGAAAAAAATCCTTTTACAATAGCATCCAAAAAAATGAAGTATCTAGGAATCAATCTAACAAAAGAAACAAAAGATCTCTACACTGAAAACTACAGCACTCTGAAAAAAAGAAATTGAAGAGGATATAAAAAAATGGAAAGATATCCCTTGCTCCTGGGTAGGAAGAATCAACATAGTGAAAATGGCCATACTACCAAACTGCTGTATACATTCAATGCAATGCCAATTGAAATTCCAACACTGATTTTCACAGAACTAGAAAAAAAAAATCCAAAAATTCATTTGGAACCATAAGAGACCTAGAATAGCAAAAGCCATTTTAGGCAACAGACACATGGCACCAGGTGTAACAATTCCCAATTTGAAACTATACTACAAAGCCACTGTGATAAAAAGAGCATGGTACTGGCAAAGAAAT
>NW_022900921.1:42861182-42942267 GCF_012274545.1 Fukomys damarensis
GAGGTTCCATTTGACCCAGCCATCCCTCTGCTGGGTATCTTTCCAAGAGAACTAAAAGAATCATATCACAGAGAAGTATGTGTACCCATGTTTGTAGCGGCACAGTTTGTAATAGCTAAATCTTGGAAACAGCCCATTTGCCCATCTGTTGGAAACTGGATAAAGAAGATGTGGTTTTCCTATAAAATGGAATATTACTCAGCCATAAAGAACAAGACAATAGATTCATTCATAGGAAAATGGATACATATTGAAGATATACTCCTAAGTGAAATAAATAAGTCACACATGTGTAAATACCGAATAGTTTCCCTGGTGTGAATAATCTGCAACAATGCATAAGATTCTAATACGATTACTGACATTTAGAAATGGGAAGAAAGGAGCTAAAGGTGTAGGGAAGGTGGGATGGGTAGGGGAAGAGTAAAAAGGGAAAAGAACAAAATGTGAGAGAATGAAAAGATGGAAATAAAGTGTTTGTAGATGGGGAGGGGAGGAGGGGGTGAAGGGAGGGCAGAGGTAAGGGGAAAAAATGAGAATCAAGACTTGTCATGTAGAGGTACAAGATCCCAACAATGAATGTAACTGTACTGTATCCCTAAAATGTACCAATACACTCAATTAAAGCTGAAAAAAAGAAAAAAAGAAAAAAACCAAAACACCTCTAGGGCCAGGGATTTAGCTCAGTGGTGTCACCGCCTGCCTCTCAAGTGCAAGGACCTGAGTTCAATTCCCACTACCAAGGGAAAAAAAAATATAGCTCTCAATAACATAAAATTTAAGAAGTCTAATATAATAAGAGATTGTAACTGTACTGTATCCCTAAAATGTACCAATAAACTCAATTAAAGCTGAAAAAAAGAAAAAAAGAAAAAAACCAAAACACCTCTAGGGCCAGGGATTTAGCTCAGTGGTGTCACCGCCTGCCTCTCAAGTGCAAGGACCTGAGTTCAATTCCCACTACCAAGGGAAAAAAAAATATAGCTCTCAATAACATAAAATTTAAGAAGTCTAGAATATAATAAGAGATTTCTAATTCCTCAAGATATGAAAATGAGAGGCCTACAGAAAAATTAGTCAATAGATTACAAAAGTTAAATATTGCAGAGATAAGGCATAAAAGAACATTAAAACAGCTACTATACACACTCTTTCCTTTTCCCTCTCTCTTTTCTTTTTGAGACAGGGTTTTACTATGCATTTCAGGCTGGTCTTTAACTCACTATATAGCCCAAGCTGGCCTCAAAATCATGACAATCCTCCTGCCTCAGCATCCCAAGTGTTGGGATTACAGGTGTGCACAACCATGCTTGGCTAACACACTCATTATGACCAAAGATTTAAAGAGAAAAGTAAGAAGAGACATGAAAGGCCTTAAAATAGCCAAATATCTGGAAATGAAAAAAGACAGTGTCTTAAATTAATAACAATAAATATTTTAAAAGTTTCACCTAAGCATATCACATTTAAACTGCAAAAAGTCAATACAAAGAGAATATCCTGAAAAATATCCAGACGGGAGAGAAAAGGAACAAAAATAAGAATCATATCAGATTTCTCTTCAGAAACCATGTATACAAGAAAAAAGAGTGAAATATTTAAGGTATTGAAAGAAAAAGCCTTCTATTCAGAATTCTATATCCAAAAACCTATCTTTCTAAAGTTAAGAATTGCTCCCTTAAAAGAAAAATTGAGGAAATCTGTTGCTAGTAGAACTACCTTGCGAGAAATATTCAAAGCTTTTCAGATACTTAGGGCTACATAAATATCAAGGCTGGGCATTGTGACATATGCCTGTAATCCCAGCACTCAGGAGGCTGAGATGCAGGAGGATTGTGGTGAGTTTGAGGCCAGACTGGGTAATGAGTTCAAGGCCAGCCTGGGAATTAATATGAGAAAATGAAAAATAATGGAAATAAAGTCTTTGAAAATAGGGAGGGAGGAGTTGAAGGAAGGGCAGGGGGATGGGGAAAAAATAAGAACCAAGATTATGTAAAGGTACAAATTTCCAACAATGTCATACTGTATACCTCAAATGAACCAATAAAATTAATTTTATAAAAGTATCAGAGGACTAAATGAAGATAGAAATCTTTTCTTTTTCTCTCTTTAACTGACCTACCAGATAACAGTTTGTTAAAAATAATAGCAACAATATACTATTTCATCTTATAAATAGGTGAGATTAAGGATCACATGGGGATGAAAGTGATGAGTTTTCAAATATTTTGCTATAAGGTACCTGGCACTATTCATGAAGTATTATTTGAAAATAGAGTTAGAATGGATAGAAATTTACATTGCAAATTGTAGGGCAACTACAAAAAGGTTTTTTTGGGAGGGAGTACTGGGGCTCAAACTCAGGACCTTCACTTTTGAGGCAGGTGCCAGAGCCACTGAGCTAAATCCCTGGCCCTTTTCATTAATCTCTTTTTTTTTTTTTTTTCCCGGTACTGGGGATCAAGCTCAGAACCTTGAACTATGAAGGCAGGTGCCAGACCACTGAGCTAAATCCCTGGCCCTACAAAAAGTTTTTCTAAAGTATAATAAATATCCTAAGAGAAGAAACAGAATTGAGAGATATAAAATGCTCAATTAAAACCATAAAAAACAGAAGAAGAACTGAAGGCAAAGAAAGAAAAAAAAGAACAGGATAATAAAAAACGATTACAAATATATCAAGTAAAATACAAATTATCAAGATAGATTGCAAAAGGCCTAAGTATATTTATCTCTAAGAAACTCACATGATATAAAGATGCTGATACTAATGAAGGGAAAACTGAAGTAGCTATGAATTTCAGACAAGAAAGATTTCAGAAGAAAAAATTATCAGAGATAAAGAGTTATAAAATAATAAAAAAATTTAATCTTTCCAAGAGAACATAATAATACTTAAAAGAATATGCCTCTACTTTTAGAGATAGTGAAGGGGGTCAAGGGGAGGGGGAAGGTAAGGGAGAGGGAAGTAAACAGATTGAAAATGACCCAGATATGCTACATGCACATGCCAATTCCCCACACATCACAATTCTGTATTACTAACATGAAATAAAAATGAAAATGTATGCTAACAACAAAGTATATCAACATAAAAGAAGTGTAGCACAAAGGAAGATGGTCTCAAACCAGTGATCTAAATGTCTACCTTAAAATGGGGAAAGAAGAGTAAATTAAATCCAAAAACTATGTGAGGAAATAAAAAAATCAATAGAAAATCAACAAGAGAAAAATAAAATTAACACAGCTATATAAAATGTGTAATATACAAAATACATATACCTGACAAAGAAATGTATAAAATATTTTTAGAATCCATACAGCTTAGTAACAAGATGACAAACATTCCAGTAAAAACACAGCTACCAGATGTGAACAGATACTTCACAAAAGAAGACAAATTAGTGACCAAGAAGCACGTGAAAAGTTACTCAGCATCATTAGTCAAAGGGAAACACAAGTTAAAATTAACAATAGCAAGTACTGGAGAAGATGTAAAGTGGAACAGTCATAAAAAGTGGCAGTGTAAAGTGGCACACACACTTCAGAAAATAATGTCAATTTGTTACAAAGGTAAGCACAATTACCGTAAAATCCAGCCAATTCCATTTTTACTTATTTATCAAGAAAAACAAAAAATCAGGTGCATGCACAGCCTTGAACAGAATGTTCACAGAAATTTTATTCTTCTTGGCCAAAAACTGAAAGTAACTTGTCACGAACTATGTTGTGCTCCTCCAAATTCATACACTGAAACCCTAATCTGTGATGTGACTGAACTTGGAGAGAGGACACTTTAAAGAGGTAATTAAGGTTAAATGGAAAGGGGTGAGAGTATAGCTCAGCAGTAGAGCTTTTGTCTAACATGTGTGAGCCCTGGATTTGATCTCCACCATTACACACACATACACACAAAAACAGAGGTTAAATGTGGTTATAAGGATGGGACCCTTTTCCAAGATGACTGAGGTCCTTAAAGAGGAACAACACACACACCCAGGATGTGCATGCACAGAAGAAAGCCAGGTGAGGACATAGGAGAAGGCAGCCATTTGTGGAACAGTGAGAAAGGCCTCAGAATGCCAGCAATGTGATCCTGAACTTTTAGCCTCCAGAAATGTAAGAAAATATATTGCTATTGTTGAAGCTACTTGGCCTGTGGTATTTTTTATGGTGTCCTTAGCAGACTAATACACAACTTAAACGCCCATGCACAGGTGAATACAGGAATGATCAAGCTACGCCCATGCACAGGTGAATACAGGAATGATCAAGCTACACAGTGAAAGGAAAGCTACACGATAAAAAGGAATGAACTTACAAATTCATATATAGAATATCAAGTATGAACTTCAAAAATATACTGAATGAAAGAATCCAAGACACAAATAAGTACATACTGTGTGATAAAAGGCAAATTTAATGTGTGCAGAAAACAGTCACGGTTGCCTGATTTGGGATTTGATGGAAGGTTTGAGGGAATGTTAGGGAGGCGATGGAAATGTTCTACATCTTGACTGCAGTGGCAATTATACATTTTACTTATTTATCAAAACTCACTAAATTGAATGTTTAAAATGAGTTTATTTCATATAAATTATACTTCAATACAATTGATTTTAAAATTAATTTACCAGCAATTTATAAGAAAGTAAACAAACTTGATATTACATTAATATTCAAAAGCACACATTGAAGCAAAAATGTTGGTTGTTCAAGTGAGTTATTGCATAATGAAAAGGAAATATTTTCATCAGAAATGCATAAAAACACAGGACTGGAATAAAATTAATAGCTTCAAAAACAAAGTAAAAAAAAAATTATTAAGAAGAAAGTAGACAAATCTACAACTATAGAGGAATATCTGAAGACATCTTTTCCAGAAATTAAAATACAGAACACAAAATTAGTAAGGACTTGTAAGAACTGACACAGTTACACCTAATCTAATATATATTTTTACATATTATATGTAACACACATATATGCATGCACTCAAAATAAGTGAGTACACATGCTTTTCAAGCTCATGTAGATTATCATTAAATACTGCCCTGACACTAAGCAAGTCTTAATAGATACCAAACAGTTGGTATCATATCAGCCATTTTGTCTGATCATAATGTTAGAAATAGTAGATATCAAAATACTAGACATAACAAAGTTGCAAAATGGTATCCACAGTATGTTATCACTTAAATGAAAAGTTAAAACCAAAACAACATAGTATATAATAGATAGGTGACAAATACAGAAAAAGTATGAAAACATGAAAGGGGGTTTGACAAATTGACATAAAACTTGTATCAACTATTAGGCAGGAAGGAAGAGAGGATTAGTAGCGGTATCTATAATATTTCTTTAAACAAAGAGATACAATTATATGAAGCAAATATGACAAAATGTTAGTGTTCTTTTATCTAGGGGATGGGGATATGTGTGTCTGTTTTATTACCTTTTTTGTACTTTTTGTATGTTTTAAATAGTTTCCAAATTTTAAAAAATACTAAAGTTTATATTTTTTGTAGGGTAGATAAAAGACTAGAGGAGAACCAGAATAGATACAAGAAATTGTTAAAAGGCTAAAATTCAATGTGTATTTAAATAATTTAACTGTTTGCCTAGCTATTAACTCATGGAAAACCGAACAAAAGATTAAATGTGATACTGGATGCATTATAAAGGCATCACCCAGACATACTTGCTCATCTTCTCTGTTGAGGGCATCTACTTTTTCTTTTAATCTGTTACCCTCTGCTTCAGCAGTGATAAGTTCCAATTTGAGGGTATTGTTATCTGCTTCTAATTGGCGGGCCTTATTTTCCCAGTTTTCAGCATCTTCATTGGCTTTTCGAAGTTGATCCATTATTTGCCGATTCTCAGATTCCTGAAAAGCAAATCTTAGATATTATTTAAAACCTCTATGAGAAAATCTATCCATACTCTTCTTAGTTTAGAAACCTGGCCATACTATAATTAAACAAAAAGCAGCTCAATCGGGATCTATAGTGGCTCAGTCACAGTTACCTCCCTAGTGAATTAAATCAAGTTAATTATTATCTTCAGGAACTGGATAATGCATTTTTATACTTTCTTGGGTTCAAACAAAATTTTCATTGCCTGCTTTTCCCAAGGTGCTTACTGGCTCCTTTCTGGTCTGACTTCTGAGCCTTGGATCTTTTGTGTCTGTGTATTCTTTCTTATTCATGACCACTTTACTGGGTTGTACTGGTTATAAAGCTTCTGAATTCTTACACAGCTGAAGGGTCAACTTCTGCCAATTCTCTTGGTTTAGAGCATTTCCTGTCTTGGCTCCTGCCTCCTTTTCACAAACCCAGCCTTAATTTTCCTGATCATGGATATAATTCATTTTTACTTGTTATTCTAATTATTTGCCTGAAATTGGTCACAAGTTAAATATCAAACCTAGGCCAATAAACACTATTTATAAATTATATGAATTCATGTGTAAACTGGACATACAATATAAAACCAGGTTTTTTCAACCTTCAAAGTTATACCTTGAGTGGACTGATTGAACAGGATCTTCTTTCTAGAGGAAAAAAATTAGATCCACAGATAATACACTATGCTGAATAATCATTATTAGGCTATTTTTGAAACATCTTAGTATTATGGCTTGGCCAAGTCATTCTAAAAAATCAGCTGTAATTTCAGTAAATAATAAAAGGGCACTAGATTTCTTTCACTGCTACCTGTTGATAAATACCACATTTCTCTATGAGAAATCTTGGGCTAAAAAAAAAATGACCAAATTGCAAATAAATAATGTTCAACTCTATAAGCCTTTCAAATTAGATTTATGTTCTCACAGTTACTTAATCATAAGAAACTGTTTGCAATTCAGTTAATATTGCCACCTTGTGGTTTCTAATATGAAAGATCTTTGCCAACTTTGTTAACAAATTAATACCATATACTAAACTACTTGCTTGACTTTGAAGATTCAGATATTCCAGATGTGCCAGTAGAAACCTAATGCATGTTTTCTGTGATTATACTAAAAACAATAGTTGTTCATCGAGGAAGTGATCAGGAATTACCAAGTAAAATACACACAAACTGAATTTTACCCATATCAACTTTTAGCTTTTTTTTTTGACTGCCTGTAGATCTTATTTATGCTGTTTGCTTAAAACTGCCAGATAGTTTATGTAGTTAGGTGTGGATATACTTTCTCTTCACTTTTTAAATTTAATCTCCAAGATAGAAACCTTTTAAATGTTAAATTTAGTTTTATGACCAGTGAAAAAGTAAAAAATGATCACAGAAAACATCTCTTCTGCCCTCAAGCCACCCAGGGGCCCCCCATCTTGGTACAAAAAAATCACATTTTGAGCTTTTCTGCATCCTCCCATGTAAATCAGAGCAGTATGGGGCCCAAGAGATGCAACATTATGAAGAAAATGAAGCTGTTTTTAGTACTTTCTTCTTCTCTTTAGGATCTCTCAGCTCTACATGGTACCTCTCTGATCCTACACACTAAGCAAATGAATAAAATACCACATACTTCTTGATGCCCCTCTCTACCAAACAGATGCCTGGTTTGCTCTGCCTGGAAGTACCTGAACCCATCCAATAATGTGAAATGCAATCTCACAAACAAAACCACATTAGGATGCTAAAAGCTAAGAGAAGCTTGATGTGTGATATCTGAAAATACAATTCTAAAATCTAAATACTCCATAATGTTGGAATTTCAGGTAATGTGATTGATGAACTAGGGAAATTTAAAGGAAGCATCTAACATTGGCTAAAAGCTTACTACATATTAAATGCTCTTCTGGATATTCATTGATTTCTTTTTTACCTAGTCCACAGTATATTTACTGTCTCATTCTACTAGGTGTTTTATATACCTTATCTCATGTGCTTGAGTGTTCTTTTCAACTACAGATGGGGAAATGGAGACTCGGGGTGACCAACATTAATGAGGAAAAAAAAGTTACATCTGGCTGATTGTGAAGGGTATTTGCATTATTTATACCCTGAAAACAGTAAGTATAGGAATCCACTTGCTTTCTCTACATAAGGCCTGAAAGCAAGGTTTGCAATTAGGGGTTCTAGACTCTCTTAACTCTCAGAGCCTGTTACAGTCTATGTACACTAAGAACAAATATTCAAGATATATTTGTGGACTGATATTGATATGTTAAATAAGCCGTGGAAAGTAGAGTCCCCGTTAATAGTATGAGTAGTAGTAGGTAGCACCACACCCTATTATGAAGCTCAATCCATGTACACTCTGAGATATTTTATCTAATTGCCATATTCACCAACCTTGGTCAAGATCTATGTTTATTCCAGAGTTACTACTTGGGATCATCTGCTGTCACATATGCACACCTACCTGATCAAAGAGTTGCTAACAAAGAAGTACAAAGAACAGACATCCACTCTGTGGTCCTACAAAACAGATGGCCCTGTAATAGGGTGATCAATTCTAATCTGCTACACAACCAACCAAGCAGAGCCACCTCGTCCCAGGATTATCACTAAAAACACCACCATTTTCAAACATGAGAGAGGCTGACTTGATAGTGGCCCTTTGTCTGTTATCCAGATAGGAAGATTCTGTTTGGAGTGTTTAAATGTAGCAAACCAAAAGGCACATATTCTTAACTCACCTTTCTGAACACTGGTGATAGTCTAAATATATAGTTAATTTACCACTGTCAAAACTAAAATATGCTATGTAGTAAAGAAAGACTTCAGTTATCTCTTCTGATATATGTGATCAATTACTACATTAATTCTCATAAACTCTTAGGTATTGTTGTGGTTTTTATCTAGGTTTCCCCTCAAAGCCTCATGCTCATAGGTGGGGCTTTTGGGAAGTGACTGGATCATGGTATGCAGTTCTCATCACTGGATTAGTCCACCGATGAGCTTATAACTGGACATGATACTGAGAGGTGAAGCCTAGTGGGAAGAGGTGGGTCACTGGAGGCATGGCCTAGAAGGGTATATATCTCTCATCCTTCTTTGATCCTTCTCGCTGCTTCTTGCCTACCATGTCATGAGCTCTTTCTACTCTGCCAGCCACCCTGCCAGCCCACTACGAACCGAAACCTCTACAAACTGTGAGACAAAACAAACCCTTCTTCCTTCAAATTGTGGATGTCAGGTATTGTGTCTCAGCAAAGAAAAAGTAACTAAGATATCATGAACAAGGAGAAAAATATATATACATACTTCAGACTTTAATATATTCTTCAGCTTGTTAACTTCCGAATTAGTATCTTGGACCTTCTGTTTTATGTCATTAAGTTCATTATGTGTATCATTCAGTTTTTTGGACAATGCCTATGGAAAAAAGATATCTAGATTTGACTACAAGAAACAAAAAAATTTCTGTATGTAATAGTATCACCAAAAATATAAATTTAATTTATTTGCCACAAATATGATAAACAAAATTAACATACCTAATATATAAAATTCACATAAACATGGTGAGGAAACACAAAAGCCTAAGAGTAAATGATCAAAGGACCCAACCACAATTCACAAAGTAGAAACATAATTAGATAATGCTTGAAAAAAATTAAACATTACTAGTGACCAATGATATAGTAATTAAAACAAATTCTATTTTTCCCACCAAATTAGTAAAGATTTTAAAACTTCAGTTCTAGAAAGAATAGGTATCTCCATATATTGCTTACTTCAAATATAAATTTCCAAAAAGCAGGTTTGTGATTAGCTGTATAAACTGACATTTTTAAATGTTCATTAAAAAAAGAGAGAAAATGTTGACTACTGTTAAAGGTAGGCAAAGGTAAATAAAGGTTTACGATGTTTTAAAATATAAAAAATTCCATTTAATTAAACTTAAATTAAAAAAAAGAAACCTCATAAGCTTTGGCTCAACATGATGAAATCTAGTAACATTTAGTAAAGAGATTGTTTATTAAGATGTTGTTATAATAAAAATATGTATTCACATTAGTTGAATGATACAGCAAATAATCAGATATCTGTACACTGGTGTAGTCACAGTGAAATATTTGGAGTAATATTTAATAATGGAAATGCTATCTATATTAAATTTTTAAAATCAGGCTAAAATACAAAAATATCCCATCCAAATTTCTAAAAAATGTGGTATCATGGATAAGTTTTTTTTTAAGTTTCTCATTTTCTATAGTAATGGTTCTTAATCTGTCATCCATAGAGAGATCTCTTTGTTTAACCTTAGGTCTATGACCCAAAAGAAAAAAACTAATTTGGAACATGTATTACCAATTTTCTTTCTGATGATCAAAAGTGTTTATGGATGGGGAATGAGGAAAAAAGTAAGAAAGAACAAGATATAGCAAAGAAAGGTACAAATTCCCAATGATGAATATCAGCATATTGTATACCTAACATGTACCAATAAAATTAATGAATAAAAGAAGTGTCTATGGAGTTTTTAACAAGGCTAGAAATGTTTATGTTACAATAAGCTAACAACAGTTACAAAATAGTGAGTAATATGCTAGATACTATAGTACGTACCTTCCACTTATGGGGTGTGATCATACAATTGCTACATGTTTAAATTTTTAAAAATTTTATTACAGTAAAAGATACACTGCCACCCCCCATTCTCCATCACTTCAAAAGTACTTATTCCATCATTCATGCAATTTGTGAAGCAGTTCTGGAAGTCGGCTTTCCTTAATGTCTTTGGTTGTGCTATTGTGGATGCTTTGATGTCCTAAATTAGAAGTGTTTACCTTTCAAGGTCATTTTGACTTTGGGGAACAGTGAGAAGATGCCCAGTTCCTCATGTGGTGTGTAAGGCAGCTGAGGACACATTGTAATGCTTTTAAAAGACTGCCTTTCTGTTGGATGGCATGTGGGAGCATTCATTGTACATTATTTTCATAAAAACATGAAAAAAGATTTCCAGAGCTGCTTCACAAAGTGGAAAGAACAACGGGGTAAATGTGTTTGAACTAAGGGGGAGCATTCTGAGAGGGGTAAATGGCAATGTCTCTTTTAGTGTAATAAATTTTTAAAAATTAAATATACACTGTATTTTTTACCAGTCCTTGTACATTCTCATTAACTACCATTTTTATAGATTATGTAATGAGTCAGAGAAATTAAACTGTGTAATTATACAACCTGTAGTGATATTCAACTACATATAAAGTGGTGTGGTTTTTATTTCAGCTACTTTATTAAAAAGCATATGTTAACATAGTGAAAATGGCCATACTACCAAAACTGCTATATACATTCAATGCAATGCCAATTGAAATTCCAACACTATATTTCACAGAACTAGAAAAAAGAATCCAAAAATTCATTTGGAACCACAAGAGGCCTAGAATAGCAAAAGCCATTATAGGCAACAGACACATGGCACCAGGTGTAACAATTCCCAATTTGAAACTATACTACAAAGCCACTGTGATAAAAACAGCATGGTACTGGCAAAGAAATAGGCCTGAGGATCAATGGAACAGACTGGAAGACACAAAAACAAATGCAGATGTACTCAGCTACCTCATCTTTGACAAAGGAGCTCACCATCCTCAGTGGAGGAAAGATAGCCTCTTTAATAAATGGTGTTGGAAAAACTGGATATCAACCTGCCACAGATTAAAATTAGACCCTTATCTTTCGCCATGCACTAAATTAAAATCCAAATGGATTAAAGATCTAAATATTAAAACAGAAACATTAAACTTGCTGGAAAGTAAGTTAGGCAGAACTCTGGAAGACATTGGTATAGGAAAAGACTTTATGAACAAATCCTCAGTAGCACGGGAACTAGCAGAAAGAATCAACAACTGGGATCTCATCTTACTAAAAAGCTTCTGTACTTCAAAAGAAACCATTAGCAGAACTAAGAGACAATCTACAATGTGGGAAAAAATTTTTACCAGCTGTACCTCAGACAAAGGACTATTATCAAGGATATATAAAGAACTCAAAACAATCAGTCCCCCCAAATATAAAGACCCGATCCAAAAATGGGCATCCGAAATGAACAGACATTTCTCATACAAAGAAGTGAAAGCAGCAAGAAAATATATGAAAAAATGTTCCACATCACTGGTCATTCGAGAGATGCAGATGAAAACAACACTGAGATTCCACCTCACCCCACAAAGAATGGCTGCTATCAAGAAATCACACAATAACAAATGTTGGCGGGGTTGTGGGGAGAAAGGAACCCTCCTCCATTGTTGGTGGGAGTGCAGACTAGTGCAACCACTATGGAAATCAATATGGAGATACCTCAAAGAGCTTGGACTGGAGGTTCCATTTGACCCAGCCATCCCTCTGTTGGGTATCTTTCCAAGAGAACTAAAAGAATCATATCACAGAGAAGTATGTGCACCCATGTTTATAGCGGCACAGTTTGTAATAGCTAAATCTTGGAAACAACCTATTTGCCCATCCGTTGGAAACTGGATAAAGAAGTTGTGGTTTTTCTATAAAATGGAATATTACTCAGCCATAAAGAGCGAGAGAATAGATTCATTCATAGGAAAATGGATACATATTGAAGATATACTCCTAAGTGAAATAAATAAGTCCCACATGTGTAAATGCCAAATAGTTTCCCTGGTGTGAATATTCTGCAACAATGCATAAGATTCTAATAAGATTACTGACATTTAGAAATTTGAAGAAAGGAGCTAAAGGTGTAGGGAAGGTGTGATGCGTAGGGGAAGAACAAAAAGGGAAAAGAAAAAAATGTGAGAGAATGAAAAGATGAAAATAAAGTGTTTGTAGATGGGGAGGGGGTGAAGGGAGGGCAGAGGTAAGGGGAAAAAATGAGAATCAAGACTTGCCATGTAGAGGTACATTATCCCAATGATGAATGTAACTGTACTGTATCCCTAAAATGTACCAATAAACTCAATAAAATTTAAAAAAAGCATATGTTAAAAAGTATTAAAAATGTTAAGTGCACCGAAAATCACTCTTTAAAAAGTCAAATGTTCAGTGACTGTGGATGATAAATATACGATCCTTTTTCATGACTTGTTTAAAGGAAACAGATTTCTATAATAAGCTTCTATTTCTTAACCAATAAAAAACAAAACTAAATTTCTAGTTTTTTGTAAACACAAGTTAGCTTATTTGCTCTAATATAAACAGAGTACACAAAAGTAGACTTTGTACATTCTTATCTTCTGGTTTTTATTGTTCATTAATTTTTTTAAAAATGAACATTGTTTTAGAATAGTTTTGGATATATAGGAATGTTGTTAAATTAGTACAGAGAGCCCCACATACTCCATACCCTTTCCTCTATTTTAGCATTTTAGCTTGTATGTTATCAAAATTAATGAACTAACATTAATACATTATCTGAAGTCCATATTGTAAGAAGAGTTCTTCCATTTTTACAAAATGTATTTTTTTATTCCATAATCCCATAAACTGTTAAAGTATTTTAATGTCTCAAATAATTTTTTATAATTAAAGTGTTTCAATATATAGCTACTCATGTAAATTAAAATTTGTAACAGTTAAAGAATACAGGTTTTATGATAAAAACTAAACACCCAGAAAATGATATCAAAGTAGGGGAAATCATCTGGACTGAAGAATACTGAAGGGGAAAGAAAGTTTCCAAATATAACTTTTTAATGTTCTAGTTAAAATATTGTTGTTAGGAATGAGAAATGTCAATTAGACTGAAATATATTGGCTTAGAAAAAGTTATTATAAAAATAATTTTCATAAAAGAAATCACAGTTCTAAAGAGGCCCCCAAAATTGTGGCACTGTCCATATTAAACAGAATAATACATAGTCCATCAAATAAACTTACCCTTTCCTTTAATGTTTCTGATGGCTTTTATCCTCACTTGTTGATTTATTCAGTAAAGAAGTACTTTCTAAGGTGTAATACAAATCTGTTATATTTGCCCATTTCTTCTTTTAATATTTAACACTTTATGTCTGAGAATTTCATTTATAAATTATATGGCATATTCTGTCATAACATTTTTTAAATTGGCTAGTTCCAATGTCTGAGCTTTTGTACAAGATAAAGTTAGGGTTGTACCTCAGGATAAATTTTTTTTTTCTTGGAGAAAAGGATTCTAGGAGTAAGTATACCTGGTTTTCTTGCTTGGCTTTGCCAAACTGCTCTTGGAGATTGTCATTGTCATGAGCCAAGATATCTCTTTCCCTAGCAATTTGAGCCAGCTCATCATTTGTTTCATCCTGTTGTCGACGCATTCTGGCAATATCTTGTTCACACATAATGAGGGCCTCAGTAGACTGTCTATTCCACAAATCAAATAGTATATAAGAACAGACATTTTACTGAAACAGAGTAACAAATACTCACAAGACAGAAGGTGGACAGTATGAAAACATTTGGGAGAAGTTTTAAACATGTTTAAATGTATAGGAATATTGCAAAGATATCACGTTAATTTCTCTACATTGCCATCATTTCACTATGAAAGACACTATGTAATGTAAGAGCCAACAATTTGCTAAGTATTTCAAAACTTTTGACATTCAAGAATAGGAAGGCCTTCATCCTACCTCTAGCTGTATGGCTTTGTCTCCTTTGTAGATTCCTCTTCTTCTGCCCCCTTAAAAATTAATGTTTTTCAGGGCTCAAACCTTGGCCTCCTGATTCTCATCACATAAGTTTCTTAGAGAAAACCCATTTGTATCCATAGCTCTAATCTCCACTATTCCCAGATGACTCCAGAGCCATGAACTCCAGCCTTAGCTCCTCTGCTAACATGTCAGATTCAAGCTTTCAGGACTTGTCTACAACAAGGTCTCAAAGGCTCTTTAAGTTCAGAGGCAAAACATGTTTTCACATTTCTGTCATAGTAAGTACTCATTACTGGCCAGAAACCTGGCCTTTTCCTCCTCTTTCCCTCATAAACACCTCACTCCTTCTGTTCCTCAATCCCTAAATCCCAATTTACCATCAACTCCTCTGCATGGATATTCTAAAACACACACATGAGCGCGCGCGCACGCACACACCTCTTTTAAGTCTTTAATGATTTTTTTATGGCCCAACAGGTGAAACCAAGACTCATCTGTCTATAACAGAGGCCTCTTTAAGCCTGTTTAGCTTCTTTTTCATTTATATTTTGGGTTCCAGCAACACTCACCCACTTGTAGTTCACATGGCTCTTGAATATGATTTGTGGTTCCTTGCCATTTTAAAATTCTGAATGTCTTTCTTTTTATTTTGCTAGGCAAACAGCATCCTCTCTTTTAGTTCCCTAAACATATTCATACCTCCCTTGAACATTAACAGAATTATCACCTCACCCATAACACTAAGCCTCTTGTTTCATACTCTTTGTACCTTACATGGTACTTTGCCCCCACTAAGTGCTCAAATATTTGTTGAATGGCTTACCTTGATGCCTGTTCCATCTCAGCAATGATATTCTTCATGCCTGAAATGGTCTTTTCCTTGAAAAGTAATATAAATATTAAATAAAAATTATCTTAAACTGTTATTTCTGTAAAAACTGAATAAACAAAATGTCCCCTCCCTTTTTTTTTCACTTCATTTTGAACACTATGTCTATTCTTCTTTTGTGCATTTTAAAGCCTACTATATCAATACAAATATTTGGACTGTGCAAAAATAGATTATGTCCATTAAAGTAAAGGCTATTTTTAGGCCTACTGATCCAAGATAATATGTAAAATACATTGTTAAAAGACTTGTGCAGTCACCTAGCAATACAACACCCCCATATTTAACTTGTTTTATTTTTCCTCTAGGAAAATCAACAGTTTGTCATTGGAATATTCTATAATGAACAGGATTCACTCACTTCCTTATATTTTTCATGTTATAAAACCCAGGGAAGTGAATCACATATAATTAAATTTAGTTCATCAGAAAAATGACTATGAATGAGTATATTTTTTATATTAGTCAGCGATCTCATTTTCAAAAAGTTGTGAAATGGGTTTGAATATTTTTAATGCCTTCAATACTATTTATACATCTCCTTTTAAAACTCTCATTGAGCCTGAGCTAGTTTAACTATAAACAGATACTTAGAGCTAATGTTAACCTTTTAAAAAATAGGAAGAAATGGGGCCGGGGATTTAGCTCAGCGGTTCGGTGGCCTGCCTTGCAAGCGCAAGGACCCAAGTTCAATCCCCGGTACCAAAGGGAAAAAAAAAAAAAAAGGAAGAAAGGGTCAGGGATTTTAGCTCAGTGGTGCAGCCACTTGCCCTGCAAGCATAAGGACCCAAGTTTGATCCCCGGTAACAAAAAAAAAAGAAAGAAAGAAAATTATCCTTTATCCTTTCATTAAATAATTAACTAGATTTAACCTTGTCCTTCGAATTTTAAATCCTTAGTAACCAAGAATGAGTACAAAAATGAAACTTATTTCCCAATCAATACTATCTGTCTCTACAGTTTAGTATGTGTGCACTATCTTCTATTTACACTACCTTTCTTTACTCACACTATTTCCCTTTATTTATGTGTCCCCCTCCAGAATAATTTTAGCTTCAGTTTAATTTTCTAATTTCCAATAGAATGGTAAAGATTGTACATCTGGCTAGACTGAATAGTGTAGTATAGGTAGAATATCCATTACAAAAACAGTTAAACCTGTTTGAGAACAAGCTTGTGGAGAAAAAAAAAACTCAAACAGAAAATACTGCTCAAAATAGAATTTTACATATTCTAAAGATATAATTTGATGTACTGTAAAACTCTAAAAACCTAACTGAACTTCTAATGCTTTTGAAAGTAATTACTTGGTTGAGTTTGAAATATACTTTATAACCTTTAACAGGACTTTTCTTTATTAATAGAAATTTACCTTGAAAGTAAGGTTTTTGTAGGAACACTGTAAAGTACAGGGAAACAAAACTACTCAATAGAATCTAATAATATACCCTCAACCTAGTTTTCTCTTAATAGGACTCCAACACAACCATTACATTAGCAATTTAATAGTCCTTGTACAACCTCAGTATGTTCATCCATCTAAAAACATAAATTCACATTAATTATTAAAATTTGGCTTAGACAGGATGGTCATAAAGGAATGTATTTAGAAAGAAGAAAAACTAAAGACTTACACAAAGAATTCTGGATTTTCTTTAAAAATTCTGAGCTTGCTACTCAGTTTTCTATCAATTGGTAGCAAATAGTAAAAATCACCTTATTCACTATAATGTAGACTTTTACAAATTAAATTATTTCTCTAATGGAAATATTAGACTATAAAACAGTCCTACTTCCCACTGAAGGACAATTGTTAGTTCAGTTCTGAAATGCCATCATAGAGAACATTATCTTTTAAAATTTTCTAAAATTGTCTTTAAAATCATGTGTCCTTCAGAAGATGATTACTTTCATAAAATTTTATACATTTTTGATTTTGAAATGGACTTAAATTCAGTATTCCTTGTGAAACAAAGTTAACACTGGTATAGTTAGCAAAATTGAAAGAAATGTGAAATATTAGATATGGTAGAGAGAAATGAGACTCAGGAAAATGTGAAAAAATGCATTCTTACAAATTTAGTCTCTTGAAAGAAAATTGTATTTTAAAATGTTGTGAATGTAGGAGAAGCAAAATTCCCCCTAAAATTTCAAAAATAATGACAGCCTTTCCAGCAAGTAAGCCAGTATTTATTATCTCATGTCTTTTGATGGCTTCCATGATGCTCATGATCCCAAATCTAGTAACTTCATTTTTCTAACACTAAAAGCCCAAGCACCTATAAATGTTTTATCTATGTATCTCAAAGACAATTTAAATTCATGTGAGTAATCTTTCTACTACGTGTGTTATATTTCCTATGTTTCCTACTTCATGCATAGGAACTACTTATTTGGTCGCTAACGTGGAACCCACATCTTGCCAATCTGACTTCCTGACAGATGCCCTTCTCTCACTGATACTACTACTATCCCCATACAGGTCTCACACTGTTCTCTTAACTAGTATCCCTGTTACTAGTCTCATTTCCTTTGTAATTTATTTTTATCTGGATTTACAATGCCAAGATACTTTTCCTAAAATAATCAACTACTTCATTTCATCATTACATTATTATAATGACCTTCTCTATCATTGGTTTTTCTGTCTCATTTCATCTTTTACCCTCCATCTTAGCAACCTATTCTCTACCGTACTAAACTGTCAGGAAGTCTCAGATAATCTCATGAAAGCCACGGGTCTCCTGTAAACTCATTTACCTGTCTGATTACATTCTCACTATCCTTTCCTCTAAATCTTTTTCTGGCTTATTTCTAGTCATTTTTCAGTGAATATGAGGTGCTGTCACTCCTAGAAGTTTTCCTAGGTCTTCATCCTCCCTTAACCCAACTCTCATGTTGGACCAGGTGTGTTTCTGTCAAGCTCCAGTAATACACTGTGCATATGACATTGTGGTACTTAACATATTCTATCATAATAATATCTTTATATCCTTCCCTATTATATTCACCCTCAGTTTTTAATATATACCTGGTACATGTCAAAAAATTTTTGCTAAAAGAATGGATGGATAGATTGATGAATATTAGGCCATGGGTCCTAGTTCACAATCATAAAGGCAGTTTTAAATGTTTGACCTCCCAGACTACCTGAAAATGTTTTCAAAAAAAATTATTCTAACTTTTTCATTCTGATATTTGAATTTACCAGTGAATATTAGACACTAATTCATGGCAGAAAATCAATTTAAAATATTACCTAGTTAATATGCACACATACTTTCTAAGACTGTCTTAAGATATATCAGTTAGAATTTAAGCTTTCAGCTCTCTAAAAGAACAATGAGAAAATACTATTATTTGTTTCAGATTCAAGTAAACCATAGTTTAATATTTAAATGTTTCACTTAAACATTTCTTGTCCACCACAGTTCTCAAAACATACTTTCATTGCCAAACTCTCTCCAAGGGATGCAATATTCTCAGATTTTTTGTCCAAACATGCTTGTAGGCATTCCTTTTCTTTAGCCAGATCATTGATGGCTGCACCAAGAATGCTGATTTCTTCTCGCTGTGCAATATTTTGCCTTGTAAAATTATCTAAATATGTAATCATAAAGGTGTTGCTTTAATCAAGGTAAAATATTTATCCAGTTCAGACTGAAGCACTTTTCAAAGTTTCCCTTTATTATTACAGTCAATGATTAAAAATAAAAGTACTGTATTCCAAATTAAAAAAGGTTGTTAGTGATTAAAAAGTGTGATGAAACAAAATTCTAAATGGTTTATACATAGAAAAGCACAATTAATACCTTTGAATTAGAAAGTAAACAAAAGCTCAGGGCTAGGGATTTAGTTCAGTGGAGCCATGCCTGCCTGGCAAGCACAGGTCCTGAGTTTGATTCCCAGTACCAGAAAAAAAAAAAATGAATAAAACAAAGCTCTATAGGATAAATTCTCAAAGTAGATTCATAGGTGTGGTGGGGAAGAGTGAGTGCATGGATGGAAGAGATGGAATATCAAAACCACCTGTAGCCCTGGACCCCTTCATTTCCCCATCCCAACCCTCTAACCTAGAATAACTGTTGTATATAAAGATGGCAAGTAACAAAAATTAAAGTAGCTTATTTTTAGAGCCAAATGTCTTCTAATATTCTGGGTTTTTTCCCCAATTTTTCTAAAATTCCTAGGGGGGAAAAAAAATCATCCCAGGGAGTTTGATTCTATTTTTTCTCTATCATGAGAACTCGAGCAAGACAATGGCAATGCTGAAAGCTGAAATGATTGGTGTGGGACAGTGGTTTCAAACTACGGTTTCTCCACCAGCATCACCTGGGAAATGAAAGCTCTCAGGCCCCCAGCCCAGACCTAATAAATCAGAAACTCTGGGAGTAGGCACAAGAGTTATGTTTTAACAAGCCCACCCTTCCCCTCCTCCCATACTGAGTCTAAAGCACAAGGAAAGGTTAGAACCACTGGTCCAGAGCAGAGGTTGTAGGGTGTCAGAATCACCTACAGAAATTGTAAACGTACAAAAGCTCTGGAACTGCCCAATTCAGGGACTCTGGCTTCATATCTTTATCAGCTTTCAGTGATTGTGACACACTGGTATGGTGCTCTACAAGGTCATCTCTGCTAGACCAGACCTTTAGATAACACTTGACCAGTTAATTCCTGCAAGGGTCATCAGATGCAGTGTTGAGGGAGGTCAGACCATATTGTTGTATGCTGCATGGCACTTGAGAATGCACAGCTCCTCTTTGCAGGCAGCACCAACTTTAAAGCAACCCACATGTATGGGGTATTATAACATGAGTTCATTCCTCCTGACAATCAATCCATGAATTTCTTTTAAAAATTCTCTTAACACTTTATTTTCTTGCTACCTATTAACCAAACTTCTACAAAGACTTTTCTATTCTTCATCTCTACTTCACTTCCCATTCATTTCTAAACTTCCACACCTAACATTCCATTCAAATATTCAACGTCATTCAAACATTTTTGTTCTAAATGTGCCAAGTTCTATCAATATTTTTTAATTCTCATCTTATTTCACTTCTGTGTGTTTGTTTGTTTGGCCACGAACTCAAAGTGATTCTCCTGCCTCAGTTCTTGAGCACTGGGATTCCAGGCATTCATGTACCACCTAGCCCAACCTTCAATTCAATTCTGACAACTGATCACACTACCCCTTTTGAAAACACTCTGCTCTCTTGCTTTCCAAAATAACACTCACTTCTAAGTTTCTTCCTACTTCTTTGAGTTCTTCTTACTTGGTCCTGGATCCTTTTCTTATTCCCTATATTTCCACTAGGTGATTTCATGGTTTTAAAATATCACTTATATGCTTATGTGCCCCAAAAATATATTGGTTAGCTTAGATTTCTCTTCTGAGATAGAAACATATATATTCAACTGCTTGCCTTACATCTTGATCTCAAAATATTTAAAAACTGAATTCTGCATTATCTTTTATAGTTCTCTTTTAATATTTCTTGTCTCAATAAGTAGCAACTCCACCTAATTGTTCATGTCAGACATTTATTGAACTATGTAATAGAAAATATTAAAAACATTTTCTCTGCTTTAAAATAGGCTCTTTTCATAGAGCTGAAAAAATTTTACCCTATAAGATTGTTATAACCATGTTTGCATACAGATTACCAATAAGAAACATAAATAAAATATTTTATAAATTGATTTTTTATAAACCCAAGTATTATCATAGATATAAGCCAAATATCTTATACTATACACCAAAAGTAATGAAACAGTAAAGGTGCTTCATTACAACAGCTATAAGCAAGCTGCAATATTACACAAAAATGTAAATTTGAAAGTGATCGCATATTTAAAGTGTTGCTGCTTTGTTTAGCTATTTCTTCACTGACAAATTTTAAATCCTAATAATTCTGGTCCTAAATTTAAGATTTCAAAAATCTTACTATAAAAAATGCATTTTCCATTAGTTTTTCATTTATAAACTCTTAAAGACCTACTTCCAAGTTTACCTAAAAAATTCAGGTTACAAATTTCAGTTGTAACTGAAGAGAAGGAAATATATTTTTCTACCAAATTAAAGAAAAATAATAGTAACATCAGGAAGAAAACTCACCAATTTTTTCATCCAAGCACATAATTTTCTCTTGAGTAAGCTGTAGCTCATATTTTTTCTTAGCAAGGTGTCGTTGAGTATCAGAAAGGTCTTTTTCTGTGTTTTCATATAAAACTCTGTAAATATTATAATCATAAAACTAATTCTGAAATTTTTATGTTTTTCCACCTTTTAGTGTATCTAAAATCTAAAAGCATAAGGATACTAATATTTACTTTTTAATTTTTCATTTATAAAACCACCCTATAGAAATTTTTAGAAAAGATAAAAAAGGATCCTCAATCTACTACTCCAACAATGAGCTATTAACAGGTTGACATTCGTCATTCAATATCTTTTGCTATATACGTTTTAAAGCTAACATACCATAAATTCAAAACTGAATTCTGAATTTTTAACCTATACTTAATCTTTAATATTTTTAAGTTTTGCTATAGCCTTCCAAATTTTTTTCTGGCTAAAAAATATTACTATATTCACTTACTCTCTAGCAAACATAATCACTTACTTAACTAGTTTCCTACTATTAACTCATTTCAGGTTTTTACTTCTATAAATAAATCTGTGATGAACAGCATTTCATTCATTCATTCTAAAAACATGTGTTTCATATGCACCAAACACTAGGTGTTGAAGAAGTTATGGTGAATCAGGCTGGCACTGGTCCTTCCCTCATGGAGTTCACAGTTAATAAGTAAACAGATTCAATTTCTGGAAATATGGAAGACTGTGTAATCTGAAAGTTCTTTAACTACTTAGACATACTGAATATAATCTAAGAGTCATCCTTTAAATGTACAGCAAAACTTGTAAGAATTTGTAAGGAAAGTCCCTTGTGGCTAAATCAGAGCAGTAAGACATATTAGTTATGGTTGGGGTTTAACTGTCTTGGTAGCCTGTAATCTTGAGTTTTAATTTAGAAACAGAAAATGAGGTTACAGAAATGTTCACAACACAAGAATTGACGAAGATTTCTCACTTAAGCCATTGAGAGCTATACCATTAGTTAAAAGGTCAAACTAGAGAACATATGAATTATTGCTAGGCTCAGAGAAATAACAGTTTTCCCTAGGAATTCTTAAATTCAAGGGAGGCAGAAGGGCAGAGGAAGGGGATGTGAAAAGAACTAAGATGTGTTATGTACATGTATCAACTGCCCACAATGAATGTAATCATTATGTACTGCAAGCATATACTATTACAATTAAAAAATAAAGTCAGGAATGGGACATTGGAAAAAGATACATAATACTATATAAAGCTCATTTAGCATATAAAAGCAAGCAGGAATAATCTTAATATAAGGAAACAAGCATAACAAGCTAAGTGAGTTCAGGTTATCAAAGAGGAAAAAAAAGACAGTAATATTTTCAAAATAAGATAAGTCAAATAAAATTTTGTCCCAGAATTTGGGACACTTGGCAAAATTCTGCTGTAAACATGCTGCCGACCAAGGCACAGAACTAAGGGCCCCAAAAAGCTTGTTGAAAATGATCTCACAATTCAAAATTATACAATACATTAACAATGGGCCAGGGATTTAGCTCAGCAGTTTGGTGGCCTGCCTTGCAAGCGCAAGGACCCAAGTTCAATCCCCGGTACCAAAAAAATAAATAAATAAATAAATAAAATATATTAACACAACCTTAAGAGAGTCAAAAATATACAAACTAGATTCCCAAGAACGTCAAAGTACAGCAATATCAATCAGAAATCTTAAAACAGATTCATTTAAATACAGAAACATAAATAACAGATATAAATGAAAAAGAAAAAAAGCACTTAAAAAACAACCAGAGAATTTCATGAATTTAAATCATTAAAACTTTAAAAGTAACAAAACTCAACAGACAAGTTAAAGAACAGAACAGATAAAGCTGAAGAGAAAAAGAAAATTGAAAAGAATGAATCAGATACATTTCCTATAATAGAGCATGATAAAAAAGGTACACAATAAAGGTTAAGAGACATGAATGACAGAATAAGAAAGTTTAATCTATCTAATCAAAGTTTAAGCTATCTAATCAAAATTCCAGAAGGAAAGTATAAAGATAATACTCAAAGAGATAATGGCTAAGAGGAAATCTTATATTAAAGAAGTATAAATCTATATCTATTAAGATAATTATAAATAACGGAGAGTAGTGATTTTAAAGGAGGCCAGATTTTATACTTTACTCAAAATGATAAAATGTAACACCAGGAGAGTATAATATGGTTATGTAAAATATAATGCTTAGAGCAATTACTGAAAAGATCTATACAAAAGCACTACAGATATCAAAGTGGAATTTTTAAAAACAACCCAATAAAGGCAGGGAAAAAAAACACCAAAAATGTAAAATTGGAGAAAACAACCAACTAACCAAAGAATAATATGGGAGAATTGAGCCCTACTGATAACACTAAATGCACGTGGTCTACCTTATTTCTGATAGCCCAAACTAGACAATCAAAATCTCTCTCTCTCTAGGAAAATAAACAAATTGTGGTAAGTTCATACTATAGAATATTGCTCAGCAATAAAAAGCAGTAAATTATTGAAACATACAAAAATTTGGATGAGTCTTGCATTATTCTGATTTTTCAATCTAATCTCAAAAATCATATCCATATGATTTTATTTATAATAGTCATGAAATTAAAAAAAATTATAGAGTTGAAAAATAGTGCCAGATGTCTATAAAATAGTATGGCAAGCATCTAAATGCTTTCCCCCAAGATCTGGAACAAGAGAAGGATGTCCATGCCCTTTCCCATTTGTATTCAACACTGTATAAAATGCTGCAACCGTAAGACAAGAAGAGAAAAAGGCGCCCAAATTAAACAAGTAAATCTGTTCTTATTTTCAGATGACAAGATTGTCTATTTGGAAAATTCAATAGAATCTAGAAAAATGTAAAACTAAAAGGTAATTTTATCAAGGTACAGAATATAAGATCAATATATAAAAATCAATCTTAGGCTTTCTGGTTTTAGTCTCAACACATAAAGATCTTGGAATCTGTCATTCCCATTCTTACAAGAGGAAAAAGGTGAATGTACTGATAATCAAAGACTTCTCTTAGATACAGTGGGGATTTGAGTTTCAGAGTAAACCATTAGCCCAAAATCTGAAAAGACTGGAAAATCTAGAGCCACAGTTCAGATTTACTCATCTGGAGCAGAAGCTAATGGAATCACAAATGGTTAGGGGCCATTTAAATGATAATTTTCATGAATTAAGGTAGATAAGTCTGGAAAGCTACTTCCAAGAAAGAAGCACCTGAGGACCAGAGTCTTGAAGGAGATCCCACATTTCATTGTGTTTTATCTTCAGGAACCCCACCAGGTTTTAACAGTAAAGATCTTAAAAACATTCCTTTGTAGCTCTGACAAGGGAAAGGCAAGAGTAATTATGGTAATATATGCCAGGAGCATTCTTCATATTAAATTCTTACTGTCTGGGTGAAGACTTTCCCACAACCTTTTCCAGACTGGAAGAAGATATTCCCTCTACCATAATTTAACCCTCTCTACCTTTCTGTTTCAATAGAGATTTTTAAAAAAGCTATACGCTTGGAAAAATCCTTGTGAACATCATAGCTTTGAGGCCCAGCCCAACTAAGAGACTGAGATTTAAACATGAAATCTTTCCCCTTCCCTTTTACCATCAGGACTCTAAAATAATCCAAATGAACTATAGATGTGCCCTCTCAGTGATGAAAAGTATCCAGAGAAGCCCCCAAAGCCAAGAGGAAAGACAGGAAAAAAAAAAAAAAAGACAATACAATACAGGTCTAAATTACAGATAGAAGAAATAAGTTCTAGTGTTTTATTGTATAGCAGAGTGCCAGTAGATAATATGCTATATATCAAAAACGTTAAGGGTCGGGGATTTAGCTCAGTGGTGCTACTGCCTGCCTTGCAAGCACAAGGACCCGAGTTCAATCCCTGGTACAAAAAACAAAAACAAAAGTGTTAAAAGGAAGGATTTTGAACATTTTTAACACAAAGAAACGAGGAGATATATATGCTTCCCCTGATTTGAATATAATACATTTTATTCATGTAATAAAACATCATATAATACTCCATAAATATGTATAAATTTTATTCAAAAATGTTTTTTAAAACTCAGCAAAATTCAACACCCACCCCACCCCCCACAAAAATCAGGACCACAGAGGAATCTGAAGCCTCAGGAATGTTCAGCTATAGCAAATACTGGACGTAACCAATTCCTAACTAAAGTAACATAAACATTCACACTAAAGGACCATTTACCTTTGTTTACCTTGGTTACTAAAACTTAATGCAACATGTTCAAATTCCAACAAAATATCACAACACATGTCAAAAGTCTGAAGGATCACAATAAAACTCAAATATGAGGTAAATATGGAATTATAAGGTAGATTTTAAATAATTAGGACAAAGTGGTTTAGAGAACTAATGGAAAAAGCAAACATGCAAAACAGATGGATAATGAAAGCAGAGAGACAGAAATTCTGAGAAAAGGAAATGCTAGAAATAAAATACATAACTAAAATGAAGAATGTCCTTGATGAGTTCATCAGTAGACTGAACATAGCCAAGGAAAAGAATCACTGAACTTGAAGAAAGTATAATAACTATTCAAACTAAAATGCAAAGACAAAAAAGAATTTAAAAAGGGCAGTACATAAAAAAATGCAAATATTTTTGAAATGCCAAAAGGAGCAGAAAAATATAGGATTATAGTATCTGTATTTACATACTAAGTACAGTATTAATATACAGAACTATAAAACACTGACAAAAGATTCAAAGATCTAAATAAATGGAAAGAAATTCCATGTTCATTGATTGAAACATATAATATGAACCTATCTGTTGTTCCCAAATTGATTCACAGTTTCAATATAAACTGAATTTAAATTCCAGAAAGCTATTTTGTACATATTAACAAAGTAATTCTAAGTTTATATGGAAAGGAAAAGATTCAACAGAGAGAATACATTACTGAAGAAGGTAAAATTTGAAGACTTACATCATCCTGTTTCAAGATTTAATACAAAACTATAGTAATTAAGACAGCATGGTCTGGCAAGAAAATAGACACACATCAATGAAACAGAACAGAAAACTGAATACTCACACAAATACAGACAAATGATCTTTGACAGAGGAGTAAAGGCAATTCAGTGGAGAAAGAATATCTTTGCAACAAATTATGCTAAAACAATTTTTGGACAGACATATGTAAATTAAGTGAACCTGACACATACTCTACATCTTTCACAAAATTAACTCCAAATAAATCACTGACAGTAAGTGTAAATGTAGAACTATATAATTTAGAGAAGAAAACATATGAGAAAGATTGATGTGCTTTTCTTTCTTTCTTTTTTTTTTTTGAGACAGGGTCTCACTATGTAGTTCAGACTGCCCTGGAACTCAATATGTAGCTCAAGCTGGTCTCAGACTTGCAGAGATCCTCCTGCCTCAGACTTCCCAGTGCTGGGATTATAGGTGTGCACCACCACACCCGGCTCGATGTGCTTTTCAATATGACACCAAAACCACAACCTATGAAAGGAAAAGTTGATGAATTGAACTTCATTAAAACATTTTTGCTTTCTAAAAAATACTGTTAAGAGAATGAAAAGACAAGACACAGACAGGGAGACTGTAATTACAAAGCTCTATCTCATAAGAAAATGCATCCAAAATATACAAACAACTATGAAAACCCAACAATAAATAAATAAACACTTTAAAAATTAGCATAAGATTTCAATGACAGGCTTATTAAGAAGATACACAGATGGAAAATAAACATATGAAAAGATGCTCCAGATCATTTATCATTCAGTAATTGTATGTTGTAAAAATTTATCAGTATACATTTATCACAATGGAAATATCTAAATCTTTAGTATATACACACTTTAGAAGAGAGTTTTGTAGTTTCCTAAAAAGTTAAACATCATTTTACTATATGATCTAGCAATCATGCACTGAAGTATTTACTGAACTTACTTTAAAAAAAAAACCTGCATGTTAAAGTTTATAGTGTAATTAGCAAAAAAACATGGAAGCAGACAAGATATCATTTATAAGTACATGGATAAACAAAATATGGCATGTCTTGACAGTGGAATATTATTTAGTGAGAAGAAATGAATAATAAAAGTAAAAAGGACGTAGATGAACCTTAAACACATGCTGCTAAGTGAAAGAAGCCAAAGTGAAAAGATTGCACACTAGATGACCCCAAATATATGACATCCTCAGAAAGATAACCACTACACTTCAGACAGGTAATCAAGATCAAAATCAACAGTATTAAATCATATTGTCTGTGCATACCCTTCATATATACATACCCTAAATCATCATTTTTCTACCTACAGTCTTTTTCCTAAACATATATTACCTCAACCTAATTATGAGAAAAACAACAGACAAACCCCATTTAAGTGACATTCTACAAAATATTTGCTGATCAGTACTCCTCAAAATTTTCAAGGTCATCAAAAACAAGGAAAGTCTGAGATTGCCACAGCCAAGAGAAGCCTAAGGAGAAATGACAACTAAGTAAAATGTGGTATCCTGGATAAGATCCTGGAACAGAAAAAGGATATTAGCAAAAAAACTAAGAAATTCTGCCCAAAGTATAGACTTAGTCAATAATAATGTTTCAGGTTCATTAACTATAATAAATATACCACAATAATGTAAGATGTTAATGCTAGCAAAAATTGTGTGTGAGGTACATAGGAATGCTATAAATCTTCACAATCTTCTGAAAATCTGAAACTTCTAAAATGAAAAGTCTATCTTTTTTGTTTGTTTGTTTGTTTGTTTTGTTTTTTGAGACAGGGTCTCGCTATGTAGTTGAGACTGACCTGGAACTCACTATGTAGCCCAGGCTGGTCTCCAGCTCACAGTGATCTTCCTGTCTCAGCTTCCTGAGTGCTGGGATTAAAGGCGTGAGCCACCATGCCTGGCTGAAAAGTCTATCTTGAAAAACAATTATATTTTCATATGCTAACAATAAACAATTGGAAAGTAAAATTTAAACTCCTTTATAACAGCATAAAAATATGAAACATACAAAGACAAGTCTGACAAAAGATGTGTAAGACCAATAAACTAAAAACTACAAAACAACTGGGTATGGTGACACATAGCTAAATCCCATCTACTCAGGAGGCTGAGGCAGAACGATCACAAGTTTAAGGTCTGGGCAATTTAGTGAAAGCCCATTTCAAAATAAAATAAAAAACAACTGGGGATATGGCTCAGCATTCCCTGGCTTCAATCCCTAGTGAAGCACACAGATGCACACAGACTCATGCATATGCACACATGGGCACACACATGTGCACGAACACATTGACCAATTCTAAAACAAAAAGCTGAGAGAAATTAAAGACTTAAACAAATGAAGACATACACCGTGTTCATGAGTAGGAAGATTCAACAGTGTTGTTGTTATTCCTCTACAGTTCCAACCAAATTCCCAACAGAATTTTTTTTAATTTAAAAAAGATGATTCTAAAATTGAAATAAAATGCAAACAAACTAAACAGCTAATGCAACAATGAAAAATAAGAAGAAAATTAGGAGGTTAACAATACCTAATAAGAAGATTTTTAAAAATCTAACATAATCAGAAATATTATATGGGTGTCAACATATATAAATAGACCCATGGAGCAAAGTAGATAATCAATAGATCAAAATTGATAAACTTTCAGCTAGACCGAAAACAATCTTGAGAGAAAACAAAGTTGAGGACCTCCTACCGCCTGATTTTAACTATATCATGCTGGCTGCTATAGTAACTGACAAAAAATATTTTACTGACACAAAATAAATAAACCCACATATACATGGTCAAATGATGTGAAGTGTGGCACAAAAGCAACATGTGTAATGGGGTAAGGTGATTCTCTTCAACAAATGGTGGTTGGAAAGCTAAATATCCATGTGCAAAGAAATTAAACTACACCTTTACTTTGTACTGTACACAAAAATCAAATAAAGATGTATTAAAAATTAAACAGAACTAAAATTACAAAAGCTCCAAACAAAAGAGAAAACGTTTTGTAATATTAGAAGTTATTTTATAGATATGGCACGAAAAACACAGGAAAAAACAAAAATAGGTAAGCGAGACTACATGAAACTAAAAGGTTTCTGTGTAGCAAAAGAATCACCATAGTAAAAAGATGACCTAGTGGCTGGGGACATAGTTCAGTGGCACAGAGCCTTCCTGGCAAGGGCAAGGTCCTGAATTTGATCCCTGGTACCAGAAAAAAAAATACATAAATGAATAATAAATAAAAAAACAATGTAGAGAACTGAAGAAAATATTTGGAAACATGTACCTGATAAAGCATTAATATCCAAAATGGTTTAAAAATGCATACAACCCAGGCTAGGGATTTCGCTCACTGGTGCCATGCCTTTCTCACAAGGTCCTGAGGCCCTGAGTTTGATCCCTGGTACCACAAAAAACAAAACAAAAAAAACCATACAACTCAATAGCAAAAAAAAAAAAAAAAAAAAAAACCCAAAAAACAAAAAACAAAAAATCCAAAACCCACAAAGCAACCAAACAATTGTTTTACTATCCAATTTAAAAATGGGCATAGACTGAAAGTGAAAAGATAGAAAACAATTCTCCATGTGACAGGAGCCCAGAAAAAAACAGGGGTAGCAATCTTATTTGCAGACAAAGCAAATTTCAAACCAAAACTGAATCTAGTATTATTGATGTAGGACGGTACTGTATCATACCTCTATGAATGTAAAATATCTTGTACCTGCTTTATGATACATAGTAGGGACCGTGCTTTATCAGAGATACATTTAGTGATATTACTCTAGAATGTTCTCTCTCCAGATGATGATTAAGAGGCTAAAAGAAAAAATGGTGCCAGGCACCACAACAGCAACAGAACTTTGCTGTTGTCTGGATATTATTCTTCTCTTTGTTGTTTTTTTTTTAATGGAATGTGCTGAATGTCTATAATTTTGTTCAGATGACTGCAGAACCTGGAAAAGCTGTTGCTGCTATTGATGCATAACATACTATTAGTTGTCTTTTTATACATATATATATATAAATTGAATTTTGGGAAACTTTAACAGTGCTGCCAACTTTGGAAAAAGTCATCCCAATTTACTGTATTGACTTGGCATTGTACAGAAATGGACAACCATATTGGTCTAGAAATGTTAATTTATTTTTATTTTTTTTCCATGTGTACAGGGGTAACACATCGTACTAAATATTTAAGGTCATATCTACGTGGGTTTGATTACAGAAACTAATAAAGTATTCTCTAAATAATGAAAAAAAGAATAAGATAAGACTATAAGAGCGAGAAGCAATTTAAATATGTTCAGGGACCATTTTCATCTCCAGAATTAAGGATTATTTTAATGTTACATCATTGCCTTTTCTCTTTTACTTTCCTTTTTAGTTTTATTTTAGGATTCCCTATTTTTAATGTTCATACAGAGATTTCTTTAACTGAAATACCGAATAGTTTCTTTGGTGTGAAAAACTATAATAGTACAAAGGATCCTAATGAGATAATTAATAATGTGAAATAGGAAGTAAAGGGCTAAAGGTGTAGGGAAAGTGGGAAGGGTGGGGGAAAGGTAATAAAGGAGAGGAAAAAAATATGAGAAACTGAAAAAATGGAAATAAAGTGTCTGTAAATGGGGAAGGGAGGAGGGGGTGAAGGGAGGGCAGGGACAAGGGGAAAAAATGAGAATCAAGACCTATTATGTAAAGGTACAGAATCCCAATGATGAATGTAATTGTATTGTATACCTAGATTGTACCAATAAACTCAATAAAAAGAAAAAAATAAAAATGGGCAAAAGGGTTGCATACACAATTCTCCAAAGAAGACATACAAATATCAACAGATATGTGATACTATTAATCTTCAAGGAAACACAAAGCACAATAAGGTATCACTCACACTTAGGATGGCCACCAAAAACAAACAACAGTAAATAACAAATGCTGGCAAATATGGAGAAGTTGGAAACTTTATACACAGTTGGAGGGAAAGTAAATTGGTTCAGCCACTATGGAGTAGTCTCTCAAAAAATTAAAAATAAGAGGGGTGATATTGATAAGATGCCTGAGCAAAGTATAGCATTTACTTGCCACACACACACACACACACACACACACACACACACAACTCAAAATAATTAGACAGCTATCCACTAAAGAAAATATCCAAGGAAAGGATTGGAATTAAGAATCTGCTCTAACACACAGGAACAAAAAATGGAGAGTATTCAGTTAGAAGGATTTCTGGGGAGATCAGCATACCTGACACATGGAGAGATGCCTAGAACAAGTAAGGGCAGGGGCTATCAGTATCAGCCATGTGGTGGGTGCCACCATGGTCCCTATTGGCCTGCTCTGCAGAGGTACTGCCAACTTCACCACCAAGGTGATTACCAGTGGTCCTCACAACAGACCCTATACACAGAGGGAAAAAGATATGCCATACAAATGGAAAACAGAAAGAGAGTAGTGGCAGCTATACTTACATTTAAAAAAATAGACCTTAAGTAAAAAACTGTAAAATGAGACAAAGAAGGTGACTGTATAATGACAAATTAGTCAATTCAGTAAGAAAATACAGCAGTTATATATATGCACCCCATATTGGAGCACCTAAACATATAAAGAAAATATGAATAAATTTGAAGTGAGAGAGAACCAACAATACATAATAGACAGGGACTTTGATACACCACTTTCAATAATGGATAATTGTTTTTAAAGGAATCTAACAAGGACTATATTTTATCCCAAATGAACTGAACTGATACATATATTTCCATCCAACAGCAGAATTACACTTTTTCCTTAAGCACATCTAAAACATAATCTAAAATAGACCATATATTAGGCCACAAAACATACCAAAAACAACCCAAAAAATGTAAGAAGGCTGAAAACATATCAACTATAAAACATATCTAACTATAATAGAATGAAATTAGAAATCAGTAACAAGGGGATGGCTGGAATATCCACAAATATGTGGAAATTGAACAGCATACTTTGAAAAGCCAATGGGACAATACAGATATCCCAAGGAGAAATTAATCTTGAAACAAAAATAGAAATCACACAAAAATTTATGGGATGCTGTAAAAGCAGCTCTCAGAAGGAACTATATACTGATAAATATCTACATTCAAAAAGGAAAAAGATTTCAAATAAATGGCCTAATTTTACACCTCAAGGAAGTTAAAAAAAAAAACAACTAAGCCCAAAGTTCATAAAAGAAAGGAAATAGCAAAATTAAATGCCACATATCATAGGTCCACAGCTAGAACACTCAATAATGAACACTTAAAGTCTTCCCTCTAAGGTTAGGTACAAAAGAAAGATGATTGCCATTGCCATTTCAATTCATTCCAACATTGACAGTCCTAGCTAGAGAATTAAACAAGAAAAAATGAAAGGCAGATAATTCAGAAAGGAAGTACAGTTGTCTCTGTTCAGAAATGACATCATCTTTCTGTTTAGAAATGACATGATACAGAAAAGAGGTTTCACCAAAAATATTTATAACTGATAAATTCATGTAAAGTTGCAGGATCAAAATCAAAACATAAAATCTATTGGGTTTTTTTTGTTTGTTTTTTTGTTTTTTTTGCAGGGGTGCAGGGGACTGAAACAAGGTATTGTTATGAAGTTCAGGCTGGCCTTGAACTCACTATGTAGCCCACTCAGGATCAGCTCAAACTCACAAGAATACTCAGCCAGGATTAAAAGATATGGCTGCCACACTCAGTTAAATCTATTGTACTAAATGTATCATACTAAACAGAGAAAAACTGAAAGCATTCCCTCTGAAATCAGGAAAAAGACAAGGATATTCACTCTTACCGCTACCGTTCAATGTAGTACTTGAAATTTTAGCCAGAGCAATTAAGCAAGACAAAGAAATAAAAGAGATATGAAAAGGGTAGAAAGAAGTCAAATTATCCTTATTTGTAGATTATGCAATTCTTTACATAAAAAGATCCATTAAAAACTCCACCAGAAAACTTTTAGATCTGATAAACAATTTCAGCAAAGTAGCAGGACACAAAATCAGTAACAGCAAAACAAACTACTCAAAAAAATAAGCAAAGATTTAAACAGCCATTTTCCAAGGAAAACATGAAAAGGTACTCCACATCACTAAACATCATGAAAATGCAAATCAAAACCAAAAAGAGATACCATCTCATGCCATAAGGATGGTTAGTATCAAAAGACAAGTTTTTACAAGGATGTGGATAAAAGGAAACCCTCACACTGTTGACGAGAATGTAAATTGGTATAGCCATTATGGACAACTTAGGGAGGTACCTCAAAGAATTGAAAATACAACCACTATATGATCTACCAACTCCATATATACAAATATAAAATAAATAAAATCTTTATCTCAAAGGGAAATCTGCACTCCAATGTTCACCGTAACATTGTTCAAAAGAGGCAAGATACACACACAACCTAAGTGTCCATCAGTGGATGAATGGATGAACAAACTATAGTATATCATATGCAATGGAATAGAAGTCAGTCATAAATATGGAGAAATGCCTGCCATATATAAAAACATGAATGAAACTGGAAGACATTATATTAAGTGAAATAAGTCAAACACAAATTTTACATGATATCACTCATATGAGGGATCTTTTTAAAAGTCAAACTCAGAAATAGAGTAAAAAAGTGGTTACCAATGGCTGAGGTTGTAGAAGAAATGGAAAGATGCCAGTTAAAGATTTAAAAACTTGTAGTTCTAGGTTGAAAATTTCTGAAGACCTAACATACAGTGAGGTGACTATAGTTAATAACAATATGCCATATACTTAAACTTTTCTAAGAGGAGATTTTCGTATTCTCACTGCATTAGTTAAAAAAGAAATTATGTGAGGCAATGGATGTATCAATTAAGCTTATTAATCATTTCACAATATGTGTACATCAAAACATCACATTGTGAGCCAGGAATTTAGCTCAGTGGTTCCAGCACCTGCCTCACAAACCTAAGGACCTGAGTTCAATCCCCAGTAACAACAATAAAAAAAAAACCCACAAAAAAACCACATCACATTATATGACTTAAATATATACAATTTTAATTCAACAATTATAACTCAATAATGTTGAAAAATCTTTCAAAATTTAAAACAGAACTACTATATGACTCAACATTCCCATTTCCAGGTATTTACCTAAAAGAATGGACATCAGGACCTCAAAGACATTCCCAGGTTCACAACAGCATTATTCACAGTACCAAGAGGTGAAAAGAATCTAAATGTCCTTCAACAGATGAATAGGTAAAGAAAATGTGTTGTATACATTCAGTGGAATATTATTCGGTCTGAAATTTTGTCAGATGTTACATCATGCATGAACCTTGAGAACATCATTTGTGAGATAGGTGAAATAAGATAGTCATAGAAAAACAAATACTATATAATATGCCCTGTATAAGAGATGAACTAAAAACAGAAGGTTGAATGGTTGTTGCCAGGAGCTGTGGGGAGGGGGAAGCATCCATTTTCAGTGGATGTAGATCACTTAGGTGTACAAAAAGCAAAAGTTGAATCTGCTACAGTTAACATTATGTAATACACTTAAATACTTAAGGAGTATATTTCATGTTTTTTTTTTTTTTACCACAAGAAGGAAGAAACAAAGGAAAGAAGGGAAGGAAGGGAGGGAGGGAAGACATATATGGACAACTGCCCTATACAAGTGCAAGGCAATTCAGTGAAGAACAGTATTTTCAACAAATGATCCTGGAACAATTAAACATCCATATTCAAAAAAATAAACTTCCACTTACATATTATATTACATATAAAAATTAACTTGAAATGGATTATAGATCTAAATGTAAGAGCTAAAAATATAAAACTGCTAAGAGAAACCATGAGAGAAAATCTTAATTACCTTAAGCTTTACAAAGATTTCTTTAGAACATAAAACACTAAGTATAAATTTATTAAATTCAATAAATTTCACTTAAACTAAAAACACTTGATTTTTTAAAAGATAATATAAAGGCAAGCCACAAAATGTAAGAAAATATTTGCAAAATATACCTGACAAAGATCTTATACATAAAATATGGAAACTTACAATTTTATTTTATTTTTATTTAAAAAATTTTTGTTGGTACTGGGGATCAAATTCAGGACGTTGTGCTTGTGAGGCAGGCACGGTGCCACTGAGCTAAACTCCCAGCAATTTAGAATTTTATTAATATAAACAACTTAGTAATACAAAAGATTTGAGGAGACATCTCACTAAAGATGCACAGATGGCAAATAAGTATATAAACAAATGCTCAAAATCATTAATCCTTAGGAAAGAATAAGTTAAAACCATAATATATATCTACTAGAAAAGGTAAAGGTAAGATATTGCATACCAAATGTTGGTGAGGATATCTAACTACTGAAACACTCATATACTGCTGTACAAATGTAAACTAAAATAGCACAAGCACTTTAGGACAACTACCAGGAAGCAAGTATAGGAGAGGGAGAGAGAAAGGAAGAGGAAGAAGTCAGAAGGAGAAGAGGAAGAGGTTGACAGAAGGTTTAATGGTTTATTCAAAAGTGAAATATATATCATGATATAACTTATCCATTTTATTCCGATGTATCACTCCAAAAAATAAAAGCATATGTCCACAAAAAGACATATTGGCATGTTCTTAGAAAGTTTATTTTGTCACAGTCCCAAACTGAAAACAATCTAGTATCTATTTCTACATCCATACACTAAAACACTACTCAGCAATTACAAATAATAAATATATATAACAACATGAATACATCTCAAAATAATTTATGCAGTATTTTTACATTCATTTAAAGTTTTCATATTGTACAATATGCTGATTATATGTCAATAAAACTGTTAAAATAAATGTGCATTAAAAATCTCTAAAAATATTTTATATCTCTGCTAGAATATTATTCTATAAAAACACTTTCAAAGAACTTTTGGTAACATGAGAAAATGTTTGTGGTATAAAATTAAAAGAAACTGGCCAAGTATAAAATTATACAGGCAAAAAATAAAATAAAATAAAAGTATACAGGCCAATCTCAACCACATAAAAACTTACATAATATATACAGATAAATTTCTGGTTGGAAAGAATACTATATTGTTATTTTCCTCTGGGAATTGGAATTAAAAATGATTTAAATTTTCTTCATGATTTTCTCAATTTTCAAAGTTTTTGGGGGGTTTCTGTTGTCTTACTTTATTATTACTTTCATTTCAACTGATCTTCCAATATTCTTACAAGCAGTAAATTTTTTTAAAGTAAAGGAAAGAACTTAAGTAATTATCTGTCCTGACAAGTGATTACAACCTGTGCAGCACAGGTCATGATGTTCAAGGAGAGAATGAGAATGTGTATAAGGAAAAAACATTATCTGTAAACATAGTAATATATTTTACTCAGACAGACTACTATTTTTTAGACACACATAGTGGTGCATGCCTGTAATCCCAGTACTCTGCGAGGCTGAGGAAGGAGGATTGCAAGTTTGAACCCAACCTGGACAATTAATTCATGAGACCCTGACTCAAAATAAATGTAAAAGGGCTGGGAATGTAAATCAGCGCGAGATCCTGTGTTCAATTTCCAGTACCACAAAAACAAAACAACAGTATGAATGCTATTTTTCAAATGTTCACAGATCCATTAAAATTCGACCTTACTGAATTTATAGAATCTGTATTCCTCACATTAACAAATCCTAAAAGTTAAATGACAAACAAAAATTGTTCGAAAATGTATTATCACATATATAGTGCCTATAGGCTGTTTTAATTGATATTTCCTCTGCTTCCATACTAGTATGTAGGAAGAGTTAAACATACTTAGCATTCAATTAATAGAAATCCCATTACATGGTCCTATTTCTCTGCTATGACTTTTAATTATTCTCTGAACTACCTTTTTTCTAAGCTATTGTCAGACCTGTGCTTCCTTGTATTGTTAATATCCCAGAACAGAATTTAAGGTTATAAAAGTAAATTAAACAAAGTCAAATATGCTCAGTACGCATAAGGGCCCTATAAAAGCTGTTTTACGTAAACCTGAAGAAGTCTGCAAATGTACAGTTAAGATTACTAGAAGTAAGCTTTCTAGTTAACTGAACCATTACTAGTCTATGAATGATCTTGGGGAAACTGTTCAATGTGTCCTGGAGTTTCTAAAATTGCTTTATAACAATCCTTTCAGAAATTAAATTCAACAAATAACCTAATTTTCATTATAAAATATATTACAAAAGGCAGAGCTATCAGTAACAGTAAACTGTTTAACAGTTATTTTGTTTACCTCAAAGAATTATTCTCTGCTTTTTTTCTACCAAGTTCACTCTCCGTATCCATTGCCTTTCTTGCTAGTGATTTCATTTCTTTTTCCACAGTCGTTATGGTTTCCTTCATCAAAGTCATATTTGACATTTGCTCCATTCGTTCGTCGTCAAGCTAGACAAGTAGAACAACAAGGTTACTGCCATCACTAAAGAAGCCTCAGGAGTCTTCCTGCAGAGACATCCTCCTTCCATTCCAACTGTGTTTTATGGAAAAATTTACATGACATGATCAGGTCAGACCTGGGAGCTGTGGGAAGCATTATATCTAAAGTATTATGTTTCTATAAGGAACAAAAACTAGCCACTGCACAGCTCTTCCTAAAGTCTATCTATCACAGCACACTGGTTTACATTTTTCAATCTGGTTCAATTTGACTATAGCCTAAATATTCAAATTGCAAAAGAATTTGTTATCCACCATTAATAAATTACAAATGGGATTATAGGGATAAGTAGGATTATGAAAATAAAAATTCTATTTCTCTTGTTTAGTGTTTTCTACTTAGTATAACAAAGTACTACAGATAAATTTATAAAATCATTTAACTAAACTTGATGACAAAAGTTAAATTCATTTAATCCTGTGTATATAATGATAACATCACAAATATATATCAATAGCATCTCAAATTCTTGGTGTCTTCATATTTGGCAATACTATTTTTAATAAAACAGAGAGAGGAGAAAGTTACTAAAATCCTTGAAAGTGAATCCTGATAATTTTTAAAAAAGAACATATTTTGCAACCAACCAAACACACAAAACAATTTGCTCATATTTTTAGAAGGAAATAAGTTTAAAAAAAACAGTGATGATTTATACCATACATACCACCTTAAGTATTTTAGGACTACAAACACTATCTTATAAAAATAAAAGAACCTCTCTGAACAAAGAAAAAGGGGAAAAGGAAAGTCACTGGAAGGCTTTTATAGCCTAGACTGATTTTTTTACATTACGAACTGTACACTCCAGCTCTTCTATCCTTTGTTCCAAGTGGGCCTTCTCACTGAATGCTGTCTCTTGAGCAATCTGTTTTAAAAAGAAAACAGAGTACTTTCAGTGTCACTACATTTGTGCTTCACATACGTTCAGAAAGATAAAATTTCTGCAAACCTTTAGCCTTTCCCTCAGACTGTCTCTCTCTGTGGTCATTCTTAGTAAATCAGTAAAGGCTACATCTCTCTCAGTCTCCATCCGCCGGAGAATAGCATGAGCTGTTGTTGATTTAGGAGACTTGCAGTTTTTCATCATTTCTCGTCGAAGTCTGGCAATTTCCTCCTGTGCCTGTTATTTAAATACATATTTTAAATAAAATTTTAAAACAAGCTTTAGACAAAAATATAGTCACCTTATATCTAGCCAGTTAAAATGCAAACCCATATGAATATGAATACAGCAAGTAAACAGTAGTTATTATTTCCAAATAAGTTTATATAAAAAAATGCAAACAAATGTATTTAAATAGTAGTTCACCTTAAAATGTATTTATCAAACTTTTTAAATAAAATTAATTTGGAAGAAATCATTACATCAAAGAATGTTTTGGAAATAAATATACTCAGTATACTTCATTTATCTATCTTACAGTAAAAACTTGAATACAGCACAATTCAGGCAGAATACTGGTGTGGTGAATTTTATCATAGTGGTTGCCTTTTTCAGCTTAAGTCTATTTGCTATTAGCATTTCCTCGCTACTTTTGCCCTGAAAGAAACACCCATCAATCCCTACTGATAGCTTAACATACTCTCTGTACACTTGTTCAGTGATGCTGTGGTCCCAAATCTATTGCATGCTTGCAGATGATTTCAGACCCTACTTTGCTGTAGAAGTCTCCTTTTTTCCTCAGGATTGGGTCACCACTTATTTAGTTGGTGTCTAAGTCTCCATTTTCTGTGTGTAAGCCTTCACTAGAACTTCAGACCTTACTTCCTAAAGTACCTTCTAAAGTCTCCCAAGTCTCTTTTCTAGTTATTTTCTCTGACCTTGAATAGTACCCTCTCCACTGGCTCTTTCTCCTCTACTTTCTGTCAGGTGTATGGCTCCCTTATCTTGAAAACCTGCCATTTAATCCTGCTGTGCCATTGGCCATGCTGTGTCATTTCTTCCTCTGGTATACTTTTTTTTTAAAGTACCCTCTGTGTGCACTGGAATAGTTCCTAATCACCCACTCTCTCTCAACTCAATGTAACCAGGCTCCCACCCCCAGCATATTCTGTAGAACTTCAACAAATGAGCTCACCAAATCTAACAGCTCCACTCCTGTTCTTGATATTATGGCAACATCTGCTGTTGTTTTCATCACCCCTTTTCTTGAGATTCCTTCCTCCCTTGGGCTTATAATATGTTTTTATCTCTTTCAAAGTTTCTCTGTTTCTTTTTTAAAAATTAATTTTATTGGCATATTTTAGGTATGCAATATAATGACATTCATCATTGGAAATTTGTACCTTTACATAATATATTTTGGTTCTGATTTTTTCCCCATTCCCTTGCCTTTGCTTCAACCCCTCTACACTTCCCTATTTACAAAGACTTTGCTTCCATTTTTTCCTTTTCTCATAATTAATTCCATTCCCTATTTTCCTTTCCTCAACCCCCCTGCCCAGTTCCCCTTCCCTTTTGGACCTTTTCTTCCTACTTCACATTATCCATTATACCTTTTGATCCTTATTTAGACTTTCAGTTTCTCAAACCAGAGAAACTATTTGGTATTTACACATCTGTCCTGTTCATTTCACTTAAGAGTATGACCTCAATGTGCATCTATTTAGCTATAAATGTCTCGAATTTCTCATTCTTTATGGATGAGTAGTGCTCCATTTTATAAATACACACACACACACACACACATACACACACACACACACACACACACACATTTTCTTTATCCAGTCTCCAGCTGATGGGCAATTGGGTTGTTTCCATGTTTTAGTTATTACAAACTGTGCTGCAACGAACATGGATGCACATAAAGATCTAAATCTTAAGACAGAAAACACTAAACTGGCTGGAAGAGAGGGTAGGTAGAACTCTTGAAGACATTGGAGTAGGAAAAGATTTTATGAATAAAACCTCAGTTGCTCATGAACTAGCACAAACAATCAACAAGTAGGATCTCTTCTTATTAAAAGCTTCTACACAGCAAGAGAAATCACCAACAGTGTGAAGAGACAACCCACAATGTGGAAAAAAAATTTCACCAGCTGTTCCTCAGACAAAGGTCTATTATCTAGAATATATAAAGAACTTTTAAAAAATCACACCTCCCAAATTTAAAGACCCAATCCAAAAATGGGCATTTGAAATGAACAGACGTTTCTCAAAGAAAATATAAATAACAAATATGAAAACATATGAAAAATATTTAACATCACTAGTCATTCAAGAGATACCAATGAAAACAACACTGAGATTCCACCTTACTCCAGAAAGAATGGCTGCTATCATGAAATCAACCAATAACAAATGTTGTTGGGGAGGTGGGGGAAAAAGGAACCCTGTTCCACTCTTGGTGGGAGTGTAGAATGATGCAACCACTGTGGAAAGCAGTATGGAGATACCTCAAAGAACTAGGATTAGAGGTCCCATTTGACCCAGTGATTCCCCTGCTGGGTATCCTCCCCAACAAATTAAAAGAATCCTCTCTGATTCTTGAGCATTAGATCTTGGCCTCTCTGCTTAGGTAGAGCATTCTCATTGAGAATTTCATTTACTCTACAGACTTAAAACTCACCTCTAAGCCATGACTTCTAAAACTAAATATTGAGCTCCTGTCTGTCTCCTCATTCCAACACCACACTTCTTGCTGCCTGCTGGCAATTACTACCTGAATGTATTACCATCCTCTTATTCCATCTGTCTTACCCCAGAGTCACAGTTTTTCGCTCAAACCACCAATGACTTTATTTCTCCTTTTACTGCAGTTCTCTCTGTCATTCAAAACAGACTTTTAGATAATTCAATGTTCCTCCTTCCTAAAGCGAATCTCAAGTCTCCCTGCATGCCTTGTGTGTGTACCTGTGTTTATTTCCGCGAATAGCACCCTCACTTAGTCCCCCAGAGCCTCGTGCACGGACTACTGCAGCAGACTTCCAAAGAGCCCATGGTCTCTCCCTCCTCTAATTCTCCTGAAGGAGTAACTGCTGTACAAGAATGATATAGGAAGATTATATGAGAGATAATAAAAAGTTGCCACAGGGTTAAAACTGTAAAAAATATGCTACTTTGGTCATATTTCTCCTGCTTTAAAAAATATAATAAACTTCCCACTGCTTATAAAACATAGTATAAGTCTCTAATTAGGTTCACTGAACAGCCTCCACCATCAAAGTTGAGAAGTCAACAAACTATATGAGTTCATAGGACAAAATGAGCCTGCCTTCTTATTTTATAAATCTAGAAGCTGAGAATATATACAACTAGAAGTAAATGTCATTAGTTATTTATTTATAAGAAAAAACAATTTACCTGTTCATAAAGAAGGAAGATCTTATCTCTCTCAGATGTAAGAACCTTGACATTACCCTGAATTTCTGCCAAATGACGCTCGTATTTTTCCAGCATGCACTTGAGTTCTTCACGATCTCTAGTTGTTGACTTCAAAAGCTCTACACCACAGTTTGCACCCTACAATTATTATATTAGAAATATTAATTTTTTTCAACCTATGGTATTTTAAAAAGCTGATATTGGTGGCAGTATATGATCTCTACTTAAATATGACTATATAATAAGGGGAATCATGAAGAATAAATAAGAAAATCATATTCCTTTTCCAAGAGTTTTACCCCAAATTGCTCCAAATTTGTCTGATTATTGCTTAAACACTTTTTATACCATGAATAAAAAGCTACTATTCCCTTTTAAAAGGAGCATGTCTCTCTCTTTTTTAGTATAATTGTCAGGTGAAATTATATATATATATTTAAGGTGTATAACATGGTATTTTGAGATACATATACATCGTGAAGTGACTATTACAAACTAACTGTTATGGTTTAGATCCAGGTATTTCCCCTAAGGCCCCATGGAATCATAGGCAGACCTCTGAAAGATGATTGGATTATGGGGGCTTTCACATAGCTACTGTGCAGTTAGGAGAAGGGGCCTGGTCAGAAGAGGTGGTCACCGGAGTGTGACTGGCAAGTGTTTATCTTCCTTCCTAGGCTCCTCCCATCATCCTCTCTGCTTCCTGGATGCCATGCGGTGAGCAGCACTCCCCCACTATGCCCCTGAGTCAAGCTGTCCTGCCTTGGAGCCAGTCAACCATAGTCTGAAACATAAGCCAAAATAAACCTTTCCTCCTTTAAGTTGTAGGTACCAGGTATTATGCCTCAGTAAAAAAGAAAGTTGATTAAGGCAATAATGCACCCATCACCTCATATACTCATAGCAATATTAATCTCCTCCATTTAGAAATATTTTATAGTAGCACAAGTCAAAAACCACTCAAACAAAAAGAAAAACATGACCAGCATCTCACTCCCAGGGGCAGTTAAAATGGGTAAGTGAACATCATTTTAGATGATTTCTTGATATCGCAATATATAATATAAATGCATTTTTTAAAGTAAAAACTTGGCAATGCCATGTATACTGTTTTGTAACTCGCTGTTTCACTTAGTGAAGTGTAGTGGACACCTACAATATATTCATGTCAATGTCATGATCTCTTATATCTCTTATGATATAATTAATACTTTTCCCGGCCCTCTACGCCTCCCTCCTCCCCCTTATTCCCTTCTTCTTATCTAGTAATAGGCTCTTCCTACTTTCATGTCATCTTTTTAGATTCTACATATTAGGGAGAACATGCAACACTTGTCTTTCTCAGTCTGGTTCATTTCAGTTAACATGTTGATTTTCAGTTCCATCCATTTACCTGAAAATGACATAATTTTGCTCTTCTTTATAGCTGTATAATACAGTATTCCACTGTGCATTTATACTACATTCATAGAACTAATATTCTTATCTACTGTGCCACCAAAGAGACTTCTGTCCCCCAACCTCTTTGATACAGCAATTCATGCCAATCAAAATGAATTATTTCCGGATTAGGTAAGTCAAAGTATAAAAGTCAGTGTTTGACCAACAAACTCTAAAATATTTACAAGTTTTCAAACCTACCCTGGAAGATGGAGATGGGCGTCTTGGGCTTTTAGATCTATTTCTAAGCATTTTTCTCAAATATTGAGCTTCACTTTTGTAGTAATCTCTGTCTGCTTCTAAAGTCTTGACGAAAGAATCAAGTCTAGAAGGAGATTGATTTTGTGCTTTTTCAGTCTCTAAAATTATCTTGCCAAGGAGGAAAAAATTAGATTATTATCTCAAGCTAACTTGTGACATCCTCTTTTCTAAAAAAAACAAACAGGATCCTTACATATGTTAAATTTGGTATTTTAAAAGTAAATATTTAAAACTTATTTGTGAATAGTTTTTTTAGAAAGCAATTAGAGCCTTTCATTTTTTATAATTTCTGGACGTGCTTTATTTTTTCTTGACCAAAAGAACCCCTAAATTTACTCAAGAAAATTTTGAAGAAAAAAATGGTTTAAAAAATTTGTTAGCTGCCATAAATGTGTCCAGATCTAACACAAGTCTCATAAAAGGAATTAACTTGCTTTAGAAAATCTTATGTGCTACCATTAAAACATCTGTGATAGTGTTTGAGTTTTGTTCAATAATTGTTCAGTGAATTAATAAATTAAATAAATGCTGCATATTCCACACTTTCAAGTATATTTCCATAGACTCCCATTCATTTTAATATGTTTAGAAATACTTATTTTACAATTTTTAAACATTTCATACATTTAACAATACTTTATTGAAAAAAATTACAAACATTTTCAGAGTATTCTAAATATATTAACATTAAAATACTTAAACAGCAGTTTTCATTTCATAAATAAAACATAACAGAATTAAGTAACAAAACTTACAATTAAAAGTATATATTACTAAGGTCAATGAAATTTAATGTGCAGACAAATGTACCTTAAATTTTGAGGATTAAAATTTTCAGATGACTGCAGAACCTGGAAAAGCTGTTGTTGCTATCAATGCATAACATATTGCTATTATTAGTCTTTTTATATAAATATAAATATATATATACATATACATATAAATTGAATTTCGGGAAACTTTAATGGTGCTGTCAACTTTGGAAAAAGTTATCCCAATTTACTGTGTTGAGTTGGCATTGTACAGAAATGGACAGTCATATTGGTCTAGAAACGTTATTTTTTTTAATTTTCATTTTTTTCCCATTTGTACAGGGGTAACGCATTGTACTAAATATGGAAGGTCATATCTATGTGGGTTTGATTACAGAAACTAATATTCTCTAAATAATGAAAAAAAGAATAAGATAAGACTACAAGAGCAAGAAGCAATTTAAATATATTAAGGGACCATTTTCATCTTCAGAATTAAGGATTATTTTAATCTTGTATCATTGCCTTTTCTCTTTTACTTTCCTTTTTAGTTTTATTTTAGGATTCCCTATTTTTAATGTTCATACAGAGATTTCTTTAACTGAAATACCAAATAGTTTCTCTGGTGTGAAAAACTATAATAGTACACAGGATCCTAATGAGATAATTAATAATGTGAAATAGGAAGTAAAGGGCTAAAGATGTAGGGAAAGTGGGAAGGGTGGGGGAAAGGTAATAAGGGAGAGGAAAAACGTGAAAAACTGAAAAAATGGAAATAAAGTGTTTGTAAATGGAGAGAAGAGGGGGTGAAGGGAGGGCAGGAACAAGGGGAAAAAATGAGAATCAAGACCTATTATGTAAAGGTACAGGATCCCAACGATGAATGTAACTGTATTGTATACCTAGATTGTACCAATAAACTCAATAAAAAGAAAAAAAATTTTTCATCATTTTTAATCCAAGAACTGCTAAAGGCATTAATAAAACCAAACAAAAGTTGTTCTTTCTCCCTAGGGAAAAAAAGTAATGCATGTGCATGCATGCATATGCATGCGCACACACACACTCATACGCACAAAAATACATATGATTATTTTCAGTTTACTAAATAAGACTGATTCCTTGACATAGATCTATGAAAAATGTACTTACAGATCTAAGCGTTTTTATTTTATTTTCCAATACTGATATATTACTTTGTTGGTATATAAGTTCAATCTGAAAAATGAGAAACAATTTTTCTTTTATTACAGATGCTTAAACTGATTTAGAGAGAGAATCAAAAAAGAAGACATTTTAAAATAAAAACATGAAGACAGCAAAATTTTAAGAAAAATATAACCTTACCACTTATGTTTACCTACCTTTGATGGTAAAAGAACCTATGATGAAACATAGCAGTTCCTGTAACTTACACAACTGTAAGTAACTATCTGCACAAGATATTAATTATATTTTACCAAATTATAACCCCATGAACTAGAACAAAATGTCAATACTAATTATTATTCTGAAAATGTTAATATAGAGTCTATAAAAGTATGGCTGGACTAAAAGAAATATGCCAAAATTAACCCATTTAGAATAGACTGCTTCCTCCTCTGAACTATTTTAATAGCTTAGTTCAACCCAAACCACAAAACACTCTGTTATATAACTCACAGTATCAATTTCATAACACTGAACATACCCAATTTTATACTACCACCACCTTATAAATCTATATGTTTCTAAAGGACAGTAAATTTTTATGCAACGCAGTAAAGCTTTCTGTTAAATGTTAACAGTTTAATGAAAGATGTTTCTTAATCATCAACTTTTCCTTCATTATTCTAAAATAAAATGTGTCTGGCTTGTCTGCTGTATTTTAATTTTCTTGAATTATTTGTCTTCATTTATTTTTTAAATAAAGGTCTTTTCTAAGATTCCTCTAGCAGTCATAATTTTCTTCTATTCTATTCTGTTGTTTGAAATGTAAGTTAAAGTTTGGAAAAGCTTATGTATAGTTTTGAACAATTTTCAATGTTTTAATTTATTCTACTGCACAGGCACTAAAAAAAAAAACAGTTCTAGTATAGACAACTTATAAAGATGTCCATACTAAATTAAGTATAAAATCTTGGCAAAAGAAAATACCTATGATACTTTCTCAAAAACTAAGTTAGTGCTTTCTTTAGCAGCACATACAATAAAAATAAGTCAATATACATACATTCTAGACAAGAATAAAGTATAACCAGTGATATGCAAATAGAAAAAGATAGATTATGACTGGGTATAGCAAGGTGTAATCATGTAAGATGTTATTTTTTCATTATATTTCATGGACTGAAATTTTTATAATAAATACATATTACTTCTGTGTGTGTGTGTGTGTGTGTGTGTGTGTGTGTGTGTGTGTGTGATGCTTGAGATCAAACCCAGGGCTACACACACTCTACCACTAAGCCACACCCACAGCCCATACCTTTATAATGATACAAGGTGCACATCTGTTATTCCAGCTACTTGGGAGGCTGAGGAAGGAGAAGTATAACTTTAAGGCCAGCCTGCATAATTTAGCAAGACTCTGTATCAAAATAAATATGATGGGGATGTAGTTCAGTGTGCAGGCTCTGGGTTTAATTCCCAGTACAGGAAGAAAAAAATACTGGTTCCAATCTGAAAAACAAATTAAAACTGGCCCAAATGAAAAAAAAAAAGTGAACCTAATGTTTTCATTTATTTGACAGTTACTTAATAAATGCGTATTATGTATCTGTCATTACAATATGCGCTGGGTAAAGCAAAGAATAAAATAAAAACCTCTGCCCTCCTGGAGTTTATATTTTAATTCAAAATAAAAAATAATAGAAACAGATATCAGATAGTGATCGTGTCACTGAAAAAATGTACAATGGGCACTTATGTATCTGTTCTAGGATTTAAGATACAGTAAACAAAATAGGTGAAGATTCTTGCCTTTGAGGACTTAACATTCCAATTGGGATAGACAACAACATACATTTAAAATAAATCGTATAATATATTGGGAAGATAACAGCAGAGCTAATGGTACTGGGAATATTTATGGAGGAAACTGGTTGGAACATGAAATAGGATGATCAAGAAGTACTACTGACTGTGGACCAGGGATTCAGCTCAATGGTGCTGTAGCCTGCCTCACAAGTGCAAGGTCCTGAGTTTGATCCCCAGTACCAAAAAGAAATAAAAAGAAGTACTGACTGAAAGGTGACCACTGAGTGAAGAGATCAAACTCAGGAACTTGTGCTTGCCAGGCAGGTGAGGTACCACTGAGCTAAATCCCCAGCTTGAGTAAAGATTTAAAGGAAGGTGGAAATCAGTCATATGAAAATCCCGGAGACTATTTCAGGCAAAAGCCACAGCTATAACGAAGGTGCTAAAGCAAAAGAAAGTCTGGCAAATTCCATGGGACAATAAGGAGACCACTGTGGCTGGAGCAGAGTGAAGACAGGGGAAGGGGTTAAGAAGTGGGAAGGAGTTGGGAGTGTGTACAAGTCTATGGGGAGGTGGTTTACAAACTTTAATAGGCTTGACACCATGTTTTCCACATGATAGGCTCTGACATAATTTTTGATTAAGTGGATCATACATGAAAGTAATGATAATGACAAGGCTGTCAGTGATCCATTCCAATAACGGCCCCTATATCAATTAAAAATATAAACTGTATAAAGAAACTAATAATGATAAAATTGGAATTCTGCTTCCTCACACTTCAAAAAATCAAGCAGGCATATTGGTGCACACCTACAATACCAGCTACTCAGGAGGCTGAAGCAAGAAGCTTGGTGGTTTAAGGTCAGCCTGGGAAAAACAGCAAGCCTCTCCGTCTTAAAAAACATTTTTCAAAAAATTATGTTTAGTTAACTGAGATACAGTTTATTAAGACATAAATGATACGTAACTCACAATGAAAAGATAAAGGAAGGCAGATAGATATGGTATATGTAAGGTATATGTAAAATTGCAATATTCCTTCTTTCAAAAGGAGTTCCCTATTTTCCTCCCCTTGAAGGATGGGGGTTATATTTAATGACTCACTTTTAATGACAAGATAATGGAAAAATTATCATATTTAACTTTTAAACTTGGTCACAACAGAATGCAGATTTCTCTTTGCTGTTTCTCAATCACTGACTTGGGAGAGGGGTGGGCACACAGAATCCATCAAACAACCCCAGAAAAAAGTCCACTCAGCAGGGAACAGAGGCCTCCTGCCAAGAGTCAGCAGCCACCTCAGTGAGCCAGTGCTAGTAGTCAAGCCCTGACTTCACTGCCTGTCCTCTTAGTCATCATTTTCTGATAAACTGAATCAGAACTACCAGCTCAGACCCGCTAGAATTCCCAACATACCAAACCTGAGATATAAATATTTGTTGTCTGAAGCCAATAAGGGTTTAGGAGTAATTTCTTACATAGCAATGGATAATATAATACTCAAAATGTTTTAATGAAAGAAGTTACTATTTTGATTTAGAAATATGACTAAAAGTGAACTCTCCATGGTAAATAAATTTGACACTATTTTAGCAGTTAGGCTGGAGTGTCACTGTAACCCCTATGGGATCCACACTGGGACAGGTGGTGTCTGAGTGGGTCATGGAGGTGTGGCCTTAAGGGTGTACATCTGGTTACCACCCCTTCCTCTCTGGCGCTGCTCCCCTGCTCTGCTTCTGGGCCACCATGAACTAAGCAGCTGTGCTCTGCTGTGCCCTTCTGTCATGACGTTCCTGCCTTGGAGCCAGCTGACCAGAGTCTAAATCCCCCAAAACCACGAGCCAAATTAAATCTTTCCTCTTTTAAGAGGAGAGTGTGGGTATCAGATATAGAATGTCAACAAGACAGAATGCTAACATAACTATAGTAACTCCAGGCAAACTTTACAGTAGCTTTGCATACTTACACATATATAGAGCATTAATCTTAAGCACTACAGGAACCTAGCTTTTCTCTTAGCAATCCTATTAGAAATTCTAATTTCAGTCTCTATTCCAAAAGTTAGGCAAAGAAAATCTTATAATTTCCTTTTAATGTTTAGATTATAAACCCAAAAGAGAGACCCAAGTACTTAGGAATGATGACACATTAATGTTCATATTGCATGTACATATGCTGGTTGTACATATTTCTAATTCCCTTTTCCCTTGAAATTCATTTAATGAGTTGATGATTTCTTAATTTCAGGGCACTCTATCAATACAAAGTACCTGTTTCCGTTTTGTCCTCTATTAAGTTTTCCCTGCACCAGCCATGCTTCCTCCAAGCCTACTGTCCACCTCTTCCTCAAATGCTTGAATAGCTTTCCACTTCTGAAATACACCCAACATTTCAAGCTCCTAGAAATACTCTTCTGAGCCAGGGAAAATTTCCATATTAAAATTTAATATTTTAAGTAAATCTTAGCTTGTATGTTTTAGATGTTTTCCATTCCTGAAATGCTCCCTTTTAATAGCAGAGAGTTCATCCTGCCACTGTACTCAGGCTTTCTCTAGAATATAAACACTAAGCAATCCTTTAGGATGGATGACATCTAAAAAGGGCACCACTATTGTTGGAATTCAGCCAACTACGCTTCCTTCAGTCTTGGGAAGAGTATAGTTATTTATAATTTGAAGAAAATGAGGAAGACATAATAAAACTCTTAAATATGATAATTTTTGTAATTAAGGTTAAAGCTTGACTCTGCTTATTATTAGACTATGAATCAAGGGTAACTATCCTTAAAGAAAGTAGCAATGCAAACTAAAGAGTTTATTGAGGAATGTTTAAAATACTCAAACTACTTTTAAGTGTTCTTCAAATATTTTAGTAGTAACCATTAGAAGTTTAAAACAACCCATTATTATATACTGTTAAGTAGTTCTCCTAAGTACCCCTCAGACAACACTGCTAGAGATGAGTATGCCTATAATACACTCCATGTATTTAAATATTCCATTTAGTATTTGACTTTCCAATAATTTAGACTGATTTATCCTTTACACAGTATAAATAAAAGAGGTTACTGCATAAAAACCTGTATGATCCTAGAGTTCATCAACTGGGCTCTTACATTTCAATTTACTTTAACATATAATATCACAGCCGGGGACATGGCTCAGTGGCACAGCACCTGCATGGCAAGCTCAAGGCCCTGAGTATGATTCTCAGTACAAATATATATGTGAGTGAGTGAGTGAGTGTGTATGTGTGTGTTGTGTATAATAATAATAATAATAATAATAATAATAATAATAATAATAATAATAATAATAATAATAAAAATCTCACTAACATGTTCTCTGATAATTTACTAAAATAAGTGCTTTATTATAAGCTACAAGACTCAGCACATTAAAGAATATTTATGAAATAACATTTAATAATCATTGGCTTTGGGAAATTACCTTATTAGACACAATTTATTAATTTGGTAATTAATAAAATCAATGCCAATAAGGACAATATCATACATTATCATTTAAATGTTTAGTAAAGGTTGTGTCCTACTTTTAAGTCATTAGCTAGCAATGATAAATGAAACTGTCCTCATTTTATAATTATGTTTAAATCCCTAGTTTCTAAATTTCATGACAGAGCATTAAAATTCAATCCAAAAAATATTAAAGTATCTTAAAACCATAATAAGTAAAATAATATGGCAACGGCAGACTAAAAGACAAATGAAACCAAATTCAGAAACATATTCACAGAGATAGAAGAACTTTGTGTCATTAAAATAGTACTTCAAATCAGTGGGGAAAGAAAGGGCTAGTCAACTCTACCTCCTACCAGAAGAAAAATAAATTCCAGAAGTATTAAAAATTAAGACTATTAAAACATATTAAAAGAAAACTGCAGAAAATATTTTTCTAATTCTTGGAGTGATAAGACCTGCTGAAGAAAGAACCAAACTCAAAAGTCAATAAAGAATTGGCACATTTAACTACAAAGAAATTTAAATTTGGATAAAAATTTAAATTAAAAGTATGAAACAAAATATGAAATATGTGTGAAAATAGATGAGAATAAATGTATTATTCTCTGTAGAGAGAACTGGGGAAGGGAAGCAACACTGTATGTACAGAATGTTTCTGTTGCTCTGAATTTATGCAATGACTACATAATATTTAGAAAACTTTTTTTGGCAGTGATGGCAAGTCTTTTAGAACTTTCAGTGATAATAAACAGCTAGCTGCATTGCGTGCATGCTATAGGTTTGCCACCACTGGACTATGGCTATACCACCCTGAACATGCCTAATCTTATACCAAGCTAAACAGGGTTGGACCTAGTTAGCACTTGGATAAGAGAACTTTTTGAGCAAAAACTTTTTTTAAGTGAGAAACAGTATAATCTAATCATTAGAATAGACACTTAAAATCTAAAAAAAATTCCTAATGGCATGAGAATGTCAATTTTCCACTGTATTTAATAATTACATGTTTAAAGTAGAATTAAAATCTTAATCAGTGGTAAATCTAGTAGTACCTTTGCTTCTCCAAGTTCCTTGTCAGCAGTATCCACCACAAAATTTTTTTCTTCTTCTAGTTGCTCTGCTAGTTGGTCAATGTTAATTAATTCTTTACAAAGATGCTCATTGTGGCTGGTTAAATCATCTACTTGACTGTTTACCACCTCCTTACTATCCAAGAGTTTCCTAACATATTCTTCCAAGCCATGATTTGTCTGTTTGAGATCTTCAATCTGTTAACAATTAGAAAGAAAATAATCACATTAAAAGAGCTCCTTAGTTTTCTTCTGAGGAGAGCAGGTAACTGGAATCAGAAAGGGAGGTTTGTTTCCCTGGCAAGGAGACTTAACTGTGTAACATTTTGTGCCTTCTGAATTTTATATCATGTGAATGTATTACTATTCAAAAATATATTAAAATTTTTTAAATGTTACTTATTAATTGTGGTTCTGGAGATCTAAATCAGGGCCTTGTGCATTCTAGACAAGCATTCTACCACTGAACCAGAGTGGTAAATTTTACATCTGCATTTTTCATGAAAATTTCCAGTTTATTTTAAAAGAATTTGAGCACTACTAATTTTTAACCAAACTATTAAAAAGTACCCAAATATTAATATCTGTAATAAACTATATTCTTAAAATTAATTTAGATAATTATTGAGTTCTTTAGAATTAAATGCTGACTCTTTAGAAAGGTTCTTTTGAACATAGTAACTTACGTGACTAAGCTAAATACCAAATCAATCAAATATGTGCTGTCTAATGTAGAGGACCACAGCCTTCCTTTACAGCCCACTATCAATCAACTGGATGAAGAAAATAGTTTTTTCTACCTCTAATGTATTTAAAAGAAACAACAAAAACAGCACAGTACAACCATTTACCAATTATTTCAGGAATTTTACTATTTTCCAAAAATACAAACTTAGGTTAAGTACCTGTCCTTAGAGAATTTTTGCTTACTTAAGGAAATATAATGTTAAGTGTAATCAGAAAAATATCTATGAGATAGTCATAGCATAAATACTTTCCCATAGCAGTTGTCCCTTGTGATTTATCAATTATTTATGGAGCACCTACTGTGTTGGTATCCTTAATAAACAAACAAATAAAAGCAAATCAGGGGCTGGGGATTTAGCTCAGCGGTTTGGTGGCCTGCCTTGCAAGTGCAAAGACCCGAGTTCAATCCCTGGTACAAAAAAAAAAAAAAGCAAATCAGAAGAAACAATCTAAGTTTTTAAGAAATGTCTGCAATAGCTAAATGTCCAATCTCCAAGTTCTAACATTAGTCTTGCCCGAAACTTGCCTTTCAAACTAACTATAATAGTATCTTCTTCCAAAACATCAAAATCAACAAAGTTTACTTTAAAAAAGAAACCATATGAATTGTCACTAAAAAATATACTGTCGTAAAACATTCATAACTATGCTACAATGCTATGTATTATATTAAATAAATACACAATTCATTATTTATTATGTAGTTCAGGCTGACCCCGAACTATGTAGTCCAAGTTGGCCTCGAACTTGCGCGATCCTCTTGCCTCAGCTTCCCCAGTGTTGAGATTACAGGAGTGAGCCACCATGCCCAGCCATTGTTTTAATTCAATACTTGCTTTGGCATTTTTATAAGATACATTAATTTAGGAGATTTAAAGCATGAATTATCAAAAGGAAGAAACGAGAAAAATTGAAGAATCTTTTTAAAATAAAAAGGGAAACTAGAAATGTACTATTTCCTTAATTGGGTCTTTTATCACAATTAGCTTGAATTTCAGAACTACTTCTTACTCGCGTTTTTTGGCCTACTCTATACAGTGATAAAAATTCTTTGAAAATGCTAATTTGAAGTAACTGTTGTAACCTTATGGCACTGGATGATGCCAAGATGAAAAAAATGCCATTTGTGATCCCAGATCTATTCACATGTCCAGTCTGACTTGCCACCATCCCCAACAGAGTCCACAAAAAAAAAAAAAAAAAAAAAAAAAAAAGTATACACACTTCAGGAAAATAAAAATGCTACGATGTTTCTTCAACAGAGGGTTGTAACTTCATGAAGCCCCTAGAGGATGTTGGATATTGCAGAAAACCCACTACACTGCTGGCCCTGGGAGAAGAAACTGAAAAATGCATGTGCAGCAAATGGACATGCAATGGACCAAGGTTACCCAAGCAGGAGTTTGCTATACTAATAAATGCGTGGAAGTTAATGGTCACTATTTTGAGCACCTCTTGTAATTGTAGAGGCCAAAGGTAACTTGTATTAATCTCATGATTTCTCAACAAATTTAGTGTTAAAATATTTATACAAGTTTTCATTTTCCTGTGTTTGTAAATTTTTTTGGCACCCTGTATATATCTAAACTCCGAGACATGCTATGAGAAACAAACCTCACCAAATTCATTTTAAAATGTTTTAGGAAAATTACTGAAAGGTTACACACACTATATGTCACTGAATTTTTTTTTTTTTTAGAATGTTCAGGAAAAAAATTAGCTTAGACTTCGATTTCAGAAAATAAAATTCCTGTTTTGGATACTTGGTTTGTTCTTACCCTAATGGCTATGGATTATTTAATATTTCCTTTTTACCTCTGCTTCATGGAAATTTAAAGCCAACTTTGCCCTATGAGATATCCAATTCTTCTAGCTCCACTTTTATTTAACGAGACTATTTTTTCTTCCACTGAGTCTAAAAAATATATATATGTATATATATAATATATATATGTATATATATAATATGTACATATATGTACATATAATATTTGGGTATATTTGCATAGGGCTATCTCTGAGTTCTCTATTCTGTATCATTAACCTATGTATCCAAGTCTCCACCATTATCACAAACTTGATTAGTGTAGCTATACAGCAAGTGTGAAATCAGGAAGAGTGATTATACTTTTCCCAAAATGTTTTTGCTGAGATTTTGGTGAGAACTGCATTAACCTACATAACAATCAGTATCTTCACTTTTGTTTTTGTGGCTTTTTGAGCGTCTCACTATGCAACCCATATTGGCCCTGAACTCATGATCCTCTGGACTTCACCTCCCAAATGCCAAGATTACAGGCATGAACCTCCACATCTGGCTCAATATCTTCACAATATTGATGCTTTCAATCCATGAAAATGTCTTTCCATTTGTTTAGATATTTGATATCATTAGCCTTCTGTAGTTTTTAAAATACAAATCTTCACTTGTGTTTTAGGTCACTCCTCTGCACATTGACAGCTTCAATTTTTACTTTTGGGTCTGCATGGATTTTAATCTTTCAACCCCAGCTACTATATTATTATATTTGAATTGAGTTTTTTACACACAGCATATAATTGAGTCATGGTTTTAAATGGACTCTGACACCCTCTACCTTTTAATTGATGTATTCAGACTATGTTTAATTATGTATGAGATTTAACCATGCTTTTTACTCTATTTCACATTTTTACAACAATGTATATTAACTTTACATATTAATGGGTTTCAATGAGTTATATACATGCTATATCTTGCTTATTATTCCATACTCTGAACTACCTCTTTTACTTCTCTTCTCTCTGCCCTCCTTCCAGTCTCTACCCAAGCAGTATCTACACTACTTTTAAATCATCTATTTAAGTTTGTTTCCACATAGAAACACATAATACTTGGCAGTGTCTTTATGACTGAATAATAATCCATGGGGTGTGCGTGTGTGTGTGTGTATTAATGAATATTTATGTTGATTCTATATCTTAACAATTGTGAATAGTACCACAGTAAACATGGAAAGGCACGTAGCTGTTGTGTATGTCAATTTAGTTCCTTCACATATATACCTAGGAATGGTAAAGCTGGATCATATGGCAGTCATATTTTTAGTGTTTTGAGGAAGCTTCATACTGTTTTTCATAGTGGCTATACTAATTTACCTTTCCACCAAGACTTTTTAAGGGTTCCTTTTCTCTGACATTTTTGTCAATATTTATGATTTTTTTGTTCTGATAATAGCCATTCTAATGAGGGTGAGATGGAATGTCAATGTAGTTTTGATTTGCATTCCATGATGGTTACAGATATTGATCATCTTTTCATATATTAATTGGCCACTTAAACTTGTTGTTGCTGTTGTTGTTTTCCTTACTTGTACTGGTACATGTTTGCAGTACATAATGATTAATTCATCATACAAATTTGATACATGTACATAACACACCTTAATTCTTTTTACGTACCCTTCCCCTCCACTTCTTCCTTGTTCCATCCCTGGTCCCCTTTCCATTTGCAAAAGATGTGTCTCCCTGTTTCCTGTTTTCTATCTTTTATTTTGTCCTTACTTATACTTTGGGTTTCTCATATAAGAGAAACATGTGATATTTAAGTGTATACATCTGATTTATTTCATTTAACATTATGGTCTCAAGGTACATTAATTTTCCTACAAAAGACTCAAATTCTTCTTTACAGCAAATGTGTATAAATATCACATTTTTCTTTTCCATTCATGTGTTTATGAACATGAAGGCCACTTCCAAGATCTAGCTGCTGAGTTGTACTGCTCTAAATATGAGTATGCGTATATCATTGTAATATGATGTCTTTAACACTTTTGGTAAGGTACCTAGAAGAGGAATCAGCAGCTGGTTGACTGGAATTTCTAGTTTTAGTTTTTGGAGGAATTTCCATACTGATTTCTGTAGGTTGTACTCGCTTACATGCCCATCAACAATGTAAAAGGGTTCCTTTTTGGTCACAGTCTCATCAGCATTTGTTATTTGATTTCTTGATGACAATTCTTTCTGGAGTAAGATGGAATTGAAGTGTTGCTTTAATATATATTTTTCTAACGGCCACAGATGTTGAGCACTTTCTCATGTATTTATTAGATATTTGTACTTCTTCCGGTATGCATATTCATTTCAATTGCCCATTTTTTACCGGTTTTTTTGAGGGTCTAATTTTTTTGAGATCTTTATATATTCTGTAAAATTAGTCCTCTGTTGGAGTAGCGAGCAAAAACTTTTTTCCCCATTCTGCAGATTGCTTTATCTGCTGTGAGCTTTTTAACTTGATATAATCCCTTTGTTGATTCAAGTTATTTCTTGTGCAACTGGGATTATGTTCAGAAAGTCTGTACCTATGTCTATGTCTTCAAGAGTTTTACCTGTTTTATCTTCCACCAGGGTAAGTGTTCCTGATTTAATATTTACATATTTAACTTGTACTTCTTGGAAGTGCCTATTTAGCTCATTTGCTTATTGATTAACTGGAATATTTATTCTTTTGGTGTTTGATTTTTTGAGTTCTTTCTATGTTCTGGATATTAGTCCTCTATCAGATGAATGACAATGATTTTCTCCCGTTCTATAAGTTGCTTCTTTGCTGTTTATCATTTCCCATCTTGTGCAGAAACTTTTTGATATAGTCCCATACGTTAATTCTTGCTTTTATTTCCTGAGCTATTAAAGATTTATTCTGGAAAATTTTTCCAGTGCCAATATATTGAAGTGTCTCTCCTATTTTCCTCTGGTAGTTTCAAAGTTTCAAGTCTTATATTAAGGTATTTAATCCATTTATAGTTGATTTCTGTACAGGGTTAGGAGATTAAGGATCTACCTTCAAACTAGATATCCAGTTTTCCCACTATCACCTACTGAAGAGATTATTTTTTTTCTCCAACTGACGTTTCTGGCACCTTTGTTAAGAACCTTTGAAGATGCACAGCCTTATTTCTGGGAACCTCTTCTATTCTGTTGACCTATGTCTGTTTCTATGCAATATCATGCTGTTTTTGTTGATATGACTCTGTGGTACAGTGTGAAATCACAGCATTTCCAGCATTACTCTTTCTGCTCAGGATTGCTTGATCTATCTCGGGTCTTTTGTGCTTTCATATGAATTTTCAATTGCCTTTTCTAGTTTTTTGAAGATCAATATTATTTTGATGGGCATTGCATTGAATCTCTAGACCACTTTCAACAGAGCATCATTTTAAAAATTCTCCTTATCCATTAACACAAGAGATCTTATCATCTTCTAGCATCTCCTTCAATTTCTGTCTTCAGTGTTTTGTAATTTTCATTACAGAGATCATTCCCCTTCCTGACTAGGTTTATTCATAGGTTTGTGGGGGTTCTGCTTTGTTTTGTTGAGGCTATGGTGAATGGAATTGTTCTGATTCACTTTTTGTTGTTGGTATTGTACTGGCAATTGAACCCAGGACTTTCATACTGAGCTACATTTCAAGCCATTTTTAAACACTGAGACAGTCACTAAGTTGCCCAGACTGGGCTTAAACTTGTGTTCTTCTGCCTCAGACTCCAAGAGTGCTGGGTTATAGGTGTGTGCTGCCATGCCTGGCTTCCTGCTTAGTGAGTTTCTTACACATGATGTAGGGAAAAGCTGATGGTTTTTGTGATTTTGTATCCTGCTACTTTGATGAATTTGTGTATCAGTTTGAAGAATCTTTTGGTGAAGCCTTTAGGATTTCCTTGGTACAGAATATCATCTGCAAACAGGTAGTTTGACTTCTTCCATTCCTATTTTTTAATCCCCTTTATTTCCATTGCCTGATTGTTCGGCTAAAATTTCAAGTACAGTACTCTACTGAATAAGAGTGGTAAGGTGGGCATGGTGCTCCACCCTTGTATTTCCAGCACTCAGGAGGATGAGGCAGGAAGATCACCACGAGTCCAAAGCCACCCCAGACTACACAGTGAGTTCAAGACCAAACTGCACTTGAGAGTGAGATCCTGTCTCAAAAGAGAAAAGAAAAAAGAGAGAGAAATGTGGTGAGACAACATTCATAACTTATTCCTGATTTTAGAAGACATGCATTCAATTTTTCACATTTAGTATGGTACTAGCTCTGGGTTAGTCACATATAGCCATTATCATGCTGAGGTATGATCCTTGTATGTCCAAATTCTTCAGGATTTTGAACATAGAGGGGTGTTGAATTTTATCAAAGGCTTTTTTCCATCTATTGAGATGTACTTTTCATCCTTGATTCCACTTATGTGCTGTATTATTCTGATTTAAATACTTGGAATGACAAAAACTTGATCATGCTGTACGATCTTTCTAATTTGTTGGTGATTATGACTTGCAAGTATTTTATTGAAGATTTGTTGCATCTATGTTCATTGAAAATACTGATCTATAGTTAATTTTTTTATTGTGTGCTATGGCTTTGTCTCCCCAAAGCCTCACATGGTCACAGGTGGAGGCTTTTCAGATGACTGGATCTAGAATGTGTGATGCTAGGATTAAGGGTGTGTGATTACTAAATTAGTCCACTGATTGGTCTGACATGTGCCCTAAGCCCGGGAGGCTAATCAGAATATAAAAGGGGCAGAAAGAAGCTGCTAAGATCACTTGGACTTGCCATTTGCTGTCTTTTCCCTGCCTTGTTTTGCCATGGGCTGTTTCTTCCCTGCAATGCCCCTCTGCCTGCCATGCCACCCTGCTTTGGAGCCAACCAAGAGTGGACTTGAAACCTCTACAAACTGTAAGCCAAATAAACCTTACCTCCTTTACTAACTTTGGGTGTCAGGGATTTTGTCTCAGCAATTAGAAATATAACTAAAATATTGTGCTTAATCAGATTTAGGTATCAGGATAACAGTGACTTCATAAGTGAGTTTGGAAACATCCGTTCTGTTTTATGAAATAGTTTGAGGGGAATTGGTGCTAGTTTTCTTCAAAAGTCTAGAATTCAGCTGTGAATCCATCTGATTCTCAGTTTTTCTTTCCCCCGAATCTTACTGCTTGTTGTTGTTATTGTTAATATCCTTTTGGCTCAGCTTTGGCAAGTCATATGTGTCTAGTTTTCCGTTTCTATTAGAATTTTCCAAATTTACTGTCATGCAATTTTTCAAAATATTTTCTAATGATCCTATGGATTTCAGCAGTATTCTATCGTAATATTTCCTTTTTATGTTTGACTTCATTTATTTGGGGCTTCTCTTGCTTGGTCCAGCTAAGGGTTTGTCAATTTTGTTTATCTTTGCAATCAACTGTTTAAATTGTCCTTTTAAAATTTTTTAGACTCTATTTCATTTATTTCTACTCTGATCTGTACTATTTTTCTATTCATTTTTGGTTTAGTAGGCCATTTTTTGTTTTGTTTTGGTTTGGTTTTTTTGGTACCGGGGATCGAACTCAGTCCTAGAACTTCCAAGACAGACAGCAGAATCACTGAGCTAAATCCCGGGCCCTCTTTATTTTTTTTTGGTACCGGGGATTGAACTCAGATCCTTGTGCTTGTGAGGCAGGCAACACAGTCTGCCATTTTTAAGACTTTTTGAGGCATCCTTTGGTTGATATCTTGATGTTTGTCTAATGTAGGCACTCACAGCTACAAACTTCCTGCTCAGAACTGCTTTTAACTAAGACCACCTGTCATGTAAAGGTACAAGATCCCAATAATGAATGTAACTGTACTATATACCTAAAATGTACCAATAAACTCAATAAAAGAAAAAAAAGAACTGCTTTCACTGGGTTCTCATATATTGTGTTTTTTAATTTTCACTTGATTCTAGGACATTTTTTATTTCTCCTCTGATTTCTTCAATGTGATCAAAAGAATGAAAAAATATATATATGGTTTTTTTTGAGACAGGGTCTTGCTAGTTCAGGCTGTCCTTGAACTTATAATGTAGTCTAGGCTGGCGTCAAACCTGTGGCGATCCTGTTGCCTCAGCCTCCTGAGTGCTGGGAATACAGGGATGTACCACCACATTCAGCTCAAGTTTTGTTTTTCTGTCTTTTGAGACAGGGTCTTGCTATGTAGTTCAGGCTGGTCTTAAACTCACTATGTAGCAGAAGCTGGTCTCTAACTCACAGTGATCCTCCTGTCTCAGCCTCCCAAGTGATGTGATTACAGGAATGTCACCACACCCAACTCAAAAGTATATTTTAAAATTTCCATGTGTTCATATAATTTCTGTAGTTTCTTTTTTACTGTTGACTTTTACTTTCATTCATTATGATCTGATAAGATGCAAGAAACTATTTCAAATTTTTGTATCAGTTAATATTTTATGGCCTAAAATATCTATTTTGAAAAAAGTTTGGTGCTGATGAAAAGAACGTGTATTCTATTGGATAAATAAATATTCTGTAAATCTGCTAAGTCCATTTGGGACAGAGTGTAATTTAACTCTGATATTTCTTTGCTGACTTTTTATCTGTATCTATCCACTGGTGAGAGTGGGACACTGAAGTTGCCCACTATTATTGTACTGGGGCCTATTTCTCCCTTTATGTTCCATAGTGTTTGTTTTTTTGAATTGAGAAATTGAGTACTCTCTCTTCATATATACATATATGATTATTATATCATCTTGATGAATTGTTCCCTTTATCAATGTGTGACCTTGTCTCCTCTGATTTTGGCTTGAAGTCTGTTTTGTTAGACATGAGTACAACTACTCCTGCTTGCTTTCAGATTCAATACGTGTAGAACGTCATTTTCCATCCTTTAATTTTCTATGTATGCCTCAGCTGATCAAGTATGATGACAATATTTGTCTACATCTTTTAATTAAATTTTTAAAATTTAAAGTATGTACTAGTTCCTGTCATTTTTTTTCTTCCAGTTGTTTTGAATAATCTGTGTTCATTTCTTTCTCCCCTCTGCATCTTAGAAGTTTAATGGTATACTGGAATAATTTCTTTCTTGATTCCTACTGTCTACTCTACTAGTGATATTTCTTGTACTTATGGTTGTGTTTATCTTACTTCCTCTTCTGTGTGTAGGATTTTAGTATTTTCTCTAGTGCTGCGTTAGTGGTCATAATGTCTTTTAGTTTAAGCTTATCTTGGAAAGTATTTGTCCTTCAGGCATAAAGGATAATTGGTAGATATAGTAATCTAAGTTTGCAAGGCACTGTCTTTCAGAGCTTGAATACATCATTCTATGCTTTCCTAACTTTTAGAGTTTCTGGTGAAAGATCTGTTTTTCTGATGGGTTTGCCTTTATAAGTGACTTAGCATTTCTCTCTTGCACCTTTCAATATTATCTTTGTTCTGTACTTTGGGCAATTTAACTATAATATGATGTGGAAAGGTTCTTTCCTGGTCATATCTCAAAGAGTTCTAAATGGTTCCTATACTCAGACGTTCATATCTTTACCATGATTTAAAAATTTTTCTATTATTTCACTGAATAGGTTTTCTATATCTTTTCCTCTGATCCTTTCTATATTTGGTCTTTTAATTGTGTACCATAGGCCTTATATGTTCTGTTCATACTTTTATAATTGTATGTATATGATAATCAATCAACTTTGTTTTCAAGCCATGGTATTCTTTCTTCTTCTTGATGTAACTTATTGGTGAAGCTTTCACGTTTTTGACTGAGTTTTTCATTTCCAAGACTTGTTTGGTTCTTTTCCAGGACCTCTATCTATTTAATGAATTACTTTTCATATCCTCTTTTGTCTTCCTTAATCCATTTGGCTTTTAATAGCATCATCTCTGGATTCACCGACCATTTTTAAAATCAATGTTTTGAACATTTTTTCCAGCATTCCATCCACTTCACAGTCTTTGGATTGAGCAAGTGAAGAGTTATAAGCCTTTGGAGGCATCACATTGCCTTATTTTCTTGTTTGTTTGGCTTTTGTTTGTTTCATGTCTTGTGTTTCTATACTGAGACTTATGCACCAGCTGGATGGACATATCTTCCACTTTTATGGGAGGGTCTTCTTAGCAAAGAATCTTTTCTTGAGGGCTTGACACCCAGTACCACTCAGGAGAAAACAAACAATAGTAATAACAACACAAAAACAAACCAGACATAGAAAAAAAGTAAAACTCAATTAACAACAACTATACCACCAATAACAGTAGAAAAGAAAGGGGAAAATGCAGGATAAACTAAAAAGCTCCAAGTTAAGAAAGGTAAAATTAATAATTACAAAGTACTTTTAAAAGGGGAAAAAAGATAAAAGTGATAAAGATGAAAAGAGATAAAATACAATTAAAGAAGAAAATATGTAAATAAAATTAGACAAAAGACAAATAAAGAAAACATGAGCCCCAAATTTTTCCTAGCCAATGTACTTGGGTTGGAACAGCTTCTCTCCAGACCCTCTAACACTGGACTCCACTAAGTATGGGGCAGGGAGCTGGGAAGCAGCTGAAGCCCATCATAGAGTTCTAGGTTTTCACTAACAGGTAGTTGCTGTACGAAGGTTGAGCCCTGCCCCATTTCCCGCTGACTGATTAAGGGTATGCTGTCTGCAGCAGGGCTGATTTCGCTCCAAAAGCTTGTGGTATACACACCCAGAGCAGCTGCTAGTCCCAAAGTACTTCTAAAACATGTGGGCCAGGCAGGCAGTCACTTGCTCCTAAGACCCTCTTCGTTGCTCAAAAGGGCCTCTGTCTGTGCATGTAAGAAGTGTGTTGAAATCTGGAGCCAACAGAAGTCCCAGTGAGCTTTGGTAGTATGTGTAAAGGGCTTGCTCCAGAGCCTCTTGGCCTATGGACCATGGGCATGGCAAATGTCCAAGCAGCAGAATATTCCCAAATGCCTCAGAGAATTGCAGAAGCAAACAAAACAAAACAACAACAAAAAAAGACAGAGTTCTGTGTTAGAGATGGGTGCCTTAAGTTACTTTCTCATTTCTGAGACAAAAATATATGAAACTCTTAAAAGGTAATGGAAGAAAAGGTTTATTTTAGCTCACAGTTTGTAGAGTTTTCAGTCCACAGCTGGCTGTCTGCAAGGCAGGGCAGCATAGCAAAGAGGTATCAAAGAGGAAAAACAGCTCATGAAATGGTAGGCATGAAGCAGCAGCCTGCCTTCTTCTTTCCCTTTTTCTTCAATCCAGGATACAAGTTTATTGGCTGGTGCCAACCACACCCATGGTTCAGTAAATCAGCACGCATCTCCAGAACTATGCTAAACCAATCAGTGGATTGATCTAGTATTACACGTCCATGATCCAGTCACTCCCAAAAGCCCCATCGATGAGCATATGAGATTTAGGGTAAACATCTAGATATAAGCCATAACATGAGGGAAATCATGGAAACAGCAATTTTCTAGCCTCAGTATCAGCAATATAAGTGCTGGCACTAAACCAAAGCAACTAGTCTCATTCCTCACCACAAAGGGTGGGACCACTGACCACTGGGCCTTCCACAGCCTGCATATGTTGATGCTTAAATTTCTCAGTGAATTTGTGACAGATGCTCCCTTACCCACAACATCCAGCTGCAACATCCAGGGACAATGAACTGTGACTATTCGATGCTGACTTATCTTCTGAATACTTTAGTCCCTAAAAATAGGCCCCCTCTCAAGCCAACTTCTCATTGGGCTCTCTAAAAGAAAGTAAATGATGTAATTCTCTTAAACCCAGCTGGTTATATAGGAATCACCACTGTCAAAGAAAATCCCTGTATTGGATGTAAAACTTATAAAAACTGCTGGTTTCTTTCAGAGTTAGGACTGCTTGTCTTTATTTGGGGGTGCACCTGCACTTTCCAGGCTTATTTGTACTTGAAGCATTGGGTTTCCCTCCCACCCTCAATCTAACCCCCAGCTCTAACACCAGCCCTGGTGGAGAGCGAGGGTTGGTACTGTAGATTGCTTTGTACTTTTCTGAGTTGCTTTCTACTTCTCCATGCTTTTTAATTTTCGTGTCATCTTTCTTGATTTTTGGAATTCCTCCTCTCATTTTTCCTCAGAATATAGTTTCTCCTTTGTTGCCCTGACTGTTTGCACTTGTAGAGTTGTGTAAAGAATACTTCTATTCTTCCATTTATCCCAGAAGTTCTTCCTGGTTTTTTTCCCAGACTTTTAGAATTCCAATTTGACTTGTCTATAATTTCTAAGTATACCTCTTTGTGTCTTTCTTTGTAAAGTGGATGCTTTATATACACATTATATATATATAATTTACCACACCTTGTATTTTAACAGTTCAAGTGAAAGTATAGAAACCTTACCTCCCTTTATGTTCCTTTCCCTAAATTAATAAAATAATCTACATGCATTGAAAAATATTCAACTATCAAACATAATTTTGGAAACTAAAAATAAATATACAAATTACAGGAAATTCTATTGAAGTTTCCTATAGATTTGCTCTATATGGTATATACTGTACTTCCTTCTTCCTGTTCCAAAATTCCTTCCAATACCATTTGCTTTCTGGCTAGTGAAAATTCTTTAGCTATTCTTTTAGGATAGCTCTGCTATTGACAAATTCTTAGTTTTCCCTCACCTAAGAATACCTTAATTTTTATTTCTTTTTTCAAGGATACTTTTAATTGATAAAGAACAGAGAGCTGACAATTCTTTGTTCTAGAAATTGAAAAACAATGCAATATTTCCTTCTCACTTCCATTGTTTCAAATTTTAAAAAATATTCAATCTTTAAATTTGGTATTCCTCTACAGATAATGTACTATTTCTCTCTGGGTGTTTTCAGGAATTGTTTTTGTCCTTAGTTTACCAAAGTTTGATTATGAAGTGTCTTGGCATAGATTTGTCTAGGTGACTACTGTTAGGTATTCATTCACGTTTAATCTGTTTTATATCTTTGGTACCCAATTAAAAGAATTTTCAGCCATGCTTTCTCAGAATATTTTCTCAGCCCACCCTCTCTTATAACACTTTCTGGGACTCTGATGACCCAAATGTAAGGCCTTTTGGTATAACCTGATCCAAGGCTCTATTCATACTTCTAAAACGTATTTTTCTTTCTGTTGTTCAAATTAGATAATTTCTATTTTTCTATTCTCATAATTAATGATCCATTCTCTCTCCACTGTTGTTTGAGAACACTGGGTCTTCAATTTCAGTTACTATATTTTAAATTATTTTAAAATATACAACTCAGCAGTTTGCAGTATATTCACAATGCTGTACAACCATCACTACTCATTTCCAGAATTTTCATTATCCCCCAAAAAAACTCTTTACTCATTAAAAAATAGCTCCATCTCTATGAGTTTGCCTATTCTAAATATAAGCAGACTGAAAAAATATTTGTCCTTTTATGTCTGGCTTATCTTTCTTAGAATGTTTTCAAAGTTCATTCATATTGTAAATGAATCCAAATTTTATTATTTTTAGGAAATAGAGTTTCACTGTTTCCCAGGCTGACCTCAAGACTCTTGGGCTCAATCAATCCTCCTGCCTTAGCATTTTTTCTAGCTGAGCATGAGCTACCGGGCCTGGCTAGAATTTCATCTGTTCCTAAGGTTAAATAATTTCATTCTAAGTACATACCACATTTTATTTTGGTGCTACTGTTGTTTTAAAACAGAGTCTTATTATGTTGTTCAGGCTGTCTTTAAATTCCCGGGTTTAAGTGATCCTCCTGCCTCAGCCTCTGAAGTAGATGGGACTACAGGCCTACACCACTGTGCAAGGTTACGCATTATGTTTATCATTTTTTTGTCAATGGCATTTGGATTGTTTCCAACTTTGGGTTCCTATAATGATGGTGCTATGAACATGTATGAAACTATCTACTTTAGTCCCTGCTTTCAATTCTTTAGTGTATATACCTATGGATGGAATAGCTGAATTTTGTCCTGTCTATATTTTTTAACAATTTTTTTTTAAAAACAAATTTTAAGTTTACAGAAAAATTAATCAGAAATTAAGAGTTCTTACATACCCCTTATATGGAATCATATGGTTAACTATCTTTGACATTCTGAGGGCCCATCAAATTGTTTTCCACCATGCCTGCCCCATTTTACATTCCCATCAGTAATGTAAAAGTGTTCTAGTTTCTTCAGATCCTTACCAACACTTGCTATTTTCTGTAATATTGATACAGCCATCCTAATGGGCATGAAGTGATACCTCATAGTGGTTTTGATTTCCTTAATGGTTGATGATATTGAGCATCTCTTCATGCACTTATTGACATTATTATATCTTTTTTGGAGAAACATCTATTTAAGTCCTTTGTCTTTTTTATTTTTTTCAGTGCTGGGGCTCTAACCTAGAGCCCAGCACATCATAGGCAATTGCTCTACCACTGAGATACAACTGAGTTGTAGTTGTACGAGGGATCAAACCCAGAACCTTGCACTTGCAAGGCAGGCGGTGGAACCACTGAGCTAAATCCCTGGCCCACTAAGCTTTTATCAGATATACAATTTAGAAATTTTTTGTCCTATCTATGCTTCTAAACAAATGTTTTAAAAACAAGGTTTTTAAAACCTTTAGGTTTACGGAAAAATTAATCTGAAATTAAGAGTTCTCATATACTCCTCCTACCACCTCCCTGATAGTTTTCCTATTGTTCATATCTTATATCGGTGTGGTTTGTTAAAACTGATAAACTGAGGCTGGACATAGTGGTGTATGCATAAGAGGGGGCTGGGGATGTAGCTCAGTGCAAAGCTCCCAGGTTCAAGTTTGACTGCTGAAAAAAAAATTAATGAACCAATACTGATAATTATTAACTGAGGTCCATAGTTTCCACTAGAACTTACTCTAGGTGTTGACATTCAGTGGGTTTTAATGTAGAATGACATGTATCTACCATCACTGTATAATACAGAATAGTGTCACTGCTCTAAAAACTCCCATATACCACCTATTCATCCTACTCTTCCCAAGTCTCTTTTTCCTAATGGCTCCGTTTTCAGTATCCATAGTTCATCTTGAGAATGTCTTGTAGGTATAATTATATAGTTTGTAGCATTTTCACATTTTCTTTTACCTTGAATATGCTTTCAAGGTTTCTCCATGTCTTTTGAAGGCTTGATACATATAGTTCTTTATTTTTTTTCATTGAGTACTATCCCATTGTATGTATATATTGCAGCTGGCTTATCTATTTACCTAATGAAGGACATCTTGCTTGCTTCTAGGTTTGGGCAATCATAATTAAGGCTCCTATAAACATTTGTGTGTAGATTCTTGTGGGGCCAGTTACTATATAGTTTGGTTTTTCTTTGTAACTTTTATTTCTCAGCTGAGATTTTATATTTTTTATTAGTTTCAGGTAGGCTCATAATTGCATGTTGAGCATTTACATGAGTGCTTTAAAATCCTTGACAGAGTATTATATGTTGCATTTCAGTTTTTGCTTCTCCTGTCTTTTCTCAGATATTCCTGATTCCTGTAAGGATGGGTGAATTTCTTTTATTGAGATCTGGTATTGTAATGCTTTGGATCTGAGGTTCTAGTAGGCCTCCTATGATACTGCTGCTGCTAGAAAAGGGGGACACTGTCTCATTGCTGCTACATAGGTTGGAATTCCAATTTCTCCTCTTAGCCAGCCTTCACTGACATCAAAGGAGAGCAGGATCTTTGTTACTGGGAGGCAGGGGTGAGCATGCAGGCTCTCCACTAGTCAATTACCAATGGAAATAGAGGAAGAGACGCTTCATTACTGCCCCAAGGATCCTCCACTACACTGTTGTTAGGTGGTCTCACTAGTGCTGAGAAGGAGTAAAAGTCCTGACTCTGCACTAGGTATCCTGATACCACCCTAGCAAGAAGGAGAAGGGGTACCTCTTACTATAGGGTAGGAGCAGATGTCTTGCCTCCCCACATGGTTTCTACTGAAACTTACTACCTGGTGGGGAAGAAAGTTCTGGTTCCTCACTCAGCCTTCTTTGATACCATGCTGACTGAGAGTGTGGTGAGAGAAATGAGGCCATAGGAGGCACAGATGAAGCTCCTTGTTACAGCCTGGCAAGGGTCAAAGGCAGGTCAGTGGTGGTGAACCTATAGCATGCATGTTGCAGCCAGATTTTTTTTTTTTTTTTTTTTTTTTTTGGTACCGGGTATTGAACCCGGGGCCTTGTGCTTGCAAGGCAGGCACCAGAACCACTGAGCCAAATCCCCGGCCCTATAGCCAGGTGTTTTTTATCATTGAAAACTCTAAAAGGTTCACCACCGCTGGTCTAGGCTCTTGTTTGGGTTGGAGGTACTGAAGCTAAAGTTTTTTCTGTGGTTTTTGGAGTGATTAGTTATTGTCTAGAAGCTGTCTGCCTTGTAGTCCTCTGGTTGGGATGAGATGCCTTTTATGGGGTCTTTTCTTTTTTTTGGTACAGGGATCAAACTCGGGTCCTTTCACTTGCAAACCAGGCAGCAGAACCACTGAGCTACAACCCCGGTCCTGGGGTATTTTCTTGACTGTGCCCATTGTCAATTCCAGATGCCAGTTATTCTAGCACTCTGTCAAAGATATATGGAGAAAAAGAAAATAAAGGAACTTTCTAACATGTTCTTTGTGTCTTGAGGTCCTTAACTAGTTTTCCTCTTTTTACCTAGCTTTCTTAAATTTGTTTTACATATATAATGTGCAGAGTTTCTAGCTGAATTTAATCACAGGAATAGGAAAAGGCAAGTCTACTCTGTCTCCCCAGAAGTGGCTTTTAATAGCCTTTGTTAACAGCTAAACCATATACTAGGCACCAGGAAAAAAGATACAGTACTGAACTTGCAGTTCAGAGGACTGAGTTCAAATCCCAGTTAACCTAGGAGTTCAGAGAAATCAACTTTTATTAATTGAATGTTATAATTATTTAACTGTTTGGAACTTCAGTCCCCATCCATATAAATGGAAATAATATAACTAGTTCACAAGTTGGAAATGATTAAGTAAGATTAAGTACTTTAAAGTACCCTGACACAATGCTTGGCACACAGTTTGCACTTACTGCCTCTAAATCAAATGGTTAAAATAAAAATTAAATGATTTTTAGACCCATTAAATTTCAACAAGCTCTGAATCAGTAATTATTTATTCTCTATCTCCTTGTTTTAAAACAGGTTCCCATCCCAAATTAACTCAAGAGAAATACATATGTAAACTAAAAGTAACCTGTAATTTCAGTGTAGAGATGAATTTATCTTGGTTTTGTACTTCTTGTTCTAGCTGGAGAGTATTCTGGTTTTTTTCAGCTTCAGAAACTGGAGCCCCTAGACCAGAATGTTGTTCTTTGGTGGTAACCTAATGGAAAGAATGGAAATATACAGAAGCATTCAATTTAAAATGGCTCTGTGATCTTTCACAATAATTAATAAACTTTGAAAATCAGTAACATTCTTAGATATATTTTCAATAGCTATTAACTAGGTCCTACTGTAAGAGAATTTCAAGCTTTATCTTCTTAAAATTACTTAAAAACTTTTTCCAAATATAAAACTATGATATTGAACATGCTTTTCAAACACATGCTCTATCCTATCATTCTTTCTTTTTTTTCCAGTACCAGGGATCAAACTTTGGACCTTGTGCTTTTGAGGCAGGTGGCAGCACCACTGAGCTAAATCCCCAGCCCAATCTTATCATTATTCTAAGGAGATATGAGTCAGTAATAAAGTGATCCATATATCTCTAGGCCAATGATGTCCAATACAGGAACCATTAGCAACATGTCTGCTGCTGGTATTGTGTGTCAACAAAAAGTTTTCTTGCCCATATCACAAAAGGCTAAATTCCCTAATATATAAATAATTCCTATAAATGAAAAAGGAAACAAAATACCCTAATAAAAGCTGGTAACAAATATGGACATTTATAGAAATGTTCAATTTCATTCTTTGCAGTGGATAGCAAAGAAGCAACACTGAAGTACCCTGTTTTAAAGAATAGTGAGATGGATATAAAACTTAACTATCTTTACATATCACTGGTAGCAGTGTAAATTGATACAATATTTATGCAGAACATGAAACCTATTAATCATATAAATGCACATAAAGGAATACTGTTTAAATGTAGATGGTTATTCACATTAAACCTGCAATTCTACATTGTGCCTTGCAATCACAATTTAGTTAATACAAGGGTCCATTATTCAAGGATCCATAATTAAAATGTAAAGCTGCTCAACAGTCAGAATTTTTCATGTCAATTTCATTAGTTAGAAATATCCAGCAGACTAGTATACTCCTAGATATGTCTGATGGGTGATGGAAGAATAGCCTTGGGTACTATATAGGATCCCTTGCCTGTTCTTCTCTGGCAATGTTCACCTTGCTCTGTTTTCCAAGCGATATGAACTGAGCTATTTTGTGAGCCAGCGAACCATTGACTGACTCTTCTGAACTCTCAGCCAAATTAAAATTCTCCTTTAAGTTATACATGTCAGCTATTGTGTCTCAGTGGCAGGAATACTGACCAATACAGAAAACTGATACCAAGAATAGGATCAGTGTGATCCTACCTGACCATATAGTTTAGAAGCCTTTGCAACTGGCTTATGGGAGTACCAGAGATGTAGGCTAGAGAAGGCCTAGAATGCTATAAGCAGAGCCTGATGGGTGATTCTGATCAGCACTCAGAAGCCCAGTGCAAAGAGGAATATAGACAGCAGAAGCCAGCCTCAGGAAGTTTCAGCTGGGAACAAGAAGTCCACTGGCATTTGGACTATAGACCATTCATGTTATGCTTTCGCAAAAAGTCTTTCTATATTTTCCCTATGTCCTGAGATTTTGTGGAAGACTGAGATTAAGGACACTGGACTAATATATCTGGAGAAATTTTCAATACAGCATAACATTCAAGCTGTGGCACGGGTTCTGCTGATCGCTTGGCCAGATTTATAGTGCGAACTAAAGATAAAAGGTAGAGCAGATGCAGGCACAAGGTTCTGAGTTCGATCCCTAGTACAAAAAAAAAAAAGGCAGAGCAGAAAAATGTGAAAACTTACATTTTAGCCCAGAAAGAACCATGTGTAAAGTCTGATTAAAGGAAATGTGGCTGCTAAAGAGATTAGTTCCGTTAAGAGCAAACAAAACACCAAGTACTTTGTAGAGGGGGAGAAGATGCCTTGAAGGGATCTCATGAATCACCAAGACCCCTAAGATACCAAGCATGCAAAAGCATCACCTTTTCTTTTGAGAAGAGAATCCCTGGGACCCCTGCTTGAGAAAGGGGCTCATAAGGAACTGGTTCCTTGGGATTCATTTCACCATGTTCAGCCATCCATGGTCTAAGGGTGCCCAGCTACTGTTTCCACAGATAGCAGACGATGGCATCACCCATGTGATATACTTTATAGAAATGCAGAATGCAAGAGTTGTTGGGGTCAGGTTCCCAAAAAGATTTCAAAGGAAGGCCAAGAAGGCCAGAAAAGAAGCCCCTAAGAGGGCAGTACATAAAGCTATGGTGCAGTGGAGACCTCAGAAAGTCAGAGATGCTAGGAATGTGAACATCAGCTGAGAAAAGCTGAAGATGTCATGGAGGTACCCCTAATGAGAGACCCTGTGAGCTGCAATCAACAAGGCCACAGGGGTGGGGCCAGCTATGGGTGGAAATCACATTTATCACCTCATGCCCCAGATGCTGAATAGGCAGCTATAGGATTTAATGTTTGCCCTTCTCGTTTTCAGTCTTGCTTTGCTCTGATTCTTTTCTATCTCCCCTTTCTCCCTTTGAAAAGGGAATGTTTACTTTGTGCCATCTTTATCTTGATGCCCTAATTATTTTTCTCACTATGGAGACAAAAAACACAAAGCCCAAAGTTAAAGGAGGAAAGGTTTATTTGTCTCATAGTTTGTAGAGGTTTCAGTTCATGGTTGGCTGGCTCCAAGGCAAGGTGGCATGACAGTAGGGAATCCTAGAGGAGAAATAATTCATGGCAGGCAGAAGGCAATGAGCATCAAGCCACAAGCAACTGTCTTTCTGTTCCTCATATCCAGGCTATATGCCCTTAGGGTGGGTAGCACTCACACCCAAGATGCACCTTCTCATTATCCATACTCAGAACTATGCCAAACCAACCAGTGGACAAATTTAGTAACCACACACCCTTAATCCTAGCTAGCATCATGCACTCTAGATCCAGCCACCTTTGAAAAGCCCAACCTATGATTTAATGAGAATTGGGTGGGACATCTAGACTCAAGCCATAACACTTGAGATTATGCAACTTCTTTTTCACTTTTACAGAGGTTTATGGCTAACGGTTTGTCTTGAATCTCAGAAGAGAGTTTGACTTGGACTTTGAAAAACACTGGACCTGTTGAAACTTTGAGAAAGGGATTATTGCATATCTGATTGTATGTGGGGTAGCTATAACATGTTAGGTGAAATTATGAACCTGCTACTATCTTTATTTGGAAACTAATATGGTTTAGAAGATATTTTTGGGTTTGAAGTTGACAAGGGGTAGATTGTGATCATTAACCCTGATATATCAACTTTACTGGATTAAGATCACCTTGCAGAATAGGAGAGCACACTCCTAGATGTGTCTGGGTAGGCCATGGGTATTATATATTGTCCTTTGCCAGTTCCACTCTGGTACTGCTGCCCTGCTCTATTTCCTAGCCACCATGAAATGGGCTGCTCTGCTCCACCACCTGCTTGTGCCATGATATTTCTGCCTTGTAACTAGCTAACAGTGGAATGCACCCTTGATTCAGGAGCCAAATTAAAACTTACTCCCCTATCTCTGGTAGAAAAAAAATTAAAAATCAATCTTACTTCCTTAAAGTTATGAGTATGGGGTACTGTGTCCCAGCAATGGGAAAGCTGGCTAAAATGCATATTTTTATTCACAGAACACCTGTGATTCTGCATTTCAGAAAAAGCTGCCCTATGCTTCCTCTTTGGTTAATACCTCAGTTTGAATTTCAAGGGTCTATTTAGTTAAAATGTAAACCTACTCAACATTCAGTTCTTCATAACATTCAGTTCTCACTTTCCAAACTTAACTCCTACTTAAAACCTCTAAGAACTCTTCTTCTCAACACAAACTATTTTATACATTCTTAATACATATATTTAGAAGCAATTTTCTCAATATAACTACATCCTTTTCAGGCCCAGCCTAAATTATAATTTTTCCAAGAGGTTTTCTCTATTATTACCATATACAATAATCACTTCTTCATGAAGACTTCAATATATTGATTACAGAACAATTTATGTAGCCATTTATTTTTTCTGGATATGTCCTCACAAAATTATGAGGATCTTAAGAACATGCAATATCTGGAAGCTCTCTTTCCTCTCCACCAACCTGCCAATAAAATTTTGTCAAGGTCAATAATGAAGCAGCATACCAAAGGACAAATTGACCTTTCCCTTCTTCTCTTTGATAAGCTGAACAGTCAAATGAAGATTCTATAAGATTACCTTTTAGACTAGTTTAGAAATTAAAAATAGGAAGAGGCCATAAAGTCATGTGATAATCATGAAAAAGCATGTTGGAACTGCTACCTTCTGTCTTTTAACTTTGGAAGCAGAACTCCTGGGGGGGTAGGGCATGTATGTATTTGAAAGTATCACTCATAGCCTGCCAGCTTCCACACTTCAGGCCATGTGATTATCTTCCAAATACCTATGATTTCTAACACCAATATCCATTAGAATGGGATTTGGTGTGTCTGTATAGATCTCAGAGAAAACAAGTGCAACTTTCATTCTTCATTGAGAAAAAGTATACCAGCTAAGAGCATATTTTGATGTTAGATTGCCTATGTTCATAATCCTAGTTCTGTTGCCTAGTTTTGTGATTTTGAACATATCATTTCTCTGGCTTTGGCTTGTCTATTAACTAGGGATGGTAACAGTAGTGCCTGCCTCATAAGAGTTGTACAAAGATTAAGTTAATGTATGTAAAGCACTTAGTGCCTTGCATATAGTAAGTACCATATATGATTTATTATTACTATTATTAATAATTCCTTTCACTAACTCATCTAATCAACCACTAAGTCCTACTGATATTTTCATTTTTTGTTTCTTTGTTTTGTTTTCACATCGGGGATCAAATTAAGGACTTACTGCTTGCAAGGCAGGCAGTGGAACCAATGAGCTAAATCCCTGGCCCATACTGAAAATTTCACTAAAATTTTTCTCAAATACATTTCTTCTTTACTATCACTGTTTCAGTTCATGCTATCAGACTATAATATTTATTCGCTAATCAAATTTAAATAGCCAGTATGAGAATGAACCAATGATATTAGCATATGGGGATAAAAAAAACAGAAAACAAACAAAAATCTACAATGTCAACCTTTAGTTTATAGAAGTCAAAAATAAATCAGAAATTACAGCACAGCATGACTACTATCATATCAGTAATGAACATGTATGGAAAAAGAAATACACAGAAATGGACACAAAGAAGCATTTCTAACTTCTACTTCTAAAAAAAAAAAAAAACAACTTAGAATCTACTCTTCATTATCCAAATCTATCGATATAGCCCTATTAGAGCATTTAATACATTATACTGCTCTTACTGGATATCCACCACCATGGCCACTTCAACAAGTCCCTAAGAGATCTCTCATATCCTACAGCCTTTCAGCCCTACCTCAAATACATTCTTTCACCATCATTTGTGCATATGCCCAAGGTCAAAAGCTAAGGGGTGATATTTGTTATCTTTTTCACTGACTTGCATTTATCAGCAAACCCTGCTGTTTCTACCACCAAAATATATTCTAAAAACATTCACTCTGTACATTTTTATTACCACCTCCTTAGTCCAAGTCACCATCATCTCCCAGCTAGATCACTACAAATTCCTACTGGTATTTCTGCTTCTGTTTTTTTCCCTACAACTTATTCTCCACACTAAAATAAATCAATCACTCTAAGTACTACTTTGCCATAATGGATAAATTAGAGTCATCAGTAGGAAAATGGATGCACCTTTAGACTATAATGTTAAGTGAAATAAATCAGACACAAGCTAAAATATTGCACGGTTTTGAAGACACCTAGTAACAGGAAAGAAGGTGATACATTTATTGCAAAAGAAAGAAGGTGATACATTTATTGGAAGGAGTCCAAGAGATAGAGGGTGATGGAGGGTGGTAAGGGGAAGGGGATGAAGAAAGACTTAAAATGGTTATGTGCATGTAGCAACTCCCCATGATGAATATGATCATTATGTACTGCATACATGTACAAATTTAAAATTTTTTTTCAAATAAAATGAGGTAATTCTCATAAACAATTCAGTCAGCCAGGCGTGGTGGCACACACCTGTAATCCCAGCACTCAGGAGGCTGAAACAGGGTTATCGCTGTGAGTTCAAGACCAGCCTGGGCTACATAGTTAGTTCCAGGGCAGTCTCACCTACATAGTGAAACCCTGTCTCAAAAACAAAACAAAAAACAATTCAGTGATCTCCCACTGCAATCAGAATAAAATGGAAACTTTTTAAGGCCCTATATGATTTGGTCCCTGTCTTCACTTAATAGACCTGGTACTCTCTTTTTTGTTTACCCACTAGTTTTATTCGTTTTCTTTCTGTTCTTCCAACGTGCTGTTATGATCTGAATATTTGTGCCCCCCTAAACTCATGTTAAAATATTAACCGCAAATTGATCCCATTAAGAGGTATAGGGACTGAGGATGTAGCTCAGTGGTCCAGAATGCCTGAGGCCCTGGGTTCAATCCCCATCACATCACTCCCCCAAAAAGGTATAGTCTTTGAGAAGGGATTAGGTCACATTTACTTGCCCTTATAAAAAAGGACCCAGAAAATTTCCCTGCCTCTTCTATCCTATGAAAAAAATAACTATACGGTGTCTATGATACAGGAAATAAAACCTTAACAGACATAAAAGCTGCTAGTGCCATGACCTTGGACTTCCTAGACTCCAGTACTGGGAATTAAATTTTTGTTGTTTACGAGTTACCACAGCCTTTTGCATAGCTTGCTACTTCTCATACTTAGCAATCTGGCTCAAACATCAGAGTGTCTTATCTATTTCTTTCCTAACTAACTTCTCTAAGTCACTGTTCAGACTATTTGCATACTTGAAATTGTATCACTTATTTGCTCTCCTTTATTGTCTGTCTTCCCTTTACTAAGATACAAACTCTAAGACATGTAAGTTCTTGTCTGGTAACTATGATACCTATTTTTTTTTTCTTTTTCTTTCTTTTATTGTGGGGGAGAGATGCTAGAGATCCAACCCAGGACCTCACATATGCTAGGCAACACTTTACTGCCAAGCTATATTCTTAGTCCAGGACACTCTGATATCTCTAGTGCCTGAAAATTGTCCACCATAAAGTTGTTCAATATAACACTAATTTTATTCAATAAAATATTCATACCCACTCATTAAAACATTTTCAAAATAATGAAGTCTCATTATTTAAACAAAGCAATTTCAGCAGTGGGGGTGGGATGGCAGAAAATCTGAAGGGGACTAAGGAATGACTGAGGATTTTTTTAAAAAGGAAATAAAAAATATACACTACTTTTAAGCATAATTACAAGAGGAAGAGGAAGAAACAGTCGGAGGAAGACCAAAGTTGTACAAGGGCAACTATAAGAGTAAAAAAAACAAGAGGCTGCGGCAGGACGATCACAGCAAGTTCCAGGCCAGCCTGGGCTACAGACTGAGTTCAAGGCCAGCTTGAACTACATGGTGAAAACCATATCTCAAAAAAGAAAAAAAAAAGTTGCTAATTCTCTAAATTAAGGATTTTTTTTTTTTTTTTTTTTTTTTTTTTTTTAAGAATCAAACAAAAGCCCTGGGCCCTCTTCTCAGAAAAGTGCAAATAAAGGTTGAACGTCCCTAATCTAAAAATCCAAAATTCTTTGAGTGCTGATGCCACAACTAAAAAATGTCACATCTGACCTCATGTGTATGGCCATAATAGGCACATCAACAATATTGTCCAAAATTACCAGAAGGTAGGTGCAATAGTAAATGCATATAAACTCAGCTACTTGACAGGCTGAGACAGAAGGATAACAAGTTTGAGACCAGCCTAGGGCAACTAAGCAAGATCATCTTAAAATAAAAAATCAAAACGAGCTGAGGGTGAGGGAGAGTGGTAGAGTGCCCCGGGGTTTGATTCTCAGCACTAAAAAAACTCAAACAAACAAACAAACACCTTCACGCCCCATGTTTAACGTACATATATATGAAATTTAAATGAATGTTATGTTTAAACTTGGGTTCCATCCCCAAAATATCTCATATTTATGCATATGTCAACCCCCCACCAAAATTCACAATGTAGTCTGACACTGTGGTTTCAATTGTTTTGGATAAGGAATACTCAATCTACACACAAAACTTTGCAAATTCAGGTGTTTGAAGAACTCCCTGAAGTTCATGGCCTCAGAGGTAGAACAGTATAGAAACAATCATTCCTAACATGGGTTAATGTAACTGATAGAGAAAGAAAATGAGGTAATATGAGGAAAGCCAAGTAGAGTGCATCGTCCTGACACAAGAATTAAAAAAAAAAAAAAGGGAAAAGTGAAGATTTAGATGAGGGGGGGTAGAAATATGCAGAAGTTCCTGGTAAATTTTTCATTTTTTGGAGAAATAAGAGATAAGATCTACCCTACCAACTGGCTCACTTCAAAACAAGATTCTCCTATGATGTATGTATAAGAATATTTGCCAGCTATGATAGCATACACCTGTAATCCCAGCATTCAAGCAGCTAAGGCAGGATTACTGCAAGTTGGAGTCCTGCCTGGGCTACATAGTGAGTAAAATACCAGCCTGAATTACATAGAAAGACCTTATTTCCAAAAGGAAAAGAAAGGGAGGGGAGAGAAAGGAAGGAAGAGAGGAAGAAAGAATATTCACAGCAGTAGCCAGCTATGATAGCATACACCTGTAATCCCAGCATTCAAGCAGCTAAGGCAGGATTACTGCAAGTTGGAGTCCTGCCTGGGCTACATAGTGAGTAAAATACGCGCCTGAATTACATAGAAAGACCTTATTTCCAAAAGGAAAAGAAAGGGAGGGGAGAGAAAGGAAGGAAGAGAGGAAGAAAGAATATTCACAGCAGTATCTTTCATAATCGCCCAGAACTATTTAAAAAAAAAAAAAAACTTCATCAACAGTAGATAAACTGGCTTACTTTAACAATGGACTACTACTCTGAAAATTACAAGCAACAAGGATAAATCTTAAAAACACAATATTCAAGCATTCTAATGTAAAATAAATCAGACTCCCAAGCTTAAATATCCTATGGTTTCTCTTATACAAGAAGCCCAAAGTACAAATAAAGAAAAAATTTTTTATTGAGAAGGGTCTCACTATGTGGCCCAGGTTGGCCTCAAATTCTCAGCGATCCTCCTGCCTCAGGCTTCCAAGTGCTGGATGGGATCACAGGTGTGTACCTCCATGTCTGGCCCAAAGTACAAATAATTTAAAAAGCAAAATAATAGGCAATAGGAAACAAGGAGATAGATCTTTTGCAAATGGGAAGGGGATCAACAGACGGAGGGAGGGGTGCAAGGGCGGGCAGGGAAGAGGACATAAAAAGAATTAAGATGTGTCATGTACAAGTACCAACTCCTCACAATTAACGTATTCATTACGTATGCAAACGTGTAAAACACGCTACGTTGTATGAAAAAGCAAGCTACAAAAAGATACTTAGTAAAATTCTATTTACATAAGGTGCAAAACAAAATCAAACTATACAGTGTATGTTCATATTATACAAAGATGGTGAAACTACAAGGAAAAGAAAGGAAGTGGGTATGTTAGAAGCCAGGACAGTGGCTCTAATTGCCTATGCAACACGGGGGATTTAAAACTAGGCCAGCTTACAACAAACTAAACTAAGCAACTGAAAAAGACAAAAAAGCATTCAACCAATCTCTAAACCTGAATGTACTCTGGGATACATAATGATTTTTTTTTTCTTCACAAAGCAAATAAAATGAGATGTATTTTGAAAGCTGCTATTAAATAATGCCTAAGTTTAGACCTGAAATAAATATTTCACTAACGCAATAAGCTTAGTCGTTTCCCAATAATTAAGACCGAAGGACTTAGTTCACTGATCAATTGAGATATATAAACAAGAACCAGTTTTATTCTGGATGCAGAAGTAAATGTGACACTTTGCTTTTTTTATTTATAATCTACTCGTTCCATTTACAAACCGAATGTTATTCTGTATCTCCGTACAAGTAAATAAAATGTACTTGAAAATGTAGACAACTAATAGAATTTAAAATAGCAAACATCCCGTGATATAAGGGCCTAAAATGGAAAAGGAAAAACACTCTGAGACACTAATCTATGCAATGTTTCCGTGAAACCAGAATTCTTTATTTTATTTGAAAATATAAAAGGACATATGTAGCGTTGAGGCATAAGTTCATTATCACCTGTATTTGAGACTTCAATAGTTTTTCAAACAGAAGCCAGCTTACCCTGCCTTTCCTGTGGACAATTTCTACTGAAATTATATGAGACTTTATGCAAATGTCTACATCGTCTAGTCCCTTCGCTTGACAAAGTCTACAAAGACAATTCAGAAGGGAGAGACTGACAGTCAGGAGGAAACAACGTGAACTTCCAAATCTCTGACTTCCAAGTTTCTCGGCTCCACTCCAGAGCGTTTCTAAGCACAACAGTCCCCCAACAATCAAGAGACAAGCTGCGGCAGGAAGCGAGGCGGTCACCATAGGAACTGGGCTCACTCCTGAATCCCGAGACTCGACTCCAAGGATTAGGCTGGCCCCTGGAGAGTTTCCTGGGCCGCCCCTTCCCTCAGCAGCCCAGGCCGCAGAGACCCACCCGGGCTGCCCGCAGTCCCCGCGCATCTCCGAAGCGTCTACCTGGAGCTCCGGGGCCCTCCCCGGGTTTTCGAGCCCGACGTCTTCCCCGGTGCTCATCCCTGCGACTGCCGGGCTCGGGCCACCGCGATCCGACAAAATCCTGCCGGGTCTCCATCCTCCGCCCCTTGCCCCGCCTTT
>NW_022900921.1:42942438-42942742 GCF_012274545.1 Fukomys damarensis
GGCGCGCCCCGGGGCCCCGTGCGCACGCGTACCTGGCCCGACCCACTCTCGCTCAGGGACTACAAGCCGTGCGCGCGCACCCACACACGTAGCGACGTGTACATCCACCTGTTCTCCTCACAGGGCACCTAGGAGAGGCCTTTTCGTGGCCCATCCGCGCCGCGCAGGCGCACGCCCACGCAGCGCCTAGACGCCCAACCCGAGCGTCCTGTCACCTAGTAACCAGCACCTACTCCTTTCTCAAAATTTCTTTCCTCGCTGCGCACACCCGGATGGAATACGCATGCGCACGTCTGCCCTTTTC
>NW_022900921.1:42942810-42964535 GCF_012274545.1 Fukomys damarensis
CTGCTTCTTCCAGTGGTGGCTCTGCGCGTTTTCCTAAGGATCCGACGTCATTTTGTACCCATATTTATTAGAACGGCTGCTCTTGAGCACAGCTCCTACACCCAAGAACCCGTTTTGGCGGGGGGGCCTCCTGGGAGTGAGCCGCCTGTCTGGGTGAGCGCCTGCAGCCTCCAGTCTGGGGAGCCAGAGGTCTCACAACCTCGGTCAGCCTTGCACGATCAAGCTGGAGGCGGGAGGTGGCAATAAAATCCCAGATTCCAGGCCAGTATGCCTTCTCCAAGTACCTGTCCCTTTCCAAGTCCTCTTTCCAGAAAAAACTGGCTATGGTTATCCAAAAAAAGTATACTCCTCACGCGATGTTTCATAATGTATCGATTTTTTTTTTCCTGTTTAATACCATTTAAACTTATCTTCGCTCACTTAGGGAGCCTTGAATCTGGGAACACTCAATTTAACCAGTGCAGGGGGCGGGGCGGGGAGCAACTAGGTTATTCTAAAGTGGAGAAGTGAGATTTTAAGAAAAAGAATAAGCCCTGCGCTATTCTGCCAATATTTTGGAGCCTAGCTTGAAAAGAAATATCTTAATGTTTCTAAATATTTAACCAGTCAAACCCTTCTTTACACAAGATCTTCTGAACTACAATGGTGACCTTACCTGTTTTTTTTCCTACAGATGACATTAGGTGGGTTTTTACAGCGGCCCTCTGATGATCTTGATGTCATGTAAAATTGTGCAGTTCAAAAGTAAGTTCACATTTGAGGAGACTAACAATTCCTTTTTTTCTCTGGTGAGTACTCACTTTTTCCACAAAGTAATATTGGCAGGGATAAATAACTTCTATTTTCAATAGTATATAATTTCTAGATATAACTAGATTATTTTAAAGTGATGAAAAGATCCAGGGAACAGCACGTTTCCTTTGATACATTTACCTAATTGATAAAATAAGTAACAAAAAAGCATGAGTTTTGAAAAGACCACCCTGAAAAATTAGAATAATGTATAATCTGTTATTCTTGTCGGACACTAAGATTATTTTGAAGAGCCTCATCTAGCATGACTGAAACAAAAAGAATGTACTAACTTTAAAACTGTTAGTTGGGCTAGGGTGTGACCCAGTTGTGGAGCAAGGTGCTAGCTGCAGGATGCCCAGGGTTCACTGCCCAGCACTAAAACCAAAACAAACAAAACTCTCAGTTGGAGTTGAAGACTTAAGGAGGAGGAGGGGGATTACTAATACATGAAATGGGAACGAATATGAAAAGTTTTAAGCATTTACCTATGCCACCTAGATGTTACTGAAGATTCTTTGGAAAGAAGGTAGGGAAAAAAAAATTTTTTTAAGGCCAAAGAAGTGCATAAGAATTTTCCTATCAAGGACCAATGGTTTACTCCCCTAACCCAAGAAAGTGAAAATGTCCTTCCCTCTCTTTAAACCCAATGAGTGGTGAATGCCCCACCCTGCCCCAGTTAAGCCTTGTATATTAACTTGCCTCTCCTGTGGTATGTACCTTATGTGTAGTTCTCAGGACGAGGTTTTCTAGTCCTTTAGTTTCTCCATCATTTCAAAGGCTTCAGTAGCAAAACCTGTTTTACCTTTTTTTCTGTGCCCATCCCAATCCCCTCCAAAAAAAAAAAATCAGACATTTCTAATATACATATGTTTAACTACATGGTATTTTCCCATAGCTCACTGAGGCTCTGTGCATTTTTTTGGATTGGATAATTCCCATTGCTCTATATACAGATATCATCATGTATTTATATCTACCCATCTATGTGATTATATCTATGTATTGATTTATCTGTATAAATGTTTATATGTAGCTGTATCTCTACATTATATGAATATATCTACATATTTCTATTTCTCTATATGACATGTATCTATATATAGATTTTGTACAGTGCTGAGAATGTGACCCTGGCTTATATATGCTAGGTGAGCACCCTACAACTAAGTTACCTCCCAAGCTTTCAATGCTATAGCTTCCAGTTCTTTCTTTTTTTTTTTTTTTATTGAAACAGGGTCTCACTATGTAGTTGAGACTGATCTGGAACTCACTATGTAGCCCGGGCTGGTCTCAAACTCACAGCGATCCTCCTGCCTCAGCCTCCCTGAGTGCTGGGATTACAGGCGTGGGCCACTACGCCCAGCTTAACTTCCAGTTCTTTCTATTGGCAGTGTTAGTCCCACCCATATCTTTCATGTCAAATTTTTATTTTTCATCTATGGAAATCTGATGTCTTAAAAGAAATCTTCCATTTCATACTATATCATGTTTGTGATTTATCTTACCATCTTCCAGACATGGAATATATATAAAATACTGTTAAAAGGTACTCATATACTAACTCTGACATCTGACTTTTGTTCCTCCTGATTGTTATACTTTTCTGTGTGTTTTCATGCCTGCTAAGCTTTGATTGACTACCAGATGTTGCAGATTTCACACACTTGGATATAGGGGAGAGAAAAAGAGAGAGTTTAAATATGTTTGGCTTTCTTCTGAGATATGGTTAAGGTACTTAGGAACAGTTTGACCCTTTAGATACGTACCATCCAAAATAGTAGCCTTTAGTAATATATGATTAAATTTATGTTAATAAAATTAAATTTCAGTTTATTTGCACTATCCACATTTCACATTCCAAAAGCTACATACCAATGTCTACCCTATAGGATGATGTATATATAGAATACTGTACCTGTTTCCGTCACCACAGTAAGTTCTACCATATTGGACAATGCTACTTAGTGGCCAAGTTTTGCTGTTGTTGTTTTGATACTAGGAATTGAACCCAGGGCCTTTGCATTGAGCTGTATACATTCCCCAGCCCACTGATTGACTGATTGATTGATTGATTGATTGAGACATACTCTAAATTGCTAAATTGCCCAGATTGGACTCAAATTTGTAATCCTCCTGCCTCAGTCTCCCAGGGTTCTGGAGTTACAGGATTCACTGCCTCACCCAGCTACACACTAATTTAAAATTTGCTAAGTCCAGTGTAATCTTTAGAGTAGGGCAATCTTGGCTTTATTACTGAGCTAATACCTTTCTTATAGACACTACCCAGTGCCCCACATATGGGATATCTTTCATGGGAACATAAACTGTTCTTGGCCTATGTGAGGTCCAGCAGTTATTCTGCCTTCTTCTTTTTGGTGGTTATCTCTCAGGCCTCAGAAGTTTTCTTCTTAACCTTCCCTTGTCAGTACTCAGCTGAAGAGTTGAGGGGAATCCTCTGAAGATCTCTGGAGTGCTTTTTCACTCTGTGCTTCTCTCCTCTCTCCACAGATTCTAGCCACTTGGCCGCCCCAACTATCTTCTCCATTCATTAAAATGACCATACTCCCCTTTGGGCCCTCTTCTCATGTGGAAGCCTGAAAATTTCCAGGTAATGAGCCCTTCTGTGAGGTTCCCTTGTTTTATTCCCTTTCTCTCAGAGTTACTCTCCTATACTGCCCATTGTCCTAAATCTAAAAACCATTGCTTCATGTGTTGTTGATTTTTATAAATGGTAAAAGCTTGATGATCAGTCTGGTTCCTGTTATTCCACTATAGCAGGAAGCAGAGATCTGCCAGCTCCTCATAGTTTGAGGCTCCTTGTCACTACTTATTCCCAAAGGGAGTGGTTTGCAATTCAAAAATCATTTCAGGCTGAAGGAACTACAAGTGCAAAAGCCCTGAAGCAGATGAGAGTTTGGCATAACATATGCTTGAGGAACATCAGTGAACTCACAGGGCTGCCATAGAATCAGAGAGAAAGAGAAAAGGTTATTAGCTGCTGTATGAGTTTCCTGTTGCTACTATAACAATTTCCCAGAGACAACACAAATTTATTATTACACAGTTCCGAAGGTTAGACATTCAAAACGGATCTCACTGTGCTCTAGCCCAATAAATATGTCAGCAGGGCTGCTGTTCTGTTTGAGACTGTGGAGAAGAATCTATTTTCTTTCCTTTCTAATTTCTACAGGCTGTCCAAATTCCTTGGCTTGTGGCCCATCCCCATTGATCTTTAAAGCCAACAGTAGTCAGCATATTTTTCTCACATGTTTCACTCTTAACAGTGACATTCTTCCCTTTCTCTTTCACTTGAGAAGTCCCCTGTGATTTGATTGGTACCCTTCAATTAATCCAGCATAATTTTCCCACCTCAACGCTAGCTGGGCTTTGGTAGCCATTCTTCTGCCTAGCATATCTGGGGACCAGATATATAATTTGGCTTTTGCTGTGAGATGGGAAGCAACTAACATGCATTGAGGGCTGATGTGATCTGCCTTACTATTTAAAAGGGCACCTATCAGATACTGTTTGAAGTATCTGTTTGAATACTTCCATGGGGAAGTATTATGTATGTTAGGCAGCATTTCACTGTTGTGACAAAATACCTGACTGAAACAACTTAAAAGAAAAAAGAGGTTTATTTTAAATGGCTGTGGCTTTAGAGTTTTCAGTCCATGGTAGTTTGGCCCCATTGCTTCCATCCTGACATGATGCCCAATATCATGGCCAAATGCAAGGTAGATCAAAGCCACTTACCTCATGATAGGCAGGAACTCATGAAATAGAGCCAGAGAGAAAGGGACTGGGGACAAGATATAGTTCCAGAGTATATCCACATGACCCATTCTCTTCAGCTAGCTCCTACCTCCTGTTTTCATCGTCTCCCAGTAATGCCATACAATTACAAATCCATCAATGGATTACTCCATTGATAAAGTTAGAGCTCCTATGATCCAGTCACCTTCCAAAGCCCCACCTCTGAACATTACTGTATTAGAGACCATGCCTTTAATATATGAGCCTTTGCCCCCAAAACCATAACAGTTACAAAGGTGGAAGTAGAAACAGGGTTCACTAACAGATGGGCCATGGAATATACAAGCAGAGTTAAGAATTACTCCCATCAGCAGGGTTTCCTATCATCCTATATTCTTTCTAATACTAAATATTGTCTACTTTTCTAAAATCTACCACTCTGATGGTATTAAAGCTGGATTTCTGATACCAACTAGGTTTGAATATTTCTTCATGCATTCATAACCCATTTGGAATTCCAGAGTCTTTGAATTGTCTTTATATTCTTTGCCCACATTATCTTGGGTTTTGTTTTTATCCTGTGCCCATCTTCTCTTGAGGTTTCTTTTTCCTTATCGATTTCAAGGACTTCTTTTTAATTCTAGTCATTAATTCCCCTGTCATTTTTGGAGAGAAAATGCCTCCTTCCAATTTTGCATCTATCCTTTTATTTGTACTTTTTCAGTGAATAGAAATTCTAATTATAAGTAATCTGTTTTCTCTTTAATGTTTAAGCTTTTAAAGTCTTGTTCAAGAAGACCCATGGTGATAAATACATTGTCCTACATATTTGTCTATTGCTTTTATAGTTATAACATTCACAGTTAGTTATTAACATTCACAGTTAGGTATTTTCTGCCTTTGGACTCCACTTTCATATATAAGATAAGAATTCTGCTTTATAAAGTCCTTTTGTGATAAGGATTCTCTCACAGGAACCCTGCATTATCCCATAGTAAGCCAATGCTCACAATACTAACATGTTAAACATAGTACATTTATCTCCTTTGCCTTATAGTGCCCAAATATAACCAGGTCCAAATTGAAGTTCTTTTGTGTTCTTTTTGGTCACTTATTTGTTCCTGCACCTCAATGAGATTGCTTTCTTACTTTGTGCCACATCTTAGTATCTAGTAAGGCAAACCTCTTTGTTCTTCTTGGCCAAATTGATTTAGCTCCTAGTGGAATTTTATTCTTCCATATACATTCAAGATTTCTTTTTGAATAGTAACCCAAATGTAGGTCAAGGCAGTCCCACAAGACTGGTTTCTCCTTTATGTCCTCAAGTTTCTGGGGAAGATAAGGAGAGGCTCAGGGATAAATCTACCTTATTTTCCTTCTGCAGTCCATTAGAGTGGAGGACTTAATGTGCAACCTGGTAATTAACATAAGTTACTGTTATTTTAAATTTGTTGGTTTCAACTGTGGTAGGTTGTTTTGTTAGGGTTTTATTAGTATTTTCCAATTTTGCACTTTGAAAAGTTTTAAATCTATAGAATTGCAACAAGGAAAATACCTTTAGACATGTTTTAGCTTTTATCTCCTAGATTCAATAGTTAATATTTTTTATATTTTACTTTCTCCATGTATTTATCTGTCAACCTATGCATTCCTAAACAGTTTGAGAGCAAGTTGCAGATGTGATCCTTTGACTCTACTTCAGCATGTATTTCCTAAAGAAAGACATTCATTCATATAACCACAATACAATTACAACATCCATGGCATTTTTTGTTGACCCAATATTATCTGTTGTATTTGATTCCCAGAAAACCAAAGCTGTACTATTTATCTAACTGTTACAGTCACAACATCTGAGTTCCCACTATAAGAAGGATACTATATTGGACCAAGGACTCTGTTCTGTTACAAATTAAACACTGATAGTCAATCATAACATAGAGTTTCAAGGCATTTTCTTAGAAATTTGTAATACTTTTTCAAAAAATTGAATCTGGAAATTCCATTTGACTCAGCTCTTCTCCTTTTAGGTTATCTTCCTGAAAGAGTTAAAGGCATTATATTATAGTGATACATACATACCCATGTTTATAGCTGCACAGTTCATAGTAGCTAAGTCTTGGAAGTAGTCTATATGTCCATCAACAGATGAATGGAAAAAGAAAATGTAGTGCTTACACACCAGGGAGTACTACCCTGCTGTAAAGAAAGAAACTTGAGTCATTTGTAGGAAAATGGAAGGATGTTGATGCCATAATGTTAACCAAAGTATTAATAAAGAGCAAAATAGAAATAGGGAGGTAATAGGATATAAGCAGATAGATCTTTCTCAAAGGAGAAGAGGATCATGAGGTGGAGAGAGAAGAGGCGAAGGGGAGGGAAAGAAGATGAAAAAGGGAATTGAGATATGTTACGTACATATACCAACTCTCCATAAGGAATGTAAATATTATATACTACAATCATGCTAAAATTTTTTTAAAAAGAAATTTGCAGTATAAGGATTAGATTATGGGTATGGAATTGTAATTTATCAAAGGAAAACACAGTAGCTAAATATCGAAGAATTACATATTCTAGAACCTGGGCTGGTGCTTTCATTCCCAGGTGTGGAGTTGACTCCAGATCTCAGGTGGCTGCTTGCTCATCATTCTTGGGTAGATCTTGGTCCTCCAGTAATCAGCAGACTTTCTCAGGTCTTTGTTGTGCCAGGAAGGCTCTTTTCTGTCATAGCCCCTGATCTCCTTTGGAAACCTCTCCAAGATCTCACTCCAGGTTAGGATTCTTAATGACAAGTTCCATATTTTTATTGGACTTTTCTTTTTTACAGAACACCTACAGTAGCAGAGTTCTTGGCCTTTGGTAATTATTTAAACCATTAATAATGAATTAATAATTTTTGCTAGTAAAAATGACAGAAAAGACTAAGAGAACTTCTGTTATTTGCTGGATGGTGATAAATAGTAAATTAGGCAAATTACTTTTTAAAAAGACTTTCAAGGGAATTGATATACTTTTCAAACCTTCCCACAAAGAAAATGTAAGCAGTGAATGATAAAGGGTACTTTTACTTTATAGTTTCAGCATCACCATGACATTTCAAACAAATGTTGCCATGCAGTTGTTGAAATTCCTATTGTGTTCATTTGTGACTCTTATTTTTGTTTTTCAGTAATCAAATTGGAGAAACGTTTCTTCTACTTAAAAAGGTTATCGTCAAACTACCCAATGGGATTTTCGCTTAGTAAATCTGCTACTCAGGTATCTGCTATGAGAATGAATTCAAAAGTGGAAGATCACTTAATGCAAGGGACTGAGAAAAGCAATTTGGAACCAGTCACTTGGTTATTTCAAAACACCAAGAAAATAAGATTAGAAGACAGAAACCAAGAGAACTTTACAAAAATTGAAGAGACTGGCACTGGCTCTGTTTCAGAAAAAGCTCTGAGTTCAGTGGTGTATGTTAAAGAAAGTGATGGAATAGAAATGACAGATGTGGAATGAAGTAACATACACATTTCCAAAGAAACCAAAATTGCTTTCAATTAAGAGGTATATATTCAGACCTAGTCTGCATTAGGATCAAATGAAATGAAGGAAGATATGTTTTATTTTTCAGTATTATGAATCATCTTAAACTATATCTTTTTTGTTTGTTTTGTTGGTTTGTTTTGTTTTTGGTACTGGGGGTTGAACTCACGACTTTGTACTTGCAAGCCAGGCGCTGTGCCACTGAACTAAAGCCCTGGCCCTAAACTGTATCTTTTAATGGTGCATATGGAAAAGGCAGTCAGACTAGGGAGAAAAAGCCTTTCAAAATTCAAAGCAGATTTCTATGGCATATATTCTAACCTTGATTAAAAACCAGAGTTTTAGTGACAGTATTTGAATGACACCAAAACATTTTTACTGTAATTATAAAGACTTTCTTTAATGAGTGGTTTAAAAATGAAGCATCCCAAGCCGGGTGTGGTGGCCCACTCCTGTAATCCCAGCACTTGGGAGGCTGAGGCAGGAGGATTGCTGTGAGTTTGAGACCAACCTCAGCTACACAGTGAGTTCTAGGTCAGTCTCAACTACATAGTGAGACCCTGTCTCAAATAACCAAAAAAAAAAAAGAAGAAGCATCCCAGCAATTTGTCATCAGTATTTCAGACTATTTCTGGTGTACCACTTATGTATGTTGCATTTCCAGTTTTGGATTTTGCTTTAGGATACTTTACTGTCTTACATTTTTCATTTCTGTTCTGTGAAAGATTGCCACAGATAAACTCGGCAAAAGACCAGTGAGCTGCATATCTTCAGAAGCATTTCACATCTTAAACCTTTCTTTTAAAACATTTCTGCCCATACTGAATCTATTTCAGAAAATACTTGAGCCAGGGATTTAGCTCAGTGGTACCATCACCTGCCTTGCAAGCACAAGGTCCTGAGTTCAATCCCTAATACCAAAAGAAAAAAGAAAAAGATTTATCTTGCACAAGCTATCATTTTATACTACCAATACCAAAAGTAACCCAGTGTTTTTTTTAAGCAGTGGCAAAGTTCATTTGAAAAACTAAAAGTGAAGAGTGAAAGAGAAATGCTCTGCAGAGCAAGTTTAGGCTGATTAAAAGAGGAAAAAACAAGACAAAAGAACATACTGGAGAAAGCAGGATGGGTTATCATGAGGAAAGCCATGATAGCCATGTTTTGATTTGTTTTTAAACACACCTGTTTTATATCAGCTATTAAACTATCTGGTTCTTTGAAACAGCAGTATCAACTAATGTAATGTTAGATGAAATTAACCTTTTTTAGGAAGTGACCTGTAACTACTTATATTGTATATGGTTGGTTGTTTCTTTTTTGGTGCTAGAGATTGAACTAGGGCCTCACGCATGATAAACACTTGCTATACCACTGAGCTATACCTATATTATGTATGTTTTGAACATATTCATCAATTTTAATACGTAATCACTCCTCTAATACCCAATTGCATAATCACCCTAATAAGCATTAAAAAAGAGGAAAAGGCATCTTTAGGAGAAACAGTGGTCTATAAATCAGACAAAAACTACACAAATACATTTATAGGGAATATTAATATTAGAATAAAAAATGAAATTTTTAAATGAGGCCATGCTTTTTGTCATTTACAGACTATATTTCTTTGGGAAAGAAAAAAAATACATATATTATTCATTGTTCACTTAGCCTGGCACTGGGCTGGTACCGGAGATATAGCAGTGAATAAAAGAGCCACTGCCTTGACAGGCATTCTGTCTGTCTATGAGGGAAGACAGGGTGCTATACAGTGATAATATAGGATCTAAACTGTAAGGTGTTATGAAGAAAAAGCAAAGCCTTCAAAGAGATAAAACAAGAGGCATAACACATAACCTTGATTTTAATCCTGGGAACAAGAAAGGTTTCTCTGAGGAGGTGGCATTTGTAACTGCATCACATGGTTGTCCAAGTGGATGATGATGATGATGATGATGGCCATTCAAGGGGAGGGATGGGGGTTTTTTGGTTTAGAAAAACAAAAGCCAGGTACTTGGTGGTTTCTTGGGCCATTGAGTGAGCTCAGAAACATAGTTTTGGACATACCAGGTTTTCAAGGTTTGTAACTAAAAATAGAAATTCTAATAATGGATAAAAATGGTATTTAAATCCTTAGGAATAAGTGAGATTGCTTAAGGGACTATATATTGATAGCTAAAGATCTGATGAATTCCAACAGGGGCTGATCAGAGTAGGGACAGCTATCAAAGGCATCTGAGAATGGAGGAAAGTTAAGATGTGAACATGAAGCTTACCCGTAGGAGTCTTTGCAGGCAGAGAGAGTCAAGAGAATGGATTGATGAGGACTGAAAAGTTCATTGGGTATAGCAATGTGAATGCCACCAGTGATATTAGCAGAAGCACTTTTGCTGGAATAATGAGGCAAAAAGCATCGTGGAGTAGGTTGATTGTGAAGAAGGAAATAGATACTGCATGTGTGGCAGTTTACTGGATGCTTTGCTTTGAAGAGGAGTAGACAGGATGAAAGCTGAAAGGAGCAATTTCCTGGAAGGTTGTGAAGCAGGAGTGTCATTGGAAAGGTGCCAGTGGAAAAGCTGAAGAAGTGGGGGTGGGGGCAACAATAACAAAGGGACAAAAATCTTAGAGCAAGGAATAGAGAATGAGATTCTCTGAAACCCCCTCAGGAAGAAATTAGAAAAAAATAAAACAGTACCACCTCAGATTTCAAAGAAACTAGAAGGATATAAGGAAAAACAATATTTTAGGGCCATTTTAGTAACTAGGAAAAATTCTTACTGTGATTAACTCTGAGCAAAATCCATTCTATCCAAATAATACAAGAAAGAGACTCAGAGTGAGCTGGGTCACAAGTATAATAAATGAGTCACGGTGTCTTTCATAATTTATACAAAACCCTGGTTATTTATGGTATCAGCATCACCAAACTATAAACGCTGGAGGCTTCTTACTACAAGAGGTAAGTCCTGGTGGTCTCCATTCTAACTGAAACAGATTAGGTTCTGCGGGAAATTGAAAGAGGGCCACAGATTCGTTGGGCCCATCTTTTCAAGAGGCGGGGTCTACTACCCCACCTCTAACTCTTCTTTTCATGTTGCATGTGGCTAAAGTGCTATCCCCAAGGTTAGGGCTGACCTGAGCTGGCCCAGCAGCCAGCCAGCACCAACTGCCAGATGGGACTCAAGGGCCACCTTGAACCTCACAGCTCATCAACTCTTGCTAACGAAGCCACACGAATTAGCCCAAGTGAAAGCAGCAGCAGAACCATGCGGCTTGCACACATCATTCTTCAAAGATAATAAACGGTTGCTCCACGGCTTGTTAGACTGCAATCCATAGCTGAAGCTGTCACCTTTGAACCTCACCTGCTGGGGTGGTTCCCATCTGGTTGAGCCATAGGGATGTTCTCAGCTATGCTGAGACACACCTAGGTGTGCTTGCCACCCTCAGCGTGTCTGTCTTCTGATCCACTGATTCCAACTTATTACCATCGCTGTACCCAATCTTATTACTGCCCCATAACTCTGTTTTCAGTATTTGTTACGCCTTTACACGCAGTCTGCCGTTCAATACTTATCTGAGTTTCCTCATCTTTCGAGGAGGAAAGGCAGGACTGTGAGGAGGTGCTACATGAAGACCCAGCGCAGTGACCCCATGTTCAGTGAAGAGGCCCTGCTGGCCTCGCTACTCGGGGTTTCCGGGACTCAACCCAGAAACTCACTCCACGAAAAGTGCCCTGTCCCTGGTTTAGCCACCTCTCCTACCTTGGCCCCTGGGCGACGTTATCTGCTGTCAAGCGAAGAACGCCATCTGAATTGGGACTTTATTTTCTTATTCCTACGTGGCCTGCGTCCCTGCCTCGAATATGGTTTTGTGCCCTGAAGGACTCTAAGAAACCCGAGGACAAGCCACTTCGCTAGCAACTAGGGAGCCAGGCAAGCTCCCAGAGAGGCCCGCCTCAAGGACCCTGGGGGGCGGACCCGAGGGGCGGGGCCTCGGGAGGGCTGCCCCCTTCGCCGTCCCACTCGTGGGCGGGGCATAGAGGGCGCGGTTAGTTTGCGTGTGCTGCTTGCAGATGCCTATTGTCCCAGAGATCTTCCGCAATCCTAGTCCGAGAGAGGCCTGGCACGGCCGGAAGTGACGGTGGGTAAAACCGGAAGCAGATCTCCCGGGGACGCTGCGGGGTGAGGTGTGTGGCTGACGTCGTGATGCGCGATTGGGCGGTGGTTTGGGACCGAGGACCTTTGGGCCGGTACCCCTTGCGGGCCAGGTACCACTTACGGGCCATCTCCAGCCCCCTGGATAAAAGATGAAGGTTTTGCACTTTACCCTTGGCCCCTGAGACGCGATGTTGTTGCTGTTAGGAAAGGCAGATCTGGAACCCCTGACCGAGGGTGAACAACGTAAAACACGTTGGATGCTCGCTGTGTGCACGCCCACAGCAAAAAATGGGGGTCAGTACACGCACAGGGCCATGATGAGATTCAGAATATTGTAAGCGAGGTGACAAAATAGTCTTAATAAGATTTTATGAAGAAGCAGGAGCCAGGCACACCTGTAAATTCAATTATTCTGGAGGCCGAGGCAGGAGAATCCCAGGTTCGAGGGCCGCCTGGGCAAAACTGAGACCCTGTCTCAAAAAGGTGTGGGGCTTTGTGGCAGAGCGCCTGAGGGTTCGATTCCGAGTACAGGCCAAAAAAATAAAAATAAAAAAGCTAGGCCTGCCTATAATGATGATGGAGGGCCGGGGATTTAGTTCAGTGGTGCCATTTCTACCCCGCAAGTGCAAGGTCCTGAGTTCGATCCCAGACACGGGGCGCGGGGAGAGGAGATGATGGGATGGGGATTGTTTTGGTGATGGAATGCCCTGTTGGGCAGTGAAAAGTGTCCCCAAGAATGTGGAGATAAGAATATCCTCTGAGGAAAAACTAAAACTATTAATGATTTTTAAAATTTTATTGTTACGAAATAATTACTCTGGTGTGAGAAGCTGAAAGTGTAATAATCAAAATGTGTAATAGATAATGTAAAATAGGAATAAAATGTCCAAAGGGGAAAAGGGAGGGGAAAGGAATACATATGAGAAAAGGAAAAAACTGGAAACAAAGTCTTTGTAAATAGGGGTGGAAGGGTTGAAGGTAGGGCAAGGGAATGGGGGAAAAAATAAGAATCAAGATGTAGTATGTAAAAATACACATTCCCAATAACGAATGTCAACACATTGTATACCTACAATGTACTGATAAAATTAATGAATTTAAAAATTGTATTGGTACATTTTAAGTATACTTAATGATCACATTCGTGATAGGGAATTTGTATTTGTAATAATATATCTCAATTCTTTTTTCCCTCTCTCCCCTCCCTTCAACCCCTCTTCCCCTCTTTATTTACAAAAGCTTTGTTTCTGTTTTTTTCTTTTATTCTCCTTTTTTCTTTTCCCTTCTTTCCTTTCCTCCTCCCATGTTCCCTTTCCGATTTGAACATTTTCTTCCTATTTCCCAGTGTCTGTTACATATTTTGGATCTTATTTACCTTTTCAGTTTCTCATACTAGAGAAACCATGCTATATTTACACATGTATGTCTGATTTATTTCACTCAATAGTATGGTCTCAGGGTGCATCCATTTACCTAGTAATGTCTCAAGTTTAATCTTCTGTATGGCAGAGTAGTACTCCATTGTATAAAACACCACATCATCTTTATCCATTCATCCATTGATGGACATTTGGGCTGTTTCCAAGATTTAGCTATTACAAACTGCTGGTTTAAACATGGGTGTGCATATATCACTGTGGCATGATGCTTTCAGTTGTTTTGGGAGGATTCCAAGAAGGGGGATAACTGGGTCAAATGGAACCTCTAGTTCTAGGTTTTTGAGGAATCACCATGTTGATTTCCACAGCAGTCATACCAGTCTACACTCCCCCCAACAGTGGAGGAGGGTTTCTTTTTCTTCACAGCATCACTACCACTTGTTATTGTTTGTTTTCTTGATAATAACCATCTTTTCTGGAGTGAGATGGAATCTCAGTTTTCTTTTGTTTGCATCTCTCAAATGATTAGTGATGTTGACCTTTTTTTCTGTATTTGTTTGCTGTAAAACTGGCAAATAAAAAGTGAGAATGTTGATTAAAGAAACAAAATTTTACTATTCTTTGAAAGGCCTAACTATATCCTGACAAGTAAAGAGTGTATCATTCATTCAGGGATCTGTCTTCAACAATAATATAAAACAAGGGAGGCATACTTGTCCCAGATGGAATACAAATGTCCTGAATGTCCTGGCTTAAATATAGGATTTCTCCTCTGCCCAGGAGTTGTGACTTCCTCAAGGCCCAAACCATCAGACACTGAAACTGTATAACTCAATCATTTTGTTCTGATTATATATTCACCAAATTGATGATAAATTGGCTTATGAGAAAGAGAATGGACACTTACCAGTATGATAGCCCATTCTTTAAATCAGTACAGATAGTTGGTGTTCAGGATCTTTGGATGTGTCTTTGTTTCCACTTCATCTCTGTATTACTCTTTCTCATCCTCTAGGGCTCATTTGAAATGTTACATCCTCCCCAAGGCTTATTTATGGTTTTATGAGTTAAAATACCTAGGATGGTTTTTGACACATAGTAGGCTTTCAGCCTAACTCTATCTTTGTTCACATGTCACCATTTGGATGAGGCCTCACCTAACAACAATACTGAAGATTGACTCCGATACTTGATTCAAATCCTCTTTCCAAGCCCTACTCTTTCTTTTTTCTTTTCACTTTTATTTATTTGGCTTACTGATGAATTTCAATTGACAAAAACAATGCAGTCAGGTAGTAAATGTAGAATTTGTCAAATTAATACCTTTATTATGTTTCATTAACACTATCCAAAGTAGCTGGGTGTACAGAGATGTTTCGAGCACTATTAAAATATGTGAATTAGATCAATTCATGAATTGGCTCAATTCTGGAACCTTAGCATGATGTTTGTTTTGGACAGTATATTGTGGACTATAGCTAATTTATCAAGAAAAAAATGCCATTTTGGTGTATATTGGTTAGGAATCTTTGTACACATGACAGAATACATGTTATATGACTGAAACAGTATGAACAGGAAAATAGAGATGCAAAGGGAGGAGCCTTGTAATAACATCTAACATTTTGACATGTTTCACATTGACCAGACATGAGTGGTTTATTCATAACACATTTAATTTAATCATTCCATGGAGTCTGAGGCAAAAGAAGCAAGTAGAGATTAAACTACTTACTTAAGATTATTCAATTAACTGTAACTGGCAAAGCCAGGATTAAAATTGAAGGCTGTTGTGAGTGTGTGTGTGTGTGTGTGTGTGTGTGTGTGTGTGTGTGTGTGTTATTGGTTTTCTGTGTAGCTAAGAAGCAAGTAGAGATTAAACTACTTACTTAAGATTATTCAATTAACTGTAACTGGCAAAGCCAGGATTAAAATTGAAGGCTGTTGTGAGTGTGTGTGTGTGTGTGTGTGTGTGTGTGTGTGTGTGATAGGTTCTTTCTGTGTAACTAAAGCTGGTGTTGAACTTGTGATCCTCCCACTTCACCCTCCCAAGTGTTGGGATTACAGCCATGTATCATCACTCTGGATTTTTTTTCCTGGGTATCTCCTTGAAGATTCCATAACACTGTATGTTTTAAATGTCTTCATTCTGTTACCAGTTGGGGTTATCCTTCCTTCCCAGGGTTTTGTTGGAGGCTCTATGTCTCTCACAGTATCTTCTGAACTGTCCAGTCCCCTCCCATGGCCTTGGACACCATTTATTCATCTCTGTCCCATTGGCTGCTGGATAACCATAGACTGAAGTTCAGTACAGTCAAAATGAACCATATATCTTCATCTATATCACCTCTTCCTATGATATTTGTCTTCTGAATTACCATCTCTTTCTGCCTATTAGCCAGGCCAGAGATCAGTGAATGATATTAACAGAACACATATTGTGTACTTTCTGTATGCCCAGAACTCCTGTAAGCACTTTATCTATATTAGCTCATTTAATCCTGATGCTATGAGATGAACCCTGTTATTATGCATATATTATAGATAAGAGGTCTGTAGTACAGAATCCAAATGTTTTAAGATTACCTTGGTTCCTCAGTTCATGGCTTAACTCATTCCATGATTCTGGGAAAGATAGTGTTGATCGTGTCCCTCACCTGATGTGGAGTTCATGAAAGGAAGCAAAATTTTGCGGAACATCTTTGTTCACAAACTAAATTGTTTGCCAACATTGGCTTTTGTGAACTGAGGTATTACTGTACATGACTTTGTTTTCTCTCTTCTCTGTCCCCATACTACCTTGTGCCTAGTAGATGCTCCATAAATATTTGTCAAATGAATACAGAACTTTATGGAACTCAGACAAACAGATCTAAGAGCAAAGAGATTAACCAACCTGAGTGATCAACCTGAGTGTAGAGAGTTCCTAGGAAAATAGATGCAGAGGCCTCAGGGGAGCTAAGGCACTGGCAGTGTAACTGTGACCCTTAGGAAGGAGTCTCTAAAATGTTCATTACTATTAGACCACTGTCTGCTTTTGCATGTGCCATCAGTATGCTATCCAAACGACATGGAAAACCATCGAATTTCAAGATGAAGTTCAAGTGACTGCCTCTATTAAACTTCTCCAGATCTTCCTTAAACAGAGGGAATGTAAACTGGCTCAACTTTTCTTTAACATAGTTTATAAACTGTCAAGAGTGATAAAAGTCTGAAGACTTTTTAACCTAGGAATTACACTTCTAGGACATTACTGAACTAAATAGTTTGGCCTAGTAATGGACTTTGATAATTCACTTGAGCTGGACATGATGATACATGCTTATAATCCCAGCATTTGGGGAGGCTGAGATAAGAGGAACAAAAGTTTTGAGGCCAGCCTGAGCAAGACCCTGTCTTAAAAGGTGGGGTGGGGGGAGAAAGAAAGAAACAAAAAAGGTCTGGGTAGTTCAGTGCAAAGACCATGGGTTCAATCTCCAGAACTGCAAAAAAGATTTAGAATCCACTCTCAGCCAGGCATGGTGGTGCATATCTGTAATCCCAGCAGTCCAGAGGCTGAGGCAGGGGGATTGCTAAGAATTCAAAGCCAGCCTGGAGTAAGTGCATAATGAGTTTAAGGCCAGCCTGAAGTATATAGTGAGACTTTGTCTCAAAAAACAAAATAGAACTACAAACAAGAAACAATCTACTCTATTCCTAGTTCTTTATCCTAAAGGAAAACTGTAAGCATGCTAAGAAATAAAATTGAAATAGAATGATTTAAAAACCACAAGTAGTCAAAGTACTTCATTTTCATGGATAGTATTTTCAACCCTTTGCCTCCCAAATTTCACTAACAAACACTGCTGGTATGTACTTTGTAAAGCTGTCTAAACAATGAAATTATTCATAGCCTTTCCATATAAACCTACATATTCTGATCTTCTCTCCCTCTGACCTTAGGGAGTTCATCCTAATCTAATATTGACCTAAATAAAAGTAATACTGACTGGCTGGGGATTTAGTTCAGTGGTTCTGCTGCCTGCCTCACAAGTGCAAGGTCCTGAGTTCAATCCCTGGTACCCCCCAAAAAAATAAAAATGTAAAAGTTATGCTAGTAATAAGTCATATATTCCAAAGTTAAATACTAATTATTTTAAAATATTATAAAGATATAATTCATAGACATCTTTTTCCACAGAGATGTTCATGAATACATTGTTGATAAAACAGAAAAACTAGATAGAAACAGCCTAATAGAGACTAAGAGACTGAGCAAATTGGCATATTAAAAATGAGCTATTACACAATCATTAAAGCTGAGGTAAGAATTTAATTTTAAACAAGGTGGGTGAGATGGCACTGCCTATACTCCACGCTGTTCAAGGAGGCTGAAGCAGGAGGATGACTTGAGGCCAAGAGTTCAAGGCCAGCCTGGGCAAAATAGTGAAACCTTATCTTTAAAAATTAGATAGAATGAAATAACAGTACACTTACACTTTTCAGGGAAAAGTGTGTGCTAGGTATACACACATGCACAGAAATAAAATGGATTATTCATACCAAAATGTTAATTATGGTTATCTCTAAAGGGGTGGGATTATGGATTCTTTAATTTGCTTTATGCTTATCTGTTATTTTCTCAATGATTATATATTACTTGTGAATTAAAAACAATTTGTTTAGCTTTGAGATACATTACATAATGTGTCTGAAGCATACATATAGTTTCAAAAAAATCTGCCCTCATTTCATATCAACCGAAATTAATGAAGTTTATTTTCATTTATTCCTTTGAGCACTCTTGTAGAGTTCTAAAGACTAATGATAAAAGGCAAGAAAAGAGCAGCCTAACTGGATCAAATAACCAGTAGTTAGAAAATAGAATTTCATTTTCTTGTTGAATTAATTTGTTGCCTTCCATTTTTAAAAGCATGCTGATCCCGTTTTCAATGAAGAGTTGCTTCCAGTTACTTTGTAACCACAAAGTCCCAGCAGCTGGCTTTAAAAACACAGTAAAAAGTGGGCTCATTTTACAGTCAGTTTCCAATGATGTTTATCAAAATCTGGCTGTAGAAGACTGGATCCACGACCATGTGAATCTAGAAGGCAAGCCAGTTCTTTTCTTTTGGAGGAATTCTCCTTCTCTTGTGATTGGGAGGCATCAGAATCCTTGGCAGGAATGTAACCTGACTCTGATGAGAGAAGGAGGTGTAAAACTGGCTCGGAGGCTGAGTGGAGGAGGAACAGTATACCATGATACAGGCAATATCAATCTCACTTTCTTTACAACCAAAACCAAGTATGATCGAATGGAAAACCTGAAACTAATTGTGAGAGCTCTGAATGCTGTCAAACCCCAACTGGATGTGCAGGCTACAAATAGATTTGATCTTTTACTTGATGGGCAGTTTAAAATTTCAGGAACAGCTTCTAAGATAGGCAGGACTGCTGCTTATCACCATTGCACCTTGTTATGTAGTACTAACAGGACCTCTTTGTCATCTTTGCTGAAGAGCCCGTATCAGGGAATCAAGAGCAATGCTACTACTAGCATACCTGCTACAGTAAAAAATCTTCTGGAAAAAGATCCCACTCTGACCTGCGAAGTACTGATAAGTGCTATTGCTTCAGAGTATGCTGCTTATCATCAAATTGATAATCACATCAACCTAATAAACCCAACAGATGAGACACTGTTCCCTGGAATAAATAGAAAAGCCAAAGAACTCCAAACTTGGGAGTGGATATATGGCAGAACTCCAAAGTTTAGCATAAACACTACTTTTCATGTGTTATATGAGCAAGCATATTTGGAAATCAAAGTATTTCTAGACATAAAGAATGGAAGAATTGATATTTGTAACATTGAAGCTCCTGATCATTGGCTGCCACTGGAAATATGTGACAAATTAAATTCAAGTTTGACCGGCAGCAAGTTTTGTCCAATTGAAACTACCATGATAACACATATGTTACTCAGAACATGTCCAGAAGACCATGAACTACATAGTAAATGGAATATTCTCTGTGAAAAAATTAAAGGAATAATGTGACTCCAAAGAACTTTTTTTGTACTGACAGTTTCAATGAGAAAATAAAAATATCTTAACTGCCTTTTGTCTTACAAAGAAAAAAGTCTTTCAATAACCTCTCCCCATCTGAAATTGTTTATCACTTGTCCTTGCCCATATTTTCTACCAAACTCTAGAATACTGTTACTTTTTTCTTAATGGGTCTTAACACCTGTCACAATTTATATTTCAGTTCCTTGCTATTTTACTCTCTTTAGATGCATATTAACATCAGAGGTAGGTTTTTGTTTTTCTCACTTTTATGGAATATAACCCAGCATTTTGCCACCTTGAATCTTAAACTCCAAAATGCTCTCTTTTAGCTATATTTTCTTATCTTTCCATTCTTTCCTATGAAATCAAGCCCTATACTTTTCTAAGCCCTTTTACTTCCTTAATCTTTCCTAGTTTCATTTCCGTTCCTATTCCAGCCTGAATTATTTAAAGTATATTACCAGTATTATCTGCTTTTGTCCCTGGATCTACCATAGCCACATTAAAAAAAAAGAAAGAAAGTTAAATAATCTTGGTTTACAGATAAAATTGATGTTAATGAAAATTATATTCATTATCTTCTTAAATTATTTTATAAAATAATATATATATATAATTTCCCTTATGCTATTCTTGGACCATAGGTCCCATCTTCTTTTTTTTTTTTTATTAAATACTTGAATTTATTGGTACATTTTAGGGATACAGTACTTGTGCATGATTACATTTCATTGTTACCATTTTCTTAAATTATTTTATAAAATAATATATATATATAATTTCCCTTATGCTATTCTTGGACCATAGGTCCCATCTTCTTTTTTTTTTTTTATTAAATACTTGAATTTATTGGTACATTTTAGGGATACAGTACTTGTGCATGATTACATTTCATTGTTACCATCTTTTCAAAAATTATATTCATACCATTTTCACAAAGGTCAATCATTATTTCTATTCAAATTTAACTTATAAAATCTTACAATTTATCACCAGTGAAAGGTGTAGAGAAATTGTAAGTTGATTATGTCACTTTTATTAATAGGAAATAAACTTTATTTAAGGTGGCAACTTGTTCAACTAAAAGAAAGGAGGGCAGGGGCAAGGGAAAAAAATGAAAACCAAGACCTGTCATGTAAAGGTACAACATCCCAATGATGAATGTAACTGTACCGTATACCTGAAATGTACCAATAAATTCAATGAGAAAAAAAAAACTTTTTTGGCAGTTCTTTTTGAGATAGGTTGTTGCTATGTATTCCAGGCTGGTCTGGAACTCATTTATTTGTCTTTTTGAGACAGGATTTTGCTTTGTTGTCCAGACTGGCTTTGAACTTACTGTGTAGCCCAAGCTGACCTTGAACTTGCAGTGATCCTCCTACTTCAGCCTCCCTAGTATTGGGGATACAGGCATGTATCGCCGTGTCCAGCTCATAGTCACTTTTCTTTTTTTAAGGAGGAAAAAGCAGATCAAAAACTGCCCCAAAGTGATAGCAAGGGAATTCCAGAAAGATGAAGTCCCCTGATTTTCTACGCCTATACCTAGATGGTAAGTGCTATATATATTTATGCATATTAGCCTAGTTTCATATGTACGGTTATCAACATATCTTTTTGTTGGTATCAAATTCACCTTGTCCCTGGCTGACTTTTTGTCATTCTAAAGGTGGCTTATTACTTTAGATTTCCACTCTTCTCAAGTTCAGAATTCCACTATTGTTATTTTGTCACAAACTTTGATTCATAATTTGTTGAGAGTTGAGACCTTCAGAAGTGAGCTCCTTCAGCTCCCATGTTGTATATTTCAACACTGCCGTCTTCATTTAATCAGAGAAGAAATGTTCCCGTTTCCTCTAAAGCTACCTCCTCTAATTGTACCCAGGATTTGTCCTCTCCTGTTTATGTTTGTGCCTTGAACCATTACATTTTTCTTTCCACTTTTACTGAGTCATTAACCGTAGTGAATGAACATGTAGCTTCCATTTCCCAAAACTGCTGCTAAAGATTCTTTTTTCCCCCATCTTTTCTTTTTCTTTTTCCTCCCCTCCCCTCCCCTCCCC
>NW_022900921.1:42964644-42977837 GCF_012274545.1 Fukomys damarensis
TTTTTTTTTTTTTTTTTTTTTTTTTTTTTTTTTTTTGGTAACGGGGATCTAACTTGGGCCCTTGCACTTGCTAGGCAGGCGACAGAACCAAATCCCCAGCCTCCTCTTTTTATTAGCGAACTTCAGAGAGTAACATCACTGTTGACCATTTCCTGTTTCTACAGTTCACTCATCTTCACATTTATTTCTCCACTGTTTACTGAGTGCCTCCTGTGCCAACACTGTGCAGTGTTCATGGTGAATAGAAAGACAAATAGTTCTTGACCTCAGGAATTGACATTTTAGCATAGTGGCTTTCAAACTTTTTTTAGGAAACCAAAGTAAAATTAGACTAAAAAAACTTCCTTGTGCCTTAGCACCCTTACATTTACCATACCTAACAAGCTTCACAATACAATGTTTATTTAGTTTTCTGATATTATATTCCCTTTATTTCATCTTTCAGAAGTTGATCTTATCCTTTAAGAAATCAAGACCTCATTTTTAAAATCTCTGTCCAATTAAGAAAAGGAAATTAACAGATCAGTAAATAATTATAAAGAAACGCTATGAGGTTGAAAAGTTGAGGGAGTAGTAACAGGCAATAATAGGGGCTACCCAGCTAGACCTGTCAGGAAGTTGCTATTTAAACCGAAGAATAAGAAATTTGCCATTCTAAGAAGGGTAGGGTGGGGAGGACAGTAATTCCAGTTTATATCAGTCACTGCTATGTAACAAACCATTCCAAAATGGAGTGACTTAAGACAGTCATTCACAAATACAAATTTGATTAAACATCTTTAGTGATGATAGCTTAAATGGGGCAAGGAATACCTACTTTCAAGAAAAGCTTGCTCATCTGGCTGGCAAACGTGCTGGCAGGCATCTGGGAGCTCAAGTTGGGACCATGGGCTCAGGGCTTCAATTTAGTACCACTTGGACTGCCTGGATTCCTCACAGACTAGTGGCTGGGTTCCCAGAGCAAGTGACCCACGAAAGCAGGGCAGAGGCCATTTTCTTTTAAGACTGACAGTTTAGCTTGATTGTCATCTTGATTTGCTTGAGAGATGCCTAGATTCATAAATCCCGCTTCTGGGTATGTCTGGGTCAGTCATGGAGGAGTGGTTTGGGGAACTTTATATGGTTCTGCCTGGCTGTTCCCCTGCTCCCTGCTTCCTGGTTGCTGTCAGTTGAGCAGCTTTCCTCTGCCACACCCTTCCACCATAACTTTGGTGGAGCCAGCTGACCATGGACTGAAACCTCTGCAGCTGTGAGTCAAGGCAAACCTTTCCTCCCTTGTGTATGTCAGCTATTTTGAGCCAGCAATAGAAAGTTAATCCAATGACCCAGACTTGGAAGTAACATTGGATCACTTCAGTAGTCAAAAGTACATCAAATGTAAAAAGAAGAAACATACTCTATGAAAGGAATTTCAAACTCATTATAAAAGCGGAAATGGATTTTACTGCAGCCAATTTTGTAAAGTGCAATTTGCCACACATCCAAGAAGTCCCTGACAGAGGAAAGAGCTAGGCTCATTGATGGTAGTGAAGGAATGCAGGAACCAGGCAAGATGAAGTTAGAGAGGCAGGGACCAGATCATACAGAGACTGCTGGGCCAGAATAAAGCTTGACTTAAAGTGCAGTGAAAGTCTGACAGTTTTAATAAGGATGAGTCTCCTGCTCTGTGGTGAATGGATTAGTATGAAGCAAGGTAAAGAATCAGCCATTTGGGAGGCTCCTGCAGCAGCAGAGACAAGAGATCATGTTGAGAATGACCATGGAAAGAATCAAGCAGTGTACTGGGCACTTGTTAAAAATTAAGGACACTAGACTCCTGTTTTCAAGGCATGGCTCATTAACAAAGGAAACAAAAACAATACATATTAGATTTCTAGGGCTTCTGTAACATTCACAGTCTAGATGGCTTCAAGTCCAAAATGAAGGTGTCAGTAGGTTTGGTTTCTACTGAGACCCTCTCCTTGGCTTGAGGACAACCAGTTTCTTCTTGTGGCCTCACATGATCTTTCCTCTGCTTGTATATCGGTGTCCAAATTTTTTCCTTTTACAAGAGGATCAGTCATACTGGATTAGGGCCTACACTAAAGACTTCATTTTAACTCAAGTAGCTCTTTAAAGACCCCATCTCTAAATATGATTATATTTTGAGGTACTAAGGGTTAGGACTCCAACATATGAATTTAGTGGAGGGAAATAATTCACCCTGAAACAGACAGGATCTTGAGGGTAGAGACTTCTGTACCTGAAACAGTGTTCCATGGTATTTGGACCTCACCACATTGATCTCAGCCCTTCTTTTTTGAATTATTTTCACGTATCTAAGTAGACCAGACCTATAGACTGAGCAGGAGTGAGGACACAGGGCTTTGCTTACAACTAATTTTCTCAAAGCACAGGTGATATAAGTGGAATGAACTTTACTTTTAGTTGTTTCTGGACAAACATGACTTGAAGTTTAGTTGTTCTTTGAGGCAGGTTCAATAGACAGGTCCTTTTGTTCTCTAGCAGCTCAAACATTAAATAGCATGTAAACAGTTTTGAAGAGATTTCTCAAATTTCTTAAACATTATTACACGTTGCAACATGTGAAAATTATTTTCTGAGAAAGGTATAAAAATCTTGATATGGTGTGCTTTAGTACCATACCATTTTTTTTTTTTTTCTTGAGAGGATATCATCAGGTGAAGGGTATTATGCACTTCAGGTTCCAAAAAGGAAATTGGAACAAGGAACGCCTGAAACAGATGGGCTCAAGGTATATTTTACAGGTAGACTCCACAGAACTTTTCAAATGCACATTGGGATGAGGGAGAGAGGAGTCTAGACTTATTAGGCAATTGGATGGATGGGAGTAAGCAGAGGGAATGGGGGAGTTCAGCTGGTGTATACTGTATTTGAAATTCTTGTGTGCTTCTGCGATGCTACAGGGCAGTTGAATTGGAACTCCAAGGAGAAGTCTTAGGTAATTTGAGAGTTGAAAGCATATGATTAGTATTTTAGATGAGAATAGGCAGAGAACCTGAGAGGGGAGACCCCTCTCTAGTCAAGAGCCTCACTTTCTCAGATAGCAAAGGCATGCTTGGGAATATAGCTCAGTGGTGCAGTGCCTGCCTGGTAAGCTCGAGGCCCTGAGTTCTTGAGTTCGATTCCCAGTACAAAAAAAAAAAAAAAAGATAGCAAAGGCAGCAAGGCCCACACTGGCAGTGCCAGTGATGGAAGTGATGTCAAGTGTAATTTCTTAGGAAGAGTATAGATTGAAGAAAAGAGATTAAGGATTATTATTGTGCCGGGGATTAAGCAAATGCTCTACCAGTGAACTACATCACTAGCTCCAAATCTGGTATTTGAAAGGACGGGAGAGAAAACTATTTTACCAGAGTTTTGAGAAGGGAGTAGCCAGTGGGTCAGATGCCCCTGAAAGGTCAAGTGAGATGAAGGTTAAAAAGAGCCCACCGCATATGGTGAGATAGAGGTCACTACTGACTTCAACAAGTTTCAGTGGAATGACAGAGTGAAGTATGAACAGGTGATGAGGAAGTAGAGAAAACTTTCAAGAAGTTTGGTCCTGAAAGAGAACAAAAAATAGGGTAGCATCTGCTTGGGGTTATGTGTGCTGGCAGGAATGATCAATAGGACAGAAGACACCACTCTAGGACCAAATCCTCTTGAAGCTACAGGAGGTCTCATAAAGGTCACTTCTGAAAATGAGACCATCTTCTTTACATAATTAAGAATATTTACCCTTTTTCTGTATGTTGTAAATTTTTTTTGTTTTGTTTTGTTTTTTGAGACAGGGTCTCACTGTGTAGTTAATACTGACCTGGAATTCACTATGTAGCCCAGGTTGGTCTCGAACTCATAGTGATCCTCCTGCCTCAGCCTCCCAAGTGCTGGGATTACAGGCATGTGCCACCATGCCCAGGTTGTATGTTGTAAATTTGATTGTGTGTGTTTTCAAACTTTGTTTGTGGTTCCTACGTAAGTTTTAAATATTTATATGATCAAATTTTTTGCTCTATTCCTTTCCTCAATAGTTTCTGCTCTTTGTGTATATACATATGGTAAGAGTTTAGGGGGAAAAAAAGCAGATTTTTCCATTTGATTATTTCTTTCACCCATTTAAGATTTATTTCTTTATGTGGAGCAAGGCAGAGATCTAGTAGTGTTATTTTCCAGTCATTTATTGAATGTTCACTTTCTAAATTGAAATGACACATTATATATTAAATATCCATGCACACATTTTCTGAGTTTATTCTGTTTCACTAATTTATTTGTCCAGATCTATGCCTTTGCACTTTTAAAAAAATTGCTGTAAACTGGGCGTGGTGGTGCACGCCTGTAATCCCAGCACTTGGGAGCCTGAGGCAGGAGGATTGCTGTGAGTTTGAGACCAGCCTGGGCTACATAATGAGTTCCAGGTCAGTCTCAACTATGTAGTGAGACCCTGTCTCAAACAAAACAAAACAAACAAACAAAATTGCTGTAGTTAATATGTCTTGCAGCTGGTCAAAAAAATCTCCTGGTGCTAGTCTCCTTTGTCATCTAATTTATAAATTAATTTAGGGTGAAATGACATTGATTTCTATTCAGGAATATAATCATCTTTTCAGTTGCTCTAGTTTTCTTCCTTCTACAACTCCATCCATTTAAACTTGTACTTGGTATCCTTCTGGTGTTCTAATTTGATCTGGGGACTCCAAATATATATGTATAATATAATGGAAAACATATGCATAGACTCTTTTCCTTAAATTAATTTTCTCTTGGGATTTTTTTTTGGGGGGGGCCAGGGTGTTGAGTACTGGACCCAGGGCTTCATGCATGCTAAGCACACACTGTACCACTGATCTAACACCTCCTGCTCTTAGCCATGATTTTTACAGTTGGATAAATCCAGAGGGTTTTGGGTTCTCTATAGTGACAGATTTATGTGTTCTACAGACTAGAATTACAATGGTGCCTAATTTCACAGATGTAATTCCACAGTTCTGGTCACAAACCAAATTGGATGAGAACTGAATCAGATTTCCTCATTGAGCCTAACCATTGAATTTGATAAGAAACATTATCAGTCTACTAAGTAACACATTTACAAAAGTATTTATGAATGTTCCCACAAATGAACAATGGATTCATAAACTAGTAGAAATGTAAAAAAGTTTATTGTTAGATTCATACATTATAAAAATATGTTCCAATTTTTTTTTTTTTTTAAATCCAGTATTCACTTCTGTGGTTTGAATGTTGACCTTCAAAAGTTCATGTGTTGGAAACCTGGTCCTCAAAATAGCAGTTTTAAGAGGTGGGACTTCTGAAATATGACCAGCTCTGCTTCCCAAAAGTGGCTGTTATAAAAGTGAACTCTGGGCATAGCTTGCATCTCTTCCATAATGCCATCTCTCACGTACAATGCAGAAAGAAGGCCTGCACCAGATTCTGACACTGTCCTAAGACTTCCCAGCCTCCAGAAGTGCCAGCTAAATCAACTTCTATTCTTTATATGAGCCAGTGTGTGGTATTCAACTATAGCAACAGAAAATGGAATAAAACAACATTTAGAGTAGAAATATGAAGTATGAATTAGGCTACTGACCATCATATTTTTCGTGTGTGCCTGTTATGAAAAATGTCCACTGTTGTTTCATGACATGGTCTTAAATCAAAGTCACAAAATCCAAGAAAAAAACGACCCTAGGAAGAAAAGAAAAAATTATTGTTTAAAACAACACAGAAATAATCTAGGTGTGATGATGTACCAGTGGTCCTACCTACTTGGGAGGCTGAGGTAGGAGGATAACTTTTGAGCCCAAGTAGTTCAAGACCAGCCTGAGCTACACAGTAAGACCCGCATCTCAGAAAACAAAAACAAAAGTGATAAAAAATGGTGTTACGTGCTTATTCATAAAACATCCTACCTGTGGTCTTTTAAAGTAATCAAGTCCCCTTCCGATCTTAATAATCCATCCATTGTTAAACCTATTGAAATTAGTAGACAGTATTATATTTGAGACAGTTATTAAAGCTGCAGTGTATTAAGTACCAGCAAAAGTTCCCCCCAACAAAGAAAACCATTTCCTCCAATGCCTGAGTTGAATCATACCTGGGCTCATAATGGGCTCTGTCTACAATGAAACACAAGGGCCACAGAAACAATCAGCTGACTTGGTTAGCTAACAGTTTAACAAGTAAGTCAGAACTTATTCTTGCATTTCAGCTTGTTGATAAAGCTTTCCACTGTGCTAATAGGTGGCTGCAGAGTATATTCATACAGACTATGATGGGATTTCAGGGATCCCCTTCCTAGAGATTGGGGATGTGAACACAGGAGCCCCAGCTCCTGACCTCTACTTCAACTACAGAAGCACTGAACTTGCATCTATTTTATGTATTTAGTTTGTGCTTAAGTTTTCATTTAAAATGGGGTTGCCATTGTTATAATCATAGGAAAACCCCTGCGCTGAAAAAAGGGAAGATAGCTCTAAAATAACTGCAAGCGCTATTTTCTTATTGACTCAGCATATTTGGGGTGGTTCTTGTTTGTTTGTTTTGAGACAGGGTCTCACTATACTTCAGGCTGGCCTTGAACTCACAGCAGTCCTCCTGCCTTAGCCTTATAACTGCTAGGACTGCAGGTGTGCACCACCATGCCTGGCAATTCAGCATATTTTCCTGTCTGCCAGAATATTTACTTACCCACAGCAAATAAAATTAAATTATGTACCTTGCAAGTGCAAGGACCAGAGTTCAATCCCCGGTAGCAAAACAAAACAAAAAACAAGAAAACCCTAAATTATGTAAATATTAATTCTACTAGAAAAGGAACTACTTCATTCTCATAACACTGTATGCAGTATACAGAAAGGACTTCTCTCTTCCTACATGACATAGAACATGTAAATTTTATTTCTCTGGAAATAAACTCATGGGATAAAGTAAACTAAGATTTTTTTCTTTTAATCTTAAAAGTGAGAAATTACTAAAATTGATCTTTGAATTTTAATATTTAAACATAATATTTATATGTAATTACATAACACTTGTTAAGAGAAATTTTAAAACTATTTCAACTGGATAAAAATTAAAGTTTTATTGTACACAAACCTAATTTCTCGGTCATGTATTGAAGAAGAATATTCTATTTCCAACAGCACTCCATGTTTCCTGAGTGACTCTTTTATTTCTTCCAAGCCACTACTTTGCTGTACATTCCCATACCCCTATTAATAGCAAAAATATAATCAGATGCTTCAGGTACTAACATTTTAAATTATCCCTGTGCTATATAGATAGTGAATATCACAGATGGGATTAAAATTTAAAAGTTCTATACTACTTTTAATGTCCATTATCTCAACAAAGTAAACCAACAATGTGAATTAGTTTAAAAAACAAGTAATTCTATAAAGTTTCTTCCTAACATGACCATAACACAACTTCAACCAGTCTCCTTAAAGGTATTTTAGTAATGATGTTTAATCATGCAGGTGTGGCTGCCCAGTTCTTAAATTAATCCTGGAAATCATAATTATTTAGAGGCATCCCTGTTTAAGCCCCAATCAAGGTAAATATGTGTAATATCATGCGGCTAATCCCAGAAAGAGTTAGCAAAGACAAAACAGTAGTGCAGAAAGAATGATCACTTCTAGGAACATCCCAGAGAAGAAACAGACAAACTATGTGAACAAATAAGAATTTAGGAAAATGGTCACATCCAAATCAATGTCCTAAAATCAACAGCATTTTTCTCAATATGTGCTAGGCTGATTATCAGATAACAAGTTAATTCCCACAGAAATGGATATAGCTGATGCATGGACCCAGGTTTTCTGTAGCCAGACTACATCTCATAATTGAAAATATGTTAATAGGCCAAGGAAGAAAGTAAGTTCTTTCAGATACCTACTTCATCCAGAGAGGTGAGAAGGTGAATTGTTTTTACTTTACATGGTTTCTTAATAAGCATCTCACAAAATCGAAGGAAGTTATATAGCTGAAAGACATCAGGATAAGGGCCAGGGATTTAGCTCAGTGGTGCTGCTGCCTGCCTTGCAAGCACAAGGCCCCCAGTTCAATTGCCAGTACCCTCCCCGCCAAAAAAAGACATCAGGATGGATAATGACTAGTACAATTTTCCCTCTCAGCACTGATGGGATGGGACTTCCAGGACCCGCCCCCCATCCACAGAAGCTCAAGTCCCTTATATAAAATGGCCAAGTATTTGCACAGAGCCTCTACACAGCCTCCCAACATCACTTCTGGATCACTTATAATACCTGATACAATGTGAATAATTGTTACACTGTGTTCAGTGAACAATGACAAGAAAAAGTGTACAGTATAGATGATTTTTTAAAAAATTTTCCATCTTTATTTGAATGTGGGACCTTCAGAGGGCTGACTGTTCATTTCAAGTAAGATCTCATTGTATTTTAATACACTTGACTTACCTGGTGAGTGTGCCTAATGTAAGCGTCTTCTATCCAAACTTCCGTGACTGTCTCATTAAGGTATTCTTTAAAAAGTGACTCATAACCAAAACCTGTTGCATTCTCTTCTATCTTAATTTGTTTGTGATATTTTCCATCTATAAAACACAAACTTCAGTATATGATCAAAGACCACTTTTTAAAACTATTTTTTAAAAATAGTGATTAATCAGGATCAGTTATAATTTTTAAACCTATAACCCAAGTTAAAGAGTGGGATGTCACAGGATCAACAGGATAGTTCTACTGGTTTTGTTAATTCAAAATAAATAATTACTGAACAAGTTATCACAGACCATCAAGGTTGAAAAATATATATATGACCCCTAATAAGAGTTCCTAATTCACATGGTTTTGTACTTCACACTTAGCTTAAAAAATTAGTGGTCTGACTCCTCTTCAGAAGACAGCACGTGAAGGCACTCCAACAGTCTGCGTTTGACATACATAGTAGGCTTTCCTGCAATACAGGCTCTTAAAAACTAGGCTGTCCCAAAACTCTGGTAACAGAATCGTTTGCTTTTTATGTCAAGAAGGTTGGGAAAGCACCAAAATGTGTGTGTGGGATGTCACCAGGCAGACTGAGAGGTTTGTACTGTGAGACCTAAAAGTTCTTATGAGATTGTCTAAGACAGTGAGAAAACATGTTGGGCCATAGTAAGGACAGAGAGGAAGAACAGCTGAGGGTTAGGGGACCAGTACTTGCAGGGGGCAGTCCCTCTGGCCATAGAAAACGGTAATAGTGCACACTGTATGTAAGATGGCAATGCCCTTTTATAGATGCTCATAACCTGGATGCTCAGGAATAAGAAACTAGTAATATACAGGGAACAATACATACATATTTCAACCTCTGGTCATTAGGAGTACTTAACTCTTAGAATGCTTTGATTCACAACAGTATCTGAGAGAAGTCTAGAGAGTTTCTTTAGCTACTTTAATAATTTTACTCCTTTCACAAAGGGAAGTATACATAAAATGCAGGGTCCACATTCAGCACTCCTCTGCAGTAGTCCTTAAACTGGATCCACAAACATTCCAGGAATCTGCAAATTCCTTAAAAATGGCAATGTTCTGCAGAATGTAGAGCTTTCATGGGATGCTCAAAGTGGTATGTGACCCCACCCCCTAACAAAAAAAGAGTGAGTAACTCTTGTATAGAGGGAGAAGAAATGCAGAGTAAATCTGTAAGCCCTAGGCACAAATAGTTCACACTACACAGAGCTCTAAAGGAAGCCAGAAATACTTGGTGTATGGGCAGAATCATGGCAGCTTATGTTTTCTTTTTTTGTGTGTGTGGTGCTGTGAATCAAACCTAGGGCCTCAGGCATACTAAGCAAATGCTTTAACACTGAACTACATCCCCAGTCCCCTTGGACTTGTTTTTTAAAATAGCCTTTTTACCTTCTTTTACTTGATCCAAGTATTTCTTTATGTCTTCTGCTCTATCCATATAGTAAGTAATTTTTTCTCTGAGATAACATCTCTTAGTACGATCTTGGGTGCCTATAAATTTTAAAAACAATCACATTCTCAAGTTTGAAAACAGTTTTTCTATTTAGTTCAAGCATTATTTCCAGTTTCCCGCAAACTTTCTTTTTAGCACAATATACCTCAGTCCTAAAATACACAAGGGCCAAGCTCAAATTCAGCTGATATAGGGTAGTCATTCTAAGCATATAAAGCACGTTTGGTTAGGAACAGGGCACTGATACTGTGTCACCTCTGGAGCATCAAGTCTGGAAAGGTGAGAAAGGTGGCTTACATGTCAAACTCCTTACAAAAAGGTTCAGTGTGAATAGTGATTAACAACAAAGGGCCTAGAGTTGGACCATTTTTGTTTAAAACTTGCTCTTTCACTTTTAGCTGAGTGACTTCTGGCCAATTATTCATTCTCTTTGTATCTTCAACTTTAACATGGAAACAGTAGTAATACCTTAGAGCATGGCTGAGATCACTATAGAAAAAGCCTGCCTGGTATGTAGGAAATTATAATAAATGCTGGTCAACATCAATATCATCCACATAATTCTTCCCATACACCTCACCTGAGCTCCTTTAGAGCCACACTTTAATATCTCCTTTCTTAACCTCTGCTGTTAATTTGCTACTGCCCCCAAACATGTTGTTTTTTCCATCCCTTTCCTGCCTGAACTAAACCCAATCTTCTCTAACCTTGCTATGCTTTTAAATTTTTCACAAATTATGAATTTCTCTTTTCACTGACATCCTTCTTGAATGCACACTTGATTTAATTACTTACCATTTGGACTTTAGAAATAAAAGATTTCTAAAGAAACTTAAAACTAAGCTCACTAATGACTACACTAAACCACACTGAACTACTTATTTGGTAAAATAGCACAAACATTTGAAAAATCTTAGCTGAATGTTTTTTCTTTTTAAAACAAAACATGAACAGTAGCTCCACTGGGACAAGGGACAAGGTACTGGCAGCAGGGGAGGGTTTGTACCACCCTTTAACAGTGACATTTTCTAATCATTTATATGTATTATTTTTAATCTCTTGAAACCACAAGTGTTTTCAAATAACTTGAATTCCAAAATAATGATGCCTGTATATGAATGTTCTCTTATCCAGAGTTGGCTCCAATACACAAACAGCAAAAATTCAGACTCCAACAGCAGGGCATAAGTTACCACCATACAAAAACACAACTTTAGGCATTTTATCAAAGGACAGTGTTTAGAAACACTGTAACTGAGCTCCTTGCATCTTCTGCCACACCTGCTCAGGGCTCTACTGGCTCCTACTTGCACTTTACAGTGGTCTCTGTCCTAAATAAGGAAATCACATGATCTGACTGACAGCAGGAGTTCCCTTCAGCTAAGGAGAGGGACTTCAGTCAATGATATCCCAAATAACTACTTAGGATTGCTGAATGGCATTGATTCTGCTCTCAGCATTTCCTACACAGATAGGGTTTATGTGCCTGGCCTCCTGAGGACACATTTAGACACCACAACTTGCTTTACCTTCATGATGATGAAAACTATGGCTGGTGGCCCAACACTCTAACTTGAGTTTGAAGAGCTGGTCTAATCACAACCCGCTATCTTTTTGGTTAACAGAAAATCAAAAGCATGGACATAGCAGACTGACAGAGCAGGTGAGGTGAGGTGGTGACAGCTTGGGAGCCAATGACCCACTGGGTTAATCCAAATGGGAAATAGCAAAATAGACAGCTTTTGGATGGTGATTCCGTAGTAAGCATGAATTTGTTAGTATCTGCTATTAACCAGAAAACCTGTCTTCATACTTGAAGGTTTTATGAGAGTAACTTTTGAATTGATCAGATTGGCCTTGTGGAAGAACCTTTCTAGAAAAAATGAAAATATCACCTGGTCTGTAGTTTGCAGCATTCACCCTGCCCACAAGACCAGCAAGGAGCTCTAGTGGCCCATCTCTCCATGCGGAGATACACTGCGAAGTCACAGGTCTTCTTGCTGACCTCCAGCTCAATTGTCTTCCTTCAAGGCCTGCGATTTCAGATCTCCTTCCTTCCTTGCTTTTGCTCTTCTCTTGCTTTTTCTCCTGGCCTCCTTCTCCTTTGCCAGGCACACTCATTCCTCCAAAGTGACATCAGTACTTCTGTCTTGAATGGCCAAAGTCCTTGATCTCCTAGGCATGGCTCCCCTCTGAGAATGAAGATAGCCCAGTCTGATCCCATGGTGAGCTTCTGCCCATCATATTTGGTGTTGAATGGGTTGCCTTGCCATAGGCTTCTGATTTTCTACTGCCTTCTCCACGGGGCTCCCCCATGCAATGACAAACAGTCTAAGAGTTTTTCCTTTCTTCGTCATTTTCAGGATGCTCTCGGGCTTACCCGGGTCTGCTCTGAGAAGTCAACAGGTGCTGAAGGTCTCTTGTGCTCCAATTTTTTTCTTCTGTGTGTCATCTTTCTCCCACTGTTCCAGGAGACCTGCTATGTCCAATGTTGTAGTCACCAATGTCCTCCTTCTGCAGAGGAGGGGTAGCATCACTGGGAATCCAGATCAGAGGCACAAAGCAGGAGCAGGGCAGCACACATTCACCTGGAGGCCACCATCTTCACTACAAAGCCTTTTTATTTCTTACTTGTGAAGTTCTACTGTTTACTCCATAGCTTCTATCAAACATGATCTTTAAATCTGCACTGTATTTATCTCTCCTGATACTTATTTCTTATATCAGGTTAATTGCATTTTGGGTCTTAACTTGTCTCAATAACCTCCCTGGGACCTGATTCTCCTGCTTCTGATCTCTTACAGGAGTATTCCACCTGACCAACACCTCACTGGCTCTGCTTTGGGGACTTGATATTCCAGTGATTGAGGCCTCTCACTCCAGCTGTGGCTCTACCACCAGCCAGTGGCAGAACCTGAAAGAGAACTACCTCTTTACACTACAGAATAAGAACACCATCAACTCTTGCTTTAGAGAACAATTTAAAAGAAGAAACAAGATCATACGTTTGTTTTGCTTTCTCGAGGTTCTAGGATAAATCCTAGGCTTCAGGTTAGACAAGCACTCTACCACTGAATTATGTACCCAGTCTCAACTTTGTTTTTTGTTTTGTTTTGTTTTTTTGAGGGCTCGGGGGAGATGCTTAAGTAAAATTAAATTACAGGCATCACAATATTTCTTTCCAAAAAACAGTTCAGTATGCATCTCTAAAAATTAAGCATTTTTTTTTTTTTTTT
>NW_022900921.1:42977849-42990132 GCF_012274545.1 Fukomys damarensis
GTTTTTTTTTTTTTTTTTTTTTGGAAAATTGCCTAATAATTTTAATATTAGTCACTCTATAATTCGGACTTTCCTAATCCAACGATGTCTCTTAAAGTTCGTTCAAACCCGGCCTTAACTATCAAGGCTTTTATTTGCATATGGTTTTCTCATAACTCTTTTTAAAAACCTAGAAACAGACCCTCTCCTTACATGATGACATCAATCTATTATAGATATATAGATATAGATATAGATACCAGCCCAGCTGTCCTGCAGAGTATCCCACCCTCGGCTTTGACCGCTTCCTGTTAGTGTGGAAGAATCATAGTTTCACTTCACCTATAAACAGGGTAAAACTCCTCCTTTTTCCCTGGTCTTCCCCTCCACCGCTCACCTTTCCGAACCTGCAGAAGCAGATCAATCCCTTCTTGGTAACACACTAGGGCCTGCTGGTACCGGGACTCCGAATCTAGTTCCACCGCCCGCTTCAGCACAGTGATTGCAGTTCTGCTATCGGGATCTTCCCCAACCTGGGACATGGCCGTAATTAAGACAATTCCCCTCCACCTCGGCCCCAGTTAACGCGAGCCGAGTTTAGTGTGCTTCCGGGAAATGGTCTTGTGGCACAGTGGCGCCTGTGCCCTCCCCCAGTCCTTGAGTGGGTGGGACTGTAGCTCGAACTAAACTGCGCCTCTCGGAACTAAAAGGTCGCGCGCACTGAGACGGCGGGGTTTGGGTGTTGAACTCGATGGTCCTTCCTCCTCTCAGCTTCCGCTCTGTGCGGAAATTCAGGCTGGACGTTTAGTTGCCGCTGGTGAGTACGGAGTAAGTGGTTGAGAGTATTTCCTTTTCCTCGAGGAGTTTGTTTCTAGCTTTCCTTTGCTGCGTGCTGATAGATTTCCCTTGTGCCATTCTGAGTTGGAGGGGGGGGGTCACACGGACTTAAAGGTGTCCGTGTCCCGATTCAATCTCTTTGAAGCCGGAAAAGCCGTCGACAGGCAGGATCCCGCGTCCTTTTCGAGGGGCTCCTGCGCCGCACTGTTGGAGCTCTGGACGGAGTCGCCAATGCTGGACTTCTTGGTAGTGGGAATTAATTCACGTGTGCTTTCTAAGCATTGTATCTGCTTTATTCATAACCGAGGGCTTCCACTGGGGATGTTTTTTTTAAAAGAAACGTAAAATTGCCCTATTTTAAAATTGCTGTCTTTAAAAAGGAAACTTTCAGGGGCTGGCAGCTAAAATGTTTGCCATTTGCTAAAAACAGATTTTTGCAAGCATGTTTTGATCACCATCTACCCAAAGTTGCTTCTGCCTTTTTGGCCAAAAAGTAGTTTGTAGGCGGGCCTGCCCCTTTTTAGATACTAGGAGTATAGAGAAGAAAGAGCCATTTCTTTCCTTCACAGATCTCAGTCTATGTGTGTTTGTTTTGGCAAGGGTAGTTTTATGCATTTATGTAGTGGCTTTTTCCTCGCTTGTATAACCAAATGCATGCTTCTTTAGGAGATGAAATTGCTTTTTAAAGGAATCTTTACATGGATGGCCACTGTAAAATAAAAACAAAACAAAAAATCCGATATAATATTGCTCATACAGCCTACCATACAGGGATGTGTTAATGTTTTTTGACAGCCTTTTGGAGTTGTATACACACATCACAGATATTTTTTTTAAATAGGTATTTTCCTGTTTTTATAGCTGTGCTAGAGAAGAGTTATTGTAAAGTAGAAGATAGTATAGTTGCTTCAAGGTCCAAGAGTTGCATGGCTAATAAAAATAAGCTCTACAAAGGGGCTGGGGATTTAGTTCAGTGGTTCTGCCACCTGCCTTACAAGTGCAAGGTTCTGAGTTTGATCCCCGGTACCAAAAAAAAAAAAAGAAAGAAAGAAAATGAAAAATAAGCTCTACTTTATTAAGATAAAACTTTTGGGGCTGAGGCAGCACAGTCAAAGAGCCCTTAACTAGTAGGTATGAGGCCCAGATTCAATTCTCAGTGCCACAAAGCAAAAACAGAATAATTTGACTGTCACACTGTCTGTATATGCTTTTTTTTTTTTGGTACTGGGGATTGAACTCGGGTCCTTGTGCTTTCGAGGCAGGCATCAGAACCACTGAGCCGAATCCCTGGCACACTGTCTGATGTCTGTAAATTAAACTTCATTCAGCAAGTGTACAGTAAAGTGTACCGCTATGGAGAAGGTGCTGCTTTAGGAAGATAAGTAGGATATGTCTTAAAATATATCAACCAAAAATTTAAATCCTTTTTCCATGAAACTGACATGCTGTAAGTGGAGACAAATGCTAAACAAGTAAAATCAAGTTATGAGATGATAAGTGCTGTTGGAAAAAAGATTAAGGAGTCGGGAGTGCTCGCAGTTGCATGTGTCAGAATGTTTAATATAATCAGGGTAGACCTCATTAACAAGGTGAGGTTTGAGACAAAAATTGAAAGACACGGGATTAGTCAGGTCAGGATTATTCTGCCAGTTAAAGGGAACTGCTACTTGGCTAGTTTCAGGCCAAGCAAGGTATCAGCTTGTCTAGTGATGAAGTCCTAGATTTCAGGGATGAGGAGACCGAGATGGAAGTGCAAAGGTGGTAGTGGTGTGCAAAGGAATGGGATGTGGGGATTAAGGACTTTGGCTTTCACTGTGATTAAATGAAGAGGCACTGTGGGTTTTTAAAAAATGTTAGCTGTCTAGAAAAAGTTGTGAAGGTAATATAATGTTCCTACATATGCTGCACCCACTTTCCCCTTTTGATAATGTGTGTTAGAATTGATGAACCAATATTGATACACTATTGATTAAAGTCCGTGCTTATTTTTTTCAGATTTCCTTAGTTTTTGTCAGGAACCTACTTTTTTTTTTTTTTTCTTTGATACCGGTTATTGAACTCCGGTCCTTGTGCTTGCAAGGCAGGCCACTGAGCTGCTGAGCTAAATCCCCAGCCCTAGGAACCTACATTTAATGATCGTATCTTCTTATATTATTCTTGCCTAGTTTCTTGGACTTTTCTCATTTTTTTTACCATGACAGTCTGAAGCAGTTAGGTATTTAAGGAAGTATTGGTTAAGTATTTTGCACAATGGTCATTAATTGGAGGTTTTCTCTTTCAGTGGAGTCTAGGGGTTTAGGGGTGAAACACCAGTGGTGAAGTGCCATTCTTTTATCATGTGTACATGCTGTAAGCTTGATTTTTATCATTGTCGATGCTAACCTTGATCACCTCAGTAAGGTGGTGTTTGTCAGGTTTCCCCCTTGAAAAGCCCTCCCCCTTTTAGACAGGGTCTTGCTGTGTAGTGCAGGTTGGCCTTGAACTTGTAGCAGTCCTACCTCAGCCTCCTGTGTATTGTATTGGGATTACAGGTGTGCGCCACCACAACTTGCCTTATTTTTTTCCCTTTTTTTATACCCTGGGAACAAGTCATTAACCCTAGCTCATGCTAGGGATGCATAGTTTTTATCTACTGCCTTGAGGGGACAGTATCTATATAAATTATCAACAGTTCTTCTGTACAGGAGATTCATTTCTTTTCTCATTTATCCACTTACTTAAATCCATATGGACTTCAGACTGTGTATTTTTTGGTTCAGGTTGTAACCCAATACTTTAAACTGTTTTTTTTTTATTCGTCGTCATCGTCATCCTCCTTGTTGTCGTCGCCCTGGTCGTCGTTGTCTTCTTTCTTCTTTCTTTTCTTCTTCCTCCTTTCTTCTTCTTCTTCCATTGGTCACTCAGTTGGCCCCTGTGTCCCTTTAACATATTTCCCATCATTTTACTTTTTATATAGTCACTCTCTGGCACTACTAGAGGCTCCAGACATCATCAGCATTTCTCCTTTTACCAGAGAAGATTGTTAGCAAGATCTGGGCACTGAGTGTATTCATTACTGCTTACAGTTTAGGTGTCCTTGATTTTGGGTCCTCAACTGATTCAGCTGACATTCCTATGCATGCAAATCTGTATTTTCATACCCATAGTGTCTACTTTAACCTAACCATGAGTTCCTACTTCAGCAATGAGAAACCTTTCTCTTTTGAGGATTTTGAACAGAGTGATGATATTTAATGAGCTGACTTGCTTTTGTGTGGGAAAAAGTCATTAGGGAGCTTGGAATGAAAGGCAAGTCAAGCTCAGAGGATTTTGTTGAAGTCTTAAGTGGTAAGAGGAAGATTTAACAAAGTGTGAAGCCAAATATGCTGGATTAGTTTATAATGCTCATCTTGCAAGGAAAAGTATTGTAAAATAATTAATTTAGCATTAAATTGGTTCAGCCGGGGATTTTAGATCAGTAGTTTTTTTGCTTGCCTCACAAGCACAAGTCATGAGTTTGATTCCTGGTACCAAAAAAATAAATAAATTGGTTCGGCCAGGCATGGTAATGGACACCTGTAATCCCAGCACTTGAGAAGTTGAGGCAGGAGGATTGCTGTGAGTTCGTTGTTATAGATGTTTAAAATGATAGTAAATTCCCATTTCTCAGTTTTTGTGGCATCAACTAGGCTGTAACTCATTGGAAGGAATGGTATATGACTAATTTAAAAAAAATTTTTTTACTATGTATGTACTATTTTTTTTTAACCTTTGTTTTTACTATAGAAGACTGAGGCAGGAGGATCACATACAAGTTTGAGCTCTGTCTGGGCAATTTAACTTAGTACCTGACTCAAAAAGAAAAAAACAAAAATCATTGTGAAATGGGAAGAAAGGGGCTAAAGGTGTAGGGAAGGTGGGATGGGTAGGGGAAGGGTAATAAGGGAAAAGAAAAGAATGTGAGATAATGAAAAGATGGAAATAAAGTGTTTGTAGATGGGGAGGGGAGGAGGGGGTGAAGGGAGGGCAGGGACAAGGGGAAAAAATGAGAACCAAGCCCTGGCATGTAGAGGTGCAAGATCCCAACGAGTGTAACTGTACTGTATCCCTAAAATGTACCAATAAACTCAATTAAAGCTGGAAAAAAAAATGCTTGAGATGTAGCTTATTATAAAGGTCCTGGATTCAATCCCCAGCACTAGAAAAATAAAAATAAATTGCCTTTATACTATTAAAATCATCAAGTTTTTTTGTTTGTAGCACTAGGATTGAACCTAGGTCCTTCGCAGTCAATTACATACATCTGTGGCCATTTTTAAATTTTAATTTTGAGTCAGGTTTTGCTAAGTTGCAAGTCACTGAGTTGCCCAGACTGGGCTCAAACTTATGATATTTCTGCCTCAGCCTCCCAGAGTGTTGGGAATATAGGACTGTGCCATCAGGCCCAGCTCTAAGGTTTTGTTAAACTTCAGTCGAGCTTATACTTAACATGCTGATTTGTTTTGAAACACTAGAGAAGGGGGGACCTGACAATTTCCAAAACATTTCACCAGTGGATCTATTTTCTACTTCTTACAGCCTCTGAAGACAAATAATACTGCACTATGGCAGGGATTTTGCACACAGTGGTTCAAGGGCCCCCCGGCAGGCTACAGGTAAGTGTTTCAAGAATTTTTTTTTTTTTTCTCTGATTACAAAACATAAGGCAAATTCTTCTACAGGTTCCTTTCTTTATATATTAATTTTATAATATAGGTGTTAATTTTGTTTATTTATGGTTGATTTGCTATTTCATCCCTAATGATTTGGAATTACAGCTAGGCATGATACCACGCACCTGTAGTCCCAGCCACTTGGGAGGCCAAGGTGGGAGCATCAATTGAACATACAAGTTCAAGACCAGCCTAGGCAGCATGGTGAGCCCTGTCTCAAAAAAAACTAAATAGCCAGGCATGGTGGTGCATGCCTGTAATCCCAGCACTCAGGAGGCTGAGGCAGGAGGATCACTGTGAATTTGAGACCAGCCTGGGCTACATAGTGAATTCTAGGGCAGTCTCAACTACATAGTAAGACCCTGTCTTGGAAAAAAAAAAACTATAAATAAAACCTCTTTTCTGGAGAACATGGCAGTAAAAAACAGCCACTGCTGATTTCCCTATATCTGCTTTAATCCTAAAAGTTTTAGGACTTTTTTCCCATCAATTATGGAAATTGTATTTTTGTTTTGTTTTTTTGAGACAGGGTCCTGCTGTGTAGTTCAGGCTGGCCTTGAACTCATTATGTAGCCTAGGCTGACTTTAGATCCTCAGCAATCCTCCTGCCTCAGCCTGCTAAGTGCTGGGATTATAGGGTTGTACCACCACACCAACTAAAAATTGTACATTTCAGTCACCGAAAATTAGCAAAATTCAGGGAAACAGAAAGAAGAGAAACACTCTCCCAGAGATAACTGATGTTAGAATTTTTATGTATTTCCTTCTATGCTTTGTTTATAGAGTGCAACAATGTATTATCCTAATTTATACTTAAGAACAGGGTTATTACAGACCTAGATGTAGACTAGGTCTAAAATAGACCTGCTGCTGGCTGTCAATGGTAATAATGTATACATTATCTTAACTTCTGATGGATCCCATAAAATTGGGACTAAAAATTTGTTTTTAGTTCTGAGGAAACTGAGAGGATAGGTATGTCCTGTCTCACAGCTAAAAGCAGCAGAACCAGTGTGTAGACTCAGTGTTTCAGTGTAAAAGACCCACCCGTCCTATAGCTGTTGATGCCCTGTCACTGCAATACAGGGAAGACTGAAGGGAATGGTGGGAGTAGCTGTCACTCATCCACACAACACTTTGCTGGGGTGAAAAGTTGGCAGGGAATTCCCTCCTCCTTCCCCACAAGCAGCCTGAGAAAAATAGGATCAGAGGGAGAAAGAACAGGAACAAAAGATAGGAATTAGAAGTAAGGCATTATTAGGACTAGAAAGAAAACTCACTTTGGATTCTTTTACCTTGTTTTATGAAAGGTGAATTATTACACATGGTCTAGAGCAAAAATTGGTAAACTATGGCTTCCAGACCAAACACAGCTTGCCACTTATTTTTGTAAATAAATTTTTTTATTGAAGCAGCCATACTTTGTTTGAAAATTGTATATGATTTCTTTCACCCTAAATAGGCAGAGTCAAGGCTTAGCAGTAGAGATAAACAACTCAAAGCTGAACATATTTACTATCTGATCTTTTACAGAAAAAGTTTACTGACTCTTGGTTTTTTATTTATGTACTTTTATCTTTATATTAGTGGATAGAGGAGATATATTCATTCAGAGCTGAGATAAACTTTTAATAAGTTAATTCAAAACGAACTTTACAGCTAAGGTTGGATGGGTATGGATTTCTGCACTGGACAGGGTTCTAAAAGAACAATTTTTTTATATAATATTTTAGACTGTGATGAAAGGTATGGAGTCTCTCGTGGGTACAAATTGGATTCGTCACAAATTTACCAAATCAAGAATTCCAGATAAAGTAAGAATTTTTTTGTTACTATTTTTAAAATTTGTGTCTAAAAGGGTACCGACTTTGTAATATTGAAAAATTTTATATTAAATTATATTTGGTGATGGTACTAAAGCAGGACTTAAAGGAAAACCAAGTTTTTCCTATCTTTGGCCGCCCCTCACCTTGGATTACCCCTCTCTCCCAGCTGTAATTCCTTGTTCTGGTACAGATAAAATTGGAAACTATGTCCTATAAACAAAGTTTATGTCATCTTGTTCTCACAAGATTCACAAGGCTCTCTTCTTTTAAGACCCAAGTTACAAAACTGTCTGCCTTTATCCTGCTTCTGTAAAACCACTTGCTACTTCACTAGAAAGACCAATCCCTTCAACCAAATCTATAAAACTGGAGCCTTTCCTTTGTTCTGGGCTCAGCCTTTGGCCATTAACCTGCCAAGTTGGTATACACATAAAATTCTGGAATAAATCCTCCTGTGTCACCTGTTAGTCTCTCCTCTCTTAAAGTCTCACAACAGTACAGCATTTAAAACATAGTAGGATTCGTGGAAATGATAATATTAAAAAGAAAAGTATGTTAACCTGTGCCACTGGCATCCACAGGGGTGGGTTTTTATTATTTCTGAGTCTTTGGTTTTTCTCTGTATATGTGTTTCATCATGGGAAAACACTGGGCCTTCCAGCCCAGGGTTGTTCTCTGTGACTCTTTACTTTTTTTTTGGTACCAGGGATGGAACTCAGGTGCTTGTGCTTGCAGGGCAAGTGGCGAAACCACTGAGCTAAAATCCCCGTCCCAACTTTTTACTTCTTTATCCACCATTACTACTTTGAATCTCTCAGCCTTTTGTATTAGATTCTTTTATACCCATCCGTCTTTTAGAAAACATAAACTAACCCATGTTGACTTTGGTTTTCATTTTGTTTTGCTTTGTTGGTTCAGTTTTTAATTAATAGGCTTTATTTCATCATATAGTTTAGATTTACAGAAAAATTGATTGGAAAGTGTGGAGACTTCCAATATATTCCCTCCCCTCAAAGTACAATTTTCACTGGAACTAACATCTTATGCTGCTGTGATGCAGTTGTTACAATTATTGACTGAACACTGACACATTATTATTAATTAAAGGTCACAGTTTATGTAGGGTTCTCTGTTATATAGTTGTGGGCTTTGACACATGCATAGTATCATGTATTCATATTACAGAATATTGCAGAATAGTTTCACTGCCCTGAATATCACCTCTGCGCTACCTATTCCTCCTAACTCCCAGACTTTGGCACCTACCAATCTTTTTAGTATTTTCATAGTTTCATCTTCTCCACAATGTCACGGAGTTGAAACCATATAGTATGTAGTCATTTCACACTAGTTTCTTTTAATAGTGTCTCCATTTAGGGTTCTTGTATATCTCTTCATGGCTTAGTAGCTTCTTTATTCTTATTGCTGAATATTATGTCATGGTATAGATTTACATAGTTTATTTGTACATTCACTTACCAACTGACCTCTTGAATGATTTCAGTTTGGGGCAGTAATAAAATTGGACCAGTACTTCTGTGTAGGTCTTTGTGTGGACATGTTTTCAATTCATTGAATAATAACCATGGAACACAGTTGCTGAACTGTAAGGTAAAGACTATGTTCAGCTTGGTGAAAGCTGAGTTTTTTGAGGGGGCAGAGTCCCTCCCTCCTTTCCTTCCTTCCTCTTTGCTTCTTTACTTTTGCAAAATACACAGAACAAAATGTATCATCCTATCCCTTAATTTCAGGAGTTTTTCAGATTTTGGTGTGAAAGTCTGAAATGTGCACTCCCTGAAGGTCCTGGGCTTTCTGTTTTCACACAGAGGGTACTACTGCTATAGTTCGAAGACATTCTCCTGTTATTTGGATTCCTCAATGTCATCTGGTTGCTTCTGCTTTGTTCTTCCAGTTAAAAAGCAAAACAGAGCAAATCCTTGTCTGTGTGATAATTTTTAGAGTATGAAATTTTAAATCTGTTTATCTGAATAGTCTGGTGTGGTAGAAATTTTCAGTTTGAGTTTGAAATTTATATAAAGATTAGGAATGAGATAATTATGTACTTTGTACATGGATGTAAGAAAAAAATATGGGATACACAGAAACTATATATAAGTTAAAAATTTATTATTTCTAAATCTTCCCTTCTAGGTGTTTCAGCCTTCATCTGAAGATCATGAAAAATATGGTGGAGACCCCCAGCACCCACATAAATTGCATATTGTTACCAGAATAAAAAGTACAAGAAGACGTCCATATTGGGAAAAAGATATAATAAAGATGCTTGGATTAGAAAAGGTACGCATCTACTTTAGTCATTTTTAGTGTTGTTTAAATTCACTTTAAACTTTCTACTATTTAAATTTTGAGATATATATGTTCAATGGTTAAATGTATTACTCAGTGAAACATTTGTAATCATAAGTTTGATTTGGGTAGAAAAAGCCTTCCATGTAACACTGAAACAGGATCATATTCATTTTAAATTGACCCGTGACATTGTTTCTCTTTTGTTCATAGGCACATACTCCTCAAGTTCACAAGAATATCCCTTCAGTAAATGCAAAATTGAAAGTGGTTAAACATTTGATAAGGTTTGTGTATTATCTCAGCAGTTTGAAAGAAATGTGTCCCCAAGTATAATTCTAAATACATTCTCTCGTGCCACAGAATCCAGCCCCTCAAGCTTCCACAAGGATTTCCAACAGAAGAAAATATGGCTAACACATGCCTGAAAAGCACTGGGGAGTTAGTAGTGCAGTGGACTCTGAAGCCTGTGGACACCTGTAATGCTAGCACTCAGGAGGCTGAGGCAGGAAGATCACTGAGAGTTCAAGGCCAGCCCCAAACTACATAGTTAAAGGCCAGCCTAAATTACATAAGCAAGACTGACTCAGAAAACCAAAAAACCCTATGGAGCAGAAAACAAGTCTTGATATCTTGGTAAAAAAAAAAAAAAGAAAAAAAAAGCAGGAGTAGCTGGGCATGGTGGTGCACGCCTATAATCCGAGCACTCAGGAGGCTGAGGCAGGAGAACCACTGTGAGTTCGAGACCAGCCTGAGTTACATAGTGAGTTCCAGGTCAATCTCTACATAGTGAGGCACTGTCTCAAAAAACAAACAAACAAAAAGCAGGAGTTTGAAAGGATGGCCTAGACCTGACAGAAGCCCAAGGATGGGGACTACAAAAGATGGTGGCCACTGGACTCCTGGCACTGCTCTCTCTTCACATTGGCTACACTCACCCTGAAGAGTGAACTTCTTTTCCAACCTTTAATTAGCCCACCCTTGCTTGGCAGAGCATGTTTCTTTTCCTACCTTTAATAAATGTAAAACCGCACTACCTTTGGCCTTTGTCCAATTCTTTGTTCAGGATAAAAAGAGCCTAGAAAACACCTCTGGAAGACATCCCTTACACCCCACAGCCTGGTAACAAAAGGATGCTAATGTTTACATGCTCAGTCTAGTGGGGGAGAGATCTGTATACTGCATTATAATGCATTCTTTCCTGCAGTGGGTTTGAAGATATCTTGGTAAATAAAAGCAGCTCCTGTCAATTGTGCCTTTTCATTCATTTTTGGTACTGGGGATCAAACTCAGAACCTTGGGCTTGCGAGTCTGGCAGCAGAACCACTGAGCTAAATCTCTGGCAACTGCCATTTCTTAACGTGCTAATGTTAATGTGTAGATTGGTGGAGAGTACATTGGCTAACTACTTAATAGCCCACAAATAGAGTAAGGAATCTAAATGTTAAGTTGAATATCTACAAATGAAATTATAAAATGGAAAAAGCCATTAGAGAATATGAGTATAACTCAGTACATTTGTCCTTTTTCTTTTCTTTTTTTTGACAGGGTCTTCCTACAAAGTCTAGGCTGAACTTGAATTCATGGCCTTCCTGCCTCCGCCTTCTTGCTGCTGGGATTATAGGTGTGCACTGTCACACATGTCCAGGGCATTCATTTTCTATTGCTGCAAAACAAATGGCCACAATGTAGCTAGTTAAATCAGACACATAAATCCAGGAAAGGGTTAAAAGTAATGAGAGCCAGTGAAATGCAAGTGTTTGCTGAAATTACCTTGGCTTATGGCTTCTTGCAGAGATACTAGCTATTTCCCCGGGGAAAGAAATGTTATGTACAGATTGCCTTGAGTGCCCTGTGAGAGTGTCTTTGGGTTTAGCCAGAACCAAGACACTGCTCTAAGACAAGCAGGCCTGTTGGCACCAAGCCACTTTTCGTCTGAACATAGTGCTTAAACAAACAAGCTGGGTAGAGTGCTCGCATTTTCTTGTACCTGCCAAGGGCTCCATCTCATGTAAGATCCTTCCCCAGGAGATTCCCCATCGCTGGTGCTGTTTCCTGCCTCTTGTGGTAATGTATTATTGGACTCTGCTCATATCTGCTGTCCTTTTATAATAAGCTTGCTTTCACCTACGTAAAATCATGATGTGGCTCTTCTCTATTGGTGCAGATCCAAACCTCAACTTTCTGCAGCCACGTATATGTGGCTCCTTGCTGTTGCATTGTATTATCTCAGTTTGTGTGAGGCTTGAGCTTGGGCAGTTAGCTGGGCTGTCTGTTTAGGACCTCACAAGCCTGCAAGTGGTGTCTGCCAAGGCCATGTTCTCATGAGAGTCTTGACAGCAAAATGACCTGCTTCCAAACTTGGAGGTGGTTGGCAGAATTCATTTTCTTGTGGCTGTAAGACTGACGTCAAGTTGCTTCTTTGAAACCACTACTGAAGCTGGGCATGGTGGCCCATGCCTGAAATCTCAGTACTCTGGGAGGCTGAGACATAAAGAACATAAGTTCAAGCCTAGCCTGGGCAATTTGGCAAGATCCTATCTCAAATTTTAAAGGGGGAAGGGGAATTAGGATGTAGCTCATTGTAAGTCCCCTAGGTTCAATCCCCTAGCTACCAAAAAAAAAAAAAAAAAAAAAAAAAAA
>NW_022900921.1:42990314-43061197 GCF_012274545.1 Fukomys damarensis
AAAAAAAAAAAAAAAAAAACAAAAAAAACAGACTCACCAGGTGGATTGGCACTATTAAGTAACCACATAAATACAGACTTTCTGTCACGAATGTTATGTTTCCTGGCTAGGAGCAAATCACAACCCCTGCCCCTACTCAAGGAAGAGGGAAATTGCACAGGTGTGACTCCCAGGAGCAAGGCTCATGGGGACCTCCTTTCAATCTATGGGACAAGCCTGTGGGCCACCCTGGAACTCATCCCAGGGGCTGCAGAGATAAGGGCTCTTCTCCTTTGCCTCATATTAGTTGTTTCAAAACCTTCTAAGGATGTGTTGCTGTCTCAACTTCGTGTGTCAAAAGATTTCTTTGGTCTCCTCTACTCTAGACCACTGATGGTTGGTCAAACTCAGAGGACACTTAGATACCCAACCACTATCCTTAAGGACCACTACATTTCTCCTCTGGTCTGTACAATATAACTGCCCCTTTCAGGCCAAACACCTGTTTCTTTATCTCTGCATTAGCAGTACTAACTAGTATGCTTATTAACTGGCACAGCTTTGCCAAGGGCAATTTGGAGTTGCACAAACCATTTTAGAGAGATTTTGACATGAAGATTGTTCCTCTGAGGCCTGAGTAATGTAAAGTAAAAGTTAATAATTTTGGTAAACTTTTTGTCCAGAAACTCCTTTTTTAAGTCAGATTACTTTCTATTTTGAGGTACTTGTCGTATATCTTCTATAAAAACTATTCTTACTGGGCATGGTGATGCCCTATAATCCTAGCACTCAGGAGGCTGAGGCAAGAGGGTCACGGCATGTTTGAAGCCAGCCTCTACTACATAGTGTGTTCAAGGCCAACCTGAGCTATATAGCAAAACCCTGCCTCAAAATCAAAACAAAGCAAAAACTATTCTTGACCTTGTTGTTCCAATCATACCCAAATCCAATAAAATAAGATGTATTTTCTACTTAAACTATTGTTGGGTTTTCTAAAGTGACCACGTAGAACAAAGATTTACTATCCATAAAAATAAGGGCAACAGAAATGATTAGATGTGTCTAAAAATTCTCCAAACTTTAACTCAAACCGATTACAAGAACTTTCATCCACCAAGCTTAAAACAAACTGGATAAATCAAAGTTGAAGTTGACATGCCTCAGCTGATTATACCTAAGTAAAATATATTCAATATTGCTCAAAGCATGCTTTAGTTAAAAGAAACATAGCAATGTTTAGGCTTGAAGACTGGTATTTTAACTATCTTCCAAAAGATGTTTTCCATTATTCTACATTCACAAATCATACCCTACATCTGCGTCATTGTCATCATCATCGTCATCGTTATTTTGTTGTAAAGCTGAACAGGCACAGGGTAATGAGGTAGGAAATTAGCTCATGGTCACCTGGCTGGGCAAGTAGACAGGACCTGTCAATCACAGGGATCCAGGACATAGGCACTCAAACTCTATACATGGGGCCAATCCAAAAATACTGTCTTCAGCTCTGGTGTGAAATCAAGCAGGTTTCTGATAGGACAGCCTAGAGTTGACATCAGAATGGAGGATACAAAAGATGGCTGCCTTGAGCCTCATTGCTACCATAAGATCTTTCAGTGTCTCGCTCTCACCCTGTAGGGCATTGTGCTTTTCCTATTTTAATTGACTCCCACTCATTCTGCAGAGGATACTTCTTTTCCTACCTTTGATAAATGTAAAACTAGGCTATGTTTTTCGCTTGTTCTATTCCTTGACAACAATCTGCAAAGAATCTCTAAAAGGAGTCCACAGAACCCCAGTAACAATACCAATTCAATTAAAGCTACCAGAAAGACATTGCTTATTTAGTCTTTTATTGGATCTAATCACCAACATATTCACCCTAAGAATTACAGCAGCACCAGCAAAAGTAAGAATTTCAGTTGATTTAGTTCTAAGGTCTCCACTAAACGTCACAGTTTCCCAGTCCATGCTTTATTCAGACTCTTCCATTTACACTGAACCCTCAGCATTTCTTGATTAGTCCTTTAACTCCCTGTAAAGTATTATTTTCTCTTCACCCATCATTGTCCAGTATTACAGTGCTGCAAGCCCAGCCATTTCTTCCCTCACTCGAAAAAGAAACAGGCCAGATTGTTTTCCTTTTTTAAGGGTCTACCATCCCCTGCACAGACCTGGAGACTCTTTTGGACAACTGTGATTTACCTGGTGTTTGTAGATTATTCACACATAGAAAGTAAAATTAAAAGTTGCTATATAGATGACATCATCTGAGTTAGTCTTATCCTTCAAATATAAGCTTTTCTCAAAAATTGTATTCTTTCAGTTTGACTAACTTAATTGTCCTCTTCCAGAGCCAGCCAACTTATAAAAATAAATAAACATTGATACTGGTAGGAGATTTGGTTAGGTTATGACTTTTAAATGCCTTAGAAAACAAACGACCTGTCTACCACAGAAACTATGAAACTAATAATGAATTACAGAAACTTATGTAAGATCGTGGTCATAATAAAAATGAGTTTAGGAGAAATTTGTTATGATATCACCCACAATGGCACAGAAGAATTGGTACCAGTACCGAACCAACATTGATAGGGTGATTTTAAGGACATTACTAAGCATATTTCCAATGCACACCATACCTGCAAGTAACACAATCCTAAGGACACAAGAATCTTGAGGCTTATCGCACATCTTGGCTTCCTCTTACACACAAAGGAGGAATCTGTACTGTTGACATTAATGAATTAGCAACCTGAAGACTAATAAAAAGCAAAGAAGACGTGATTCCACCCCCACCCCATTTCGCTTTCTTAGTCATTAGCTATAGGTAAGATCCAGACAGGCTTGGGGTTTCAAACTTTAGCTAAGAGAATGTAACACCCTTTAAGTGTGCTGACTCAGAGTTCAGAACTTCGGCGAGGGGGTTGGAAAACCTCAAGGACTCAAAACAAACTAAATGGAAATGGCCCATTTTATTCATACAAGAACAGTGACCTCAAAGAAAAGAAAGAATATTTCTTAGGAGTCATATAACAGATCTTACCATGTTAGGGCCCAGCTTCTCTGTAACAATAACAGCCAAACATCACTATAGGGAACCAGAAACAGTCTGTACCCTGGGCCCTTACCTGCTGCTCATTAAAAGTATGTTCATATTTTCTCCTGAAACAGCCAGGTACTTAAAAGCCATCTTGCTATGAGCTTTGACTCTTCACTTGGTCCTACAGATGCCCAATAGGTAATGAAAAGCAGAACAAATTTTGACTTTGATTTTGTGTCCTTCCTTACTGAAAATAACGAATCAAATCTCAACTCTGAATATAGATATGTTACTTATTCAGGGAATATCTGTCCAGAAATTTGGCAAGGCATGGTTAATTGGCCCTGAATCTACATATTCTTCTCCCATTTAAGATTGAGGACAGAATTTCCAGCAACATTCAGCTACACCCAGAAACCTCCATCCTTTGTCCTAACCCTGTCTGTGATCACCTGTATTCCAGGAGAAACAGAGCCCCACACGACTGAGACCAACACAGAGACAACCCTTCCTGGGAACAAAACCATCCCTCAGCCATAAAGATTCCAGAGCTATGACACCAGTCCTGAGATAATAACCAACTGGATCCCAACCCACCAGCTAGTCTTTCAAAGTTGGCCTCCCACCTCTACAGTGGGCCAGTCTGAACCCCTGTAACAGAAGACACCCCCTCCACCTACCTAAACTGATGTCCTTTCCTATGTTCCAACTTTCCAATTAAAGTTTTTCCTGTAAATTTGTGCTTTCCTTTTAACTTCCATTATTACTACAAGCAAAGACCAACATGGATTAACAGGGACATGATGTATCCTCCCACCTGAGATAACAAAATCTTGGATAAAAATACATGAAGCAAGAGTCTCCAAGATACTGGGCATCACACAATAAAGGACAGTGATCCTTGAGGGATGAGACACAATTAGGGCAAGGCCTTCAATTTCCACAGCATGGTTTCTTAAGAAATTCTTAAACAGCACTGGGTTAGAACTACAGAACCGTTACCAGATGGAGGGTCCCAGAGGGATTCTTTCCAGGTTCTTGGTGTGCTGAACAAAGAATTGTACAAGACTCAGAAAAGGCAGCGGAAGTATGCATTTATTGAAGGAAGAAAAGAGGTACACTCTATACAGTGAGAACAGGCTGATGAACAGGCTTTGTATTCAAACTTCCTGGGTTGACCTCCCTGCAAATAAACTATTGGGTCAGTTGACCTATCAAAAACTCATTTGGCCAGGTGACTGACAGATCTAAACTGCCTTACAAAAAGACCAGATTGTTGTCCCCCGAGATGTACATAAAAGTTTTGAAAATAGCACTCTTTAGAGCCTGGGATTTAGCTCAGTGGTGCCACTGTTTGCCTTGCAAGTACAAGGTTCTGAGTTTGATTCCCAGTACCAAAAAAAAAAAAAAAAAAAAAAAAAAAGCACTTTTGTGATTGGCTCTGCAAATAAAACAGATTCAAATGAGGGACTGAAAATAGCACTTCCTGATTGGTTCCATGTCCATTGCTCAGGAGCTATGGGGTCATTTTGGGTCCTATGTTCTAGGATTGTATGACATTTGACATATTTTGCCTATTTAGTTGTCTGATTTGCCCCAGCCCTAACCTCTTACCTGAGATTGATTAAAACATCCTGGAATTTCGATTTATCTTTCCAAATCCTCCTCTAAATACAATCCTCCATATACAATATCTGAGCCTGACCATGCCAGATTAGGTTCACACACTGTGTCAAATGGATATCTTGCATCCGTACAGATCTTCTACCATCTAAGCCAAAGTACACCCAACCTGGCATTTGCTTTATCTTTGAAATGCTTTCCATATTAGCGGTCCCTTTCTTTCCTGAGGATTCTGTATCCTCCTGACCCTCTGATAGTGTGAGCCTCTCATTCTGGTGATGCTGTTGCCCCTATAGCATCCATGATTGTTTAATGTTTTCTCATGTATTATCTTCTTTGTTTTCTCAATAGCCCTCTAAATAAATTTGCTCTTAAGTCCATTTCTCAGATATGTTCCAGTATAGCAGGAAAACCCCCTAGTTTTCTCCTAATTTACATTTGGTGACAATGAAGTAGAATTTGCTAGAACAACCCTAGTTCTTAGAAACATGAAAGGGACATAAACTGGGAATCCTTGATTCTTGGGTGGCCACCTGGTCACCGCTGGTATGAGCAGCAGCTGTGCTGAGATGAGCTCATAAAGAAAAATTACCAACTGAATTTAGAGATCCATCTAACTCCTAGGCGTTGGCTCACAAGATGCAGAAGGAAGTGTGCAAACTAATAAGATAACAATGAGATATTCAATCTCTTGGTTATTGTTACTGTGATAGCTAAGATGAAATTGAAAGTGAGTTCTGGGTAGAACTTGATGCTAGAACAAGCTTTGATTTCATCAAGTCAGGGTTTCCCATACTAATCTCAAAGCTGCTCCACCAAAACAATAATTATTCAAGGACAACAGAATGTACCTCTAAGAGCTATGGTTGCTGTGAAGGCAGCCCATGTGGGCAAAGGCAAAACCAAGATACTATTGAAATGGGATTGTGAGGACCAAGTTTCCAGGTCACGGTGGGCTCTATGCCCCTTACCTAGAATAGAGTAAATGCAAAAGTTCCTTTCTGAAAAATTGCATTCTATGTGGCAGTTTCTCTGTGCTTTGACAATTGCAGTTCCTCTTTTAGGGCATCTCCACCCTGCTTCTGTTCCTCTTTTTAAGATGAGCTTCTTTTTATGTAATTTAATGAATATAGGAATTAAGTATAGTTGATATAAAAGCTTCTTTTTGGGTGATTTAATCAATACAGGAATTAGTTATAGCTGATATAGGAATTAATTATGGTGAATATAGATAGTCATATATCTTAGTTAGCAAAAGTCAGAAAAGAGGAATTAATTGTCTACTGAAAAAGAGGAATTAATTGTTTGAAGGTTTTAGGTAATTTTCCAACATGTACCCTCCCAGTACCCCATAATAAATTTGCAAATGTAAGCATTAGGTCATGTTCCAATGTGTCCTCCCGATGCCCCTTGATGACAAGGGAAAACTAAAAATAGTAACAGAAAAATCCTATATAAACTTGGTTCAAAGTTGGATCTGGGCTCTCAGTCTGAAGCTGCTGTGACGGTGACACCTGAGAGTCCAGGCTCAAGCTTGCAATAAACTCCTCTTGCAATTGCATCGGACATGACTCCTTGGTGGTCTTTGGGGACTTCGTGACTTGGGCACAACAGGGTGAACAGCGGGAGGGAGTTGTTTCATTTTGGAGATCAATATTATCAGCTTTCTCAAGGACCTTTTCAAAAGTGGACTGTAAGAGTGACTAATTTAGGGGCAAAATCTTTTGTTTTAAAGTCTGCAGAGTGAGAGATGGTGTTTGGGTTGATATGGGACCCATTATGGAATGGAACCATCATGGATGGCTGGGTACAAACCCAGACCCATGGGAGACTGTTCCTGAGGGAATTGCCAGCCTGGTGGACTAAAGCCATGGTGGGGTCTGTTTTCCCCAAGAAGGAGGACTGTCTCTTTTCTTCCCTAAAACTGAGCAGATAAACAGGTGAAAAAGACAGCTTCTTCCTATGCAAGCTGTGTGGAACTAGCTTCACCATAAATGGGACATTCACTCGATCAGTTCATGGCAAATGCTGTGGTCAAAAGCACCGTTTAATACAGATGCCCTCTGTGGCCAAAACCAAAGACAGGGTGGGACACTTCCCTGAATTTTCTATCTCAGCTTCCTTTTGGAGGTCCAGATGCTGATTAAAATGATTAACTAAGAAGAGAATGGGGAAAGACAGGGAAGAATCAAAGGGCTGGTCTCTGCAGAGTGAAAATCTGAATACTATTAATAAATAAGGTAACTAAAGCAAATGTTGACTGGAGAGAAACAAAGAGGAAAACAAAAGAATGAAAAATTTTTGATGTTTATTAAGAAATGGGATGAATAAAAGAGACATTGATGGGGTTAAAATGAAGGTTTTTAGAAGATTTGTAGTTGTACTTTTTAGTAATTTTTAAGAGTATATGTTTGCAGGATATGATGATTACATTCAGCATGGCAAGTTGGTACCTGTACTTAACACATCTTTTGTCATCCCCTTCTACTCCCCTTCTTCCCCATCCCTCTATCTCTTGGTCCCTTCCCTTTGGATCTTTTGAAAAAACAAAGGTTTAAATACAGAACTACTACAAGGTGTGTGGGCCAAAAGAGCCTCTGCTGGTCCCCCAACAATAGAGACTCCCCTAAAAGTTAGCTTTTGTGTTATGACTAACATTCCCATTACTATAATAACTGCCTGAGATAAACCAACATATACAGATATAAGTTTTACTTTGGTTCACAATTCTGGAAGTTTCAGTCCCTGAGTCACTTGGCCCTGTTGCTTTTGGGCCCATTATGACATAGTACATCACGGCAAGGAATGTGTGGTAGAACAAAGCCACTCATCTATGGCAGAGGGAAAGGAGAGATAAAAACACATGAAGCCAGGTGTGGCAGTGCACACCGCTAATCTCTGCACTTGGGAGGGTGAGGCACAAGGGAAGTAGCTACCATTATACAAACCAAGCCCCCTGTCCCACAAAATCGAAGAATGTAATCTTGGACAGAAATGAGGTGAAAGAGGAAGTGTTTATTAGAAGTATGAGAAGAAAAATAACTCCTAGTTTAGAGGGATCCTGAGTGGTTGTCAGGGTGCTTCTTTTGTCTTGGTCTTATATGGATAAGCAGGAATCAGGAACTTGGTTAGTTATCCAGTGATCACCTATCATAGGTGACCCTGTGGGTTTAGAATAACCAATTGGGATTTAGCCTTTGCAATGTCAAGTCTAAAGAAAATCAATTATTCAGCTGGCTAAGTTCAAAGGAAACCAACTTCAAAGGAAACCAAGTTCAAAGGAAACTGGTTACTCTGCATTTCTAGGTTTCTCCAAGTCCAACCCCATGGTAGGGAGGAGTTGTTAAATAACCGAGAGTGTTCTGCCTAATAAATTTTTTTTTCCTGAGAGGGTTCTTTTTTTTTTGGAGGACCCCTAGGTTTATTTTTTTATTTCAATGTAATGCAAATATATATTAACAAAGAAAATATTTTTAAAACACTTCTTACCTCTATGAAAAAATAAAGCAAAATTTCATAACAAATTAATTGAAGAATAGCAGTAGTTAGTACACTGTGTACCATAATCTTAAAAGAATGGTCAAAATGTTAGTACAAGTTATAGACAAAAAAAGATTCTTACAAAAAAGAAACAGATAATAGCACAAAACTTTCTTTTTAAAAAATTTTTTTTGGTACCAGAGATTGAATTCAGGACCTTGCACTTGTGAGGCAGGTGCTGTGCTACTGAGTTCAATCCCTGGCCCCAAAACTTTCTTTTCAATGGACTAAGAGAAACTAGCAGTATAAATGAAACAAATTAGCATATATATTGAAATATTTTTGAAACCATAGAATATATAATTTGAGAACTCCCTACTTCCTATTTCTCCGTTTTTCATGTTTTCTTTAACATTTAATAGAAACTGTGTACAATGAATTTTTCTGTATTTTACTGGGATAGCTATAATGGAGATTTACATAGTTTTGAAGGAAGATAGAGAGTTAAGGAGGACCCAGTCCTGTGGGATATTTTCTCATAGCATGAAGTTCAGAGTTCAGTTGGGGAAAAGGGTTCAGACTGCCAGATTCAGTAAACATTTTAAAAAGTTAAAAATGAAGGCCTTTGGGTAGATAAACAGATGCTGAGACCATTAATATTTCAAAGGTGCCATTCTTAAACAGCCCCCATCTAGTCATCTATGTGGATTCTTGCCCATGACCTAGGAAATACCATTCCAAAGATGTCTTTTCCATTAGGCAAGGTCTCAAACATTCATTCAATCCCAGACACAGGAATGACCTAAGGATTCTTATCTCTTTGTCCTTTTTTCCTGTGTTTGCTTTACATCGCTAAGCTTAACTAGCTGTATGGCTTGAATTAGCTCTTAACTAGATGCATGTGCTATTTTCTTTGTATCCAGCTATTTCATTGGCTCCCTACTTGTCAGCTAACTGACTAAACTGCCTTTTACTAAAGGGTCACTGCTACTTCATTACTTCAAGGCCAGCCTGAATTACATAGCAAGACTCTATCTCATAAAAACCAAACCAAACCAAATAACCGGCTCGGGCCCAAATATCACCTTCAAGACCACTCCCCCAGTGACTGGAAGACCCCCCCCTTCGCTGTTCCCATCTTTTCTAGTTTCCTCCACCTCCCAGTAGCAACAACCTGGGACCAAGTCTTTACCACATGGGCCTTTGGGGCCACTGGAGATCAACTAATAGCAGCTCTCTTCTCCCCAGTTCAGAGAAATGTAAAAAGGCAGTGAAATGTAAAAAGGCCAGAGAAATGTAAAAAGGCCAGAGTCCCCGGGGCAGTAGTTAGGGAGATTCATTGAGGTCTAGACTAATGAAAGGCCTGGAGTTCCTTGGCTCAGCCCCTCAATGGGAATCCAAAGCCTTATGAATATGAGTGGCAAAATGGCCCGGGTACAAAATGAAGTTCCAGGACTCCTTGATATGGGAGCCCCATGCAGTGGGGTACTAAAAACCATGGTTGAAGACCTGTTGTGGGCTATAATTAGATTGAAAGAGTATAGAAATGTACGGGTTGTTAGAATTATGAAAAGCTTTACTATTAATTTGGGAAGGGAGTTGAGACAGTGTCTCACTATGTAGTTCAGGCTGGCCTCAGCTCACTGTAATCCACTGCTCAGCCTCCTAAGTGCTGGGATTGTAGGCATGTGCCACCATGCCTGGATTAAAAGGCTTTACATCAGTGATGGCAAACCTTTTAGAGACTGAGTGCCCAGACTGCAACCCAAAATACACTTATTTACTGAAGCATGCCAACACTGCAATTAAACCTGAATACTGAGGTTTTAGTTTAGGAAAAAAAAAAAAAACAACTCATACATTAACATCTTTTGTGTTAAAAAGAACAGAACTTTCAATGCTACAAACAGCTTTTTAATCAAAAGATAAAAGTTTGCATTTGGCATGCTTTTGCACAATTAATGAGATCTATGTTGTATGCATGCTGGTAGTTTGTCAAATCCTGGGTGGGGTGACTTGGCTCATGTATCAACAGAGAGGGCTCGGCGTGCCCACTGCAGCATGCCTGCCACAGGTTTGCCACCACTGCTTTAGGTAAAATTGTGTCTCCTTACCCAAATGCCTTAGGAGAGTGAATATTATGTCTGGCTGAGAAACATTCCCCCTACCTTGTATTGTAAAGCCAAAGGCTGTTATGAGAATCCAAATGGAGGCTACAGTTAGGAACAGGAATTAAGGTAATAGTCTTTAGGAGCAGCCAGGCATGGTGGCGCATTTCTGTAATCCCAGCACTTAGGAGGCTGAGGCAGGAGGATCACCTGAGTTCAAGGCCAGTTCAAGGCTACATGGTGAGTTCAAGACCAGTCTAAACAACATAGAGAGACCCTGACTCAAAAAAAAAAAAGTTTGTAGGATCTGGGAATCATGAGTATTAGTTGTGAGTATTGTTGACTTTGGTAACTCCATGTTTGTTGGGTTTCTCCAGTTTAGCAGGTGGTGCATTTCCTTTGTGGAATTCCTGGAAGTTGCAGTTTCTTGTTTCTGACCTTCAGATGTGTGGTTGTCTGGGTTACTACTATCCACGGTGGTTGTTTTTGTTGAGCTTGTTTGCTCTTTTCCTGTGTGAACTTTCATTTACTATGGTGACCCCATCCCATAATAGTTTGTGGTTTTTTTGCTTTAAAAGGCTGATGCTTGCCAGCAATAAACGTCGCCTTGATCAGACTCTTGTCTTGGCGTCCTTCCTTTCTCTCTGTCCCATCTCCACCCCGCTGCTCTTTCAGGTTTGAGGCACTGCTGGACAGTGCTCTGTGTCACAGGCTTGCGACAGTAGGAGAATCGGTATAATGGAGCACTTAATGCTAAGTGGTTGTGTCTCTTTTTCCTAATTGAATTAAGAAGATGGACATTTGCCTGCGAGGTATTTCCTCTACCTAGTATTGTGAAACGGAAGTAAGCAGTGCTTCACTGGACTTTGACCTTCAGTGCTAAAAGCATTATTGGAAGTCACAGGTGTAGAAGCTGAGACTTATATCATGAATTTCCTAGGCACAGTGATTCAGAGACTGAATGTACAGCTCTATTATTTCACAGGTCTCTAGGCATGTGCGGCATTGATAGCCAAGAGGAAGGAAAGATGAGAATATAAATCATGAATGGGTCCAGCCAGGGAAATACCTTTTAGATTTCCTTTGCATTTGAAAACTATAAGATGATCTTTTTTTTTTGTCTTTGCTTCATCAATGTCACTAGTACTTTAATATTATTTATAAGAAAAGTTTTTATTAACATAGGTTAATATTATACATTACTTGCTGTACACAGCTTCCTTTCTCTTATTGAGAGAGGTGCCTTCTCTGGTTTTATATATATATATATTTTTTTTTAAATTTATTTATTAGTACATGTTTACAGTACATGATGTCTATACTCCTTGGGTAGAGTTGGTGCCTCCACCTAGCACAGCTTAATTCCCTTTTTCATCCCCTCCTTCTCTCCTCCCTCTCCCTCTCCTTCTGTCTCTTCATCTCCTTCCCATTTGAGAAAGATCCCTCTCCCTGCTTCTTGTTATCTTTTTTTTTTGCTCTTTATTTATAATTTGAGCTTCTCATATAAGAGAAAGTATGTAATATTTAAACTTCTGGATCTCATTTATTTCACTTAGCAATATGGTCTCAAGGTGCATCTATTTTCCTACAAATGATTCAAGTTTGTCTTTATAGCAGAGTAGTGCTCCATTGGGTGTAAATACATTTTCTTTATCCATTCATCCATTGATGCACTTATAGGCTGCTTCCAAAGTTCAGCTATTATGAGCTGTGCTGCTATAAACATGAGTAAGCATAGGTCACTGTACTATGAAGTCTTTAACTCAGGAAGACACCTAGATGGTATTTGACCCAGATTTGGGTCAAACAGAATTTCTAGTTTCAGTCTTTGAGGAATCTTCATGCTGGTTTCCATAGTGGTTGACTAATTTACTTTCTCACCGGCAGTATAGAAGAGTTCCTTTTCCCGCAGTCTCCCAAGCTTTGCTATTATTAGATTTCTTGATGATGGCTTTTCTTTCTAGGGTAAGATGGAATATCAGTGATGTTTTGATTTGCATTTCTCTAGTGGCCAGTGATGTTGAGCATTGCTTCATATATTTGTAGGCAATTTGCACTTCTTCTGTGAAGTGTCTGTTTATTTAACTTGCCCATTTTTTATTGGGTCTTTTAGTTTTAGGGGTATAATTTTAAAAAATTCCTTATCTATTCTAGATATTAGTCCTCTGAGGAACAGCTGGCAAAATTTTTCCCATTCTGTAAATTGTCTTTTTACTCTGTTGTTTCTGTTGCTGCACAAAAGCTTTTTAATTTGATGTGACCCCATTGGTTGATTTTCAGAATTATTTCCTATACAACCAAGGTTCTGTTCAGAAAGACCTTACCTATGCCTATGACATCAAGAGTTTTACCTATTTTTCCAGGCACAGTGGTGCATTGCCTGTAATCCTAGCACTTGGGAAGCTGAAGCAGGAGGATCACCATGAGTTTGAGGCCAGCCTGGACTACACAGTGAGTTCAGTACCAACCTGAACTACATAGCAAGACCTAGTCTCAAAGAGAGGGGGGAGAGAGGAGAGGAGAAGAGGGGTGGGGGAAGTTTTACCTATTTTGTCTTTCAGTAGGGTGCTTGTTTTAACATTTAGTTCTTTGATCCATTTTGATTTTAGTTTAGTACATGGTGAGAGATATAGTCTAGATTCAATCTTCCACCAGTTTTCCCAACACCTACTACAGCTACTGGGATTTTAAAAAACCTCAGCATGATACTGGCACATAAACAGACATGAGGGTCAATTGTACAGAATAGAAGGTGCAAAAACAACATTAGGCACATTAACTATTTTATCTTTTTTTTTTGGTTTTTTGAGACAGGGTCTCACTATGTAGTTGAGACTGACCTGGAACTCACTGTGTAGACCAGGCTGGTCTCGAACTCACAGCGATCCTCCTGCCTCCACCTCAGGAGTGCTGGGATTACAGGCATGCTCCACACGCCCAGCTATTTTATCTTTGATAAAGGGGCCAAAAATATAAACTGGAGGAAAGATAGCCTTTTTAATAAACGATAATCTTTTCATCGTCCAATAAGAATCTATTTTTGCACAACTAAAAGAAGTGATATTTTCCACAGTCAGGTATAGTTATGGAATAATTCATTATGCCTGAGGGGGTTATAGCCAAAAATTATAAAGAAAATTGAGGATGACTAAAGATTTCAGAATATTTAATGGTGCCACATTGAGTCTAATATCTTTAATATTGTGCTCAGCAAGTTTCTGGGAATCAGCTGCTGAACCAGAGTCAGGAATATAAAATAAGACTGTGACTGTTCTAATATATCTAATGGGCCATTCTAATAGAGCATGAAGACTCTTGGCATGGAATCAAGGCACATGAGGCTTGTGTGTTACTTTCAGATGATCATACCACATGATAAAGTCATGAAAGCAAGCAACATCAGAGGGATGTTCCCAGCCTCCAAGTGTACCCAATCCTTGTGAAGCAAATGCTCTCTGTATCCTCCTGTATCCCTGGACCTTCAGAACCCTCAGCTGATCTGCATCTCTGTGCCTGTGGCCTCTTGTTCTTGGAAATGCAGAACTGTGCTGCCTGCATGCTTGGCAGATCACAGTAGCAAGGAATCACAGAGCCCACACCCCCCCCGCCCCACGCACATGCACCTACAGGTCTGTTGGCTCCTGTACCTCATGTAGAGCTGTTCTCATATGTGCTTTTCACCAATCCTTTTATCTTTCCTGCAAGGTTGAACTCTGGTGCCCACTATCTGCATGTTCTGTTAGCTTCCTTCCCTTCCCTGTATCACCAGCCACTTCATACCAGATTCCCTGTACTTCTAAGATTACCTGCCCTCAGTTTCCTGTGTCAGGGTCTGCATCTGGGGAAAGCAAACTAAGACACCTTGGGAATGGAGTCGCCCATCCGATATCTCCTGGCATAAAGAGAATAACAGGAGAGTAGGTTCAAGGATTAAGTCAGTGTAGTAGTTCTTTTTTTGCAAATTACTTGAAAATTATCTTGTCTGGATGTATTTTAATGTAATGGTGACATCAAAGGGGCTGGTGATGAGGTGGCGCAGATGCTTGTGGGGAAATGGTCGTGGAGCAAAGCGAACTTCTAAAGAAGGTCCTACATTGCCCACACGCAGGAACGAGAATCAAAAATGTTTAACAGCTAATTCAGCTGGCTGCAAAAGATGATTATGCGGCCACACCAACTCGCTGTTGGTTCTTTCCAAGGCAACAGAGATTCCTGCTTCTCCTGGGATCAAATCAGGCAAGGGTGGGAGGTGGCTGCATAAAGAAGGGTTTACTTGGCTTTCCCCAAGGTAGCTCCCAGGTAGGTGGCTATGATTTTGAGCCCTTCTCAGAAAAAGAAGTGACAAGAAGAAACACCCATTGAAGGAACCCAAAAGCCCACCACATTGGCGGGGGCTTTGTGACCTTCATACTACAACATATTGTGTGTTCTCCTGACTATGCAAGTAAGAGTTATAAACAGCACTCCTAGAGAATTCTCCTAGAGAATTATCTCTTTCTCTCCATTATAGATAGCCTGGGCAAAACCAAAGAGCAGAGCAACCAAGGGGCAGGTGTGTATTTGACCTAAGTTAAATCAACTAGATTCTTTCTCTGGCACTGTGAGAGGCAGGCTTTGGAATTCGCCTGTGCACTGAAGGTGATAATTCATGCTACCAGGTGTGGCTAACTGCCTGCTGTTCCCCAAACCTGAGTTGCCTGGTTTCGCTTGCTTGATTTCTTTCTTTCTTGTTTCTTTTTCTCACTATATAGTTTAGGCTGGTCTTGAACTCACCACATAGTCCAGACTGGCCTTGAATGTGTGGCAATCCTCCTGCCTCATCCTCCTGAGTGCTGGGATTACAGGCATACTCTATCACACCTGGCTAGAGTTGCCTGGTTTCTCTTCATGTCCTTGGTTGGTTCTGTGAGCCTTCTAGTGATTTTATTGCTTAAAATTTCAAGTGTCCACTTTTCACTTGTGAGCAAAGAACCATAATTAATCTAAGTGTCATATGGTTATCTTCGGCCATATCTTGTGGGCAGCAGACCTCGAGAAAGAGTTTTTTGACAGTGAATACTGAAAACAGGAAAAAAGAAGTCAGTGTGTGGCTCTTCTGCAAACAAGACACCTTGGAGGTTGGTGTGGGCCCGAAGGGCATGGTGTCTACCACTTGAAGGTCACTCTTTTAGTGCTCAGTTATGGGGCTGGAATTCCATCTGTGACTCTTCCCTTGTCTACAGATGGACTGGCTGATGAGCCAGGAAATTCTCATAAGCAAAGCCCTCCTGCTTTGGGCAGATACTTGGAAAGTACTCAGGTCGAGCTCACTTAACTTCTCAGTAGTAATTCTGGTAGGGTGGGCATAGGTGGGCATTTAAACCATGGTGTACATAGGCACTGAAATCATGAAGAAAAGAGGCTGTGCTGGAATATGTAGGTGTCACCACCATCATATCCACATAGACTATAAAGCAATTGCATGTTAGCCTGTGTACACTCACAGGAACCATACTGTGAACTGAATATCTTCCTAGCTTCCTTCCTTCCTTCTTTTTTTCTGTGGTGCTAGGGATCAAATCTGGAGCTTGCACATGCTAGGCAAGCATCCCAGTAAGCCACAGTCCCAGCCCCTCTTTTTCTTTTTCTTTTTCTTTTTCCAATGCTTGTTTTCATTAAGAAAATTGGGAAATGAATTTTCTTTCATAATTTTCATCTTATCTTTACCAGTGTTGAGTACAACTCATTGGTATCAAACTGTCACCAAGAAACCATCTGAATGACCTCCGATGTGGCTTTGCCTAGAAGCCATGGATTTTATAGAAGCGAGCCCGGGCAATAACATCATTCACATAGTCAGAGTCAATATCTTCCGGGGCAGCGATGGCTTCTGTTCCTGACTTAAAGGCAGAGAGACCACCTGAAATGAAGCACAGAGGTTTAGACTTCAACACGAACTGTTGGTAGAGATGAGCTACGAGTCCTCCCCCTGCCTCCCTTCCTGAAAGGATATGCTCCCCCAGGGTCACTAGCAAGCTTCCAGTTTGTTTTCTTTCTTTCTCTTTTTAACTCTGGTTTTTCCTGCTTCAAGAGTCATATTTGCTTTTTATGTAATTGAGAGCTGGCAGAACCAGATGTTCAGCAAATCTGATGTCTGAGATGGTAACATTATCTCCTTTATTCAAGAGTTCCATCATGTATTCATTCACGTATTCAATAAGTATTCTCTTAAAAAGTAAAACAGAGGAGGAGCCCCACTCACAAGTGAAGATAGGTAAACAGGAAGTAGGGAGATGTTTTTCAAATGGACGGAAGAACAAGAAATGGAGGGAGAGGAGAAGGAAGTGGGGAAAGGGAATGGAAAGAAAAAAGAATTGAATAGGGGAAAAGACAAAAATGAGCTTTGGTAAATGGGAAGGAGACCAAGAGTTGGAGGAATCAAGGATGAAGAGGAGGGGGAGTGAAAAAAAGAAGAACTAAGATGCATCATGTACATGTACCAACCCCTGTGATAAACATAATCATTACGTACCACAAATATGTACTCAAGAAAAGATAAAATGTTTTCAGATAGCTACTACATGCTGCCCCGGGGGCAAGGTACCAACACGTATTTATTTCCTTGTAGGGATGTGTGCACATGCAGGTGCTGTTTTACCCTAGAATTTTATCTGCAAATAGTTATTTATGTATTTAACACAATGGTATCCTGCTCTCATGTCAAAAGAAAAAGGTCCTAGTCTAGATTCCTGCCTTCATGGGCCTTGCTTGTTCTGAGTTCAGACTGGGAAGCCAGAAGGAGGAGAGGGACCTGAACACTGTGGGTCCACAGGAGGCTAGTGAAGGAGCCGGAGGGCCCAGGGTAGAGAGGAGCGGCCAGTGAGCCTAAGAAAGCAATCTGGCACAACTGGTTACATTCATGGTGTCACCAAAGACATAGAAAGCGCAGAACAAAGAGCAGACAAGGAAACTAATGATGAGTTCCTCCCCTCTGGAAAATGCTAAACTGGAAGAGCCTGCATTCTGCCAAGCTGAGATTCTCATCTGCGCTTTTCTGGATACCTGAAGCCCTGAGGATTTCACGGGGTGAAATCTTACTCAAACACTCTGGGAAATGGTTAACATCTTCTTGCACTTGGGAAAGCCTGAGAAGAAGGTGACCATTCTCTTAAATTACTGCATTTATTCTCAGGGCAACAGTCGAAGGCTTTAATAACTGACAGAGATGCAATAGGAGCCCAACAGGCTGTAGAAAGGGAAAGAGGCTGGCAAAGGTGCTGAGCAGGGAGGTTCCCTGGGAGGCTAGGAGCACATCCACCATTTCATCTCTTTGCTGCTCATTTAATGAAGCACTAAATACACGCCTACCTTTGAGGTGCTGATCCATGTTCCACATGGGAAATTTTCTCTGGATCACCTTAATGTTTTCTGCTAGAATCCCCACACCCTGCGAAAGGTGTTCTTTGCTGTCCCAGGCACCAGTCGGATGAACACTTTTATCAAGCTGGAAAAAGCAAATAACATCAGCATCAGAACCACCATCTCTCTGCTATTCGGAATTTCTCTTCCCAGGCTCAGATTCCTGGATATTGCCCTCGGCACCTTTCCTTTATCTCCCCAAAGTCAATTTTCCCATCCTGTCTGAGACAGTGAAGAGGGAGAAACAAAGGAAGGCTTGGGAGAAGTAGACGGGTGTAGTTTTAGCTAAGCATGCTAAAATTCAAGAAGAGGAATAGGATGAGGAGGAGCAGGAAGAGCAAAAGCTGTTTCAAACCCATTACCAACCTATGTCTAAGCATCTGTAGTTAATTTTTTTTTTTTTACAAATTATTCAAATAAAAATTGGTTCCTAACTCAGAAGCCTGAAGTCTGTGCTTCTATACACAATGTAACAGATTCTGAAAGCAAATATCCAGGTAATTTGGATCCTTTTTTTCAGTTTATCCAAAGGAAAAAGTCCAAGTAGGGCCTGATCATGTGTTTCAATACACATGGGTGAAATGTGCTACTTCAGGAACCTCAAGAAATACCTGTAATAGTGCCTTTTATAAAATTCTCTCGGCTGAAGTATGTTGTGTATTACTTATTGCAGAATTGAAACTATGGTTCCTACAAAACACTGTTTTGTTTTTGTACAGAGAACTCAATCCAGGGCCATTGCAGGAGCTACACCCTGAGCCTGTTTTTTATTTTGAGACAGGGTCTTGCTAAGTCCCTAAATGACCATGCTGGGCTCAAACTTGTGATCTTCCTGTCTCAACCTCCCAGAGTGCCGAGATGACAGGTGTAGCCACCCTGCCTGGCCATCTGAAACACCTCAGGAGAGATCCAGTAACTGATAACCCTGTCATGAAGTATCAGAAGGGTCACAGAAATCCCAGGACAAGTGACGTGAAGAAGCTGTACCCAGGGGCCTGGGAGATCTACAGTTGAGTTTCCAGTTGGGGCTGAGCTTTCGCGAGGAAGGATGAAGCCTAAATACCTGCATCAGGCCAAACCTCAGCCCCCTGTGGTCCCAGCCACGCTGCAGCACAGCACCCCCGTGGCTCTCTCTGGAGATGACAGCAGCGATGAGCGCAGGGTCCACGCAGTACCTCTGCCCCACTTCTTTGATCAGAGTCTGGTAGATCCTTATGGCGTTCAGATCCATGTCGGCAAACATTTCAGAACCTCGGATCCCTAGGCAACAGAAAAAAGACTGCTTCCCTCATTCTGGAAGGGGGCCCTTTTTCCTTTCTTCTCTTTCTTTCTTTTTTGGAATTCTGGTGTTTTGAAACAGGGTCTCACTGTGTAGTTCAGGATGGCCCTGAATTCACTATGTAGCCCAGGGTGGCCTCAAGCTCACGGTGGTCCTACTGCCTCAGCCTTCCAATCCCTGGGATTACAGGCACGTGCCACGAGACCCAGCTCTCAGGGCCCTTTTTTCAAAGCTTACTAAATTAGCCACAGCCCCTGACTGCTGCCCACAGCCTGGACAAACATGTTGATACTCCCTTCTCAGCCCTGACTGTAAAACCAGACTGGTCCACGGCTCCTGGCTGGTGCTGTTTCCACTCTGAGTCTCCTTGCTCTTTGTGCTTTGGGACAACTCTAGGCCAGGAACCACACATCTGAGTTGTAACCCTGATCAGCCAGCACCTAGCTCTGTGGGGTGGGGACAACTGTCCTTCCTGCTCAGCTTCAGTGCTCAGATCTGTTCAGAGAGGGGCAGTGGCTCCTAGAGGGTCTCGCATCAGGAAGAAGCCTTTTGGAGCAGGGTCACCAAGGAGCAGGAGTACAAAGGGCAGGGGATTGCTTAAAATATGCATGTAGCTGGGTGTGGTGGTGCACGCCTGTAATCCCAGCACTCAGGAGGCTGAGGCAGGAGGATCACCATGAGTTTGAGACCAGCCTGGGCTACACAGCGAGTTCAGGGGCAGCCTGAACTGCCCAGTGAGACCCTGTCTCATAAAACCAAATCAAGGGCCAGGGATTTAGCTCAGCAGTGCCACATCTGCCTGGAAAGCACAAGGTCCCAAGTTCAATCCCGAGTACCAAAAAAGAAACAAAACAAAACAAAACAAAAAACCCCTAAAAAACCCTCAAATCAAAAGGATGTGGGAAAATGAAAAGAAATGATTTGCTTGTTTCTTCTCTCTCTCTCTCTCACTTTTTTTTTTTTTTTGTACTGGTGATTGAACCTGAGGCAGTAGTTAGGGTGAGCTAAAACTGAGAAAGTAGGTGTGACCTAGTAATCCCAGGACACACGCACAGAACAGTTCTAAAGCCCTACATGGGATGCGGGCATGTTTTTGACTGAACGGCACGTGACACTTTCATGGGGTAATGTGGCCATTAAGCCTCTGCTATCCTGTCTCTTCATGATAGCCCACCCTAGCTGTAGGGTGTGTCCCCCCACCTTTTTCCTACTTTTGCTTGGCCCAAACTCACTCTGCAGAGCCTGCTTGTGCATGCCTTTAATAAATGTGAACCTTTGCCAATGTTTATGCTGTTTTGTTCCATTCTTTATTTGGAACAGAAAGAACCTAGAAATCACCTCTAGAAGAAGATCCCAGCATCTCAAAGCCTGGTAACAAACCACTAAGCTACATCCCCAGCCCCTTTTTTATTTTTATTTTTTGAGACAGGGTCTTGCTAAGTTGCTGAGCTCAAATTTGAACAGGTTGGGTTCAAATTTGTGATCCTCCTGCCTCAGCCTCCCATGGCGCTGGGATTACAGACTAGCACTACCCTACCCTGCTGAATTATATTCTCTTTAATTTTAAATATTGATATAATTGTTGTTATAATGATGATATCTTTCATAATTAAGTTACTTCCTAAGGAAAAACCTGATGAAAGGCAGAGGCTGAACATTTGCTGTTTCCCACTCACCGCAGCTGAGCAGATTGGAGATGTCACAGCGCACCCCGGAGGTCTCCATGGTCATGATGTCCCCATAGCAGCCATGGTACAGGCGGGGGTGCAGATGAGGCCGCAGTGCGTGAGGGAAAGGGTAGGAGCCCCAGCTCATGCCTGGGAGGCAGAAGGATAATTTGCATGAAGCCTGTGAGAAAATATTGCTTGAGCTGCTATTAAAAAACTAGAAACAAAACCAAAAAACACTACTAAACCAAAGATCAGGGCCCTAGACTTCATCCTTCTGCCCTATTTCACCACTCTTGGCTCTTCAGTAAAAAGAGTGCATCCTTTTCACCTTCTCCAAACACTTTTTGCCGTGCTGTGCTTTAAATACAGCTCTTAATTCTGAAGCACCACTCAAAATGTTATGGCAATCAACTCATATAGGTCTCAAATATATTTGCTGAAGTCTTTTTTTTTTTTTTTGAGACATGGTCTTTGAGACACTGGCCTCGAACTGATTCTGAGCCCAGGCTGGCCTTGAACTAGCAGTGATGGATCCTCCTGCTTCAGCCTCCCAAGTGCTGGGTTCATGGGCGTGCACCACCATGCCTGGTTCATAAACTTATAACCAACTTTGTTAAAATATTTGATGTAAAATATGTTACAAAGTGGGCTGGGGATTTAGCTCAGCGGTGCCGTGTCTGTCTCACAAGCACAAGGTCCTGAGTTTTAAAAAATCAGGGCTAGGACTGCAGCTCAGTGTTAGAGCACTTGACTGTATATTTTATTAGACATATAACAAATGGAAGTAAAAAGAATTAAGATGTGTTATGTACATGTACCAACTCCCCATGATGAATGTAATTGTCATGTACTACACTTACTAATAAAGATTATTTAAAAATCTAAAACTTATGGAAAAAAACCAAATGGAATTTTCCCCTATAATGTTTATTTTATAAAGAAAGTAACTCTAAAGATTAAAAACTAAAAAAAAGCAAAAAAAAGATTAAAAACTAAAAATTTAAAAGTATGTAAGCTTTTAAAAAGCAAAACATCAATACAAATAAAAATATAAGCCCAACCTTTTCTCTTCCATCCACAAACAACAAAAGGGATTGTGAATGGACTAGAAAGTTAGACAGTGGAAACTACCGTGCACACTGAGGAAACTGAGAAAGTCTGCCTAAACGATAAAAGTAGCAGAAACCCACAAAGCCCCTAAGCTGTCTAAGAAGTGTGGGCTTCCATGAGATTCATGGAGCAGAAACCATCGCATAGGCGGCCTCCCCATGTGCTCACAATGCGGGTAGGAAACACATTCAGCCCTGCTTGTCTGCTGGTTCTGTTTCTAGGAATTCAACCACTCATGTATCCAAAATATCTGGGGGAACAATTGCACAAGTACTGTATGGGAACCCTGGTCCCTAAATCATCCTTAGTCCCCACATAGCTCAGTACAAGGCTGGGAGCAGCTCATTTGCTCTGCATGACACGACCCTGGATTTGGTCCCAGCAGTGCAAAAACAAAAGCAAACAAATAAAACAATACAGTGTAACTATGACTTCCTGGCATTTATAGTGTACTCAACACAATAAGCCCTTTTACAATTAGAGTCATCTTTCAGTAGTACACAGCTAGTTCAGAAACTCATAATTAATCTGCTGGCAGTATAACTCTGCTACTACCTGGCAATTAGAAATCAGTAAAATGTAAGATTGTGTTGCCTTGCTTTTGATCATAGAAACTGGAAATTATTGCTTTTAGGTAGCCTCTCTTTTCCGAATTTAGAATTGAACATTTTAGAAACATTTTCTTCTCATTCATCACTGCATAAATAAGGCAGCTTGACTATTGCTTACAATGACTCTTTTGTTCTTCTTAGAATAAAGGTTTAACCTTTGCTTTTTCAGATCTCTTATCATTTCACCAACTTATGTTTCCAGCCTCCAGCCACCATCATTTATTTATTTATTTATTGTTTTAATTTATGTGTGTCTTGAAACAGAGTCTTGCTATGTAGCCCAGACTGGCCTCAAACTCATGGCAATATTTCTGCCTCAGCTTCCCAGGTGCTGGAATTACAGGTGTGTGCCACTACGCCTGTCCAGCATTCCCCTTAGAAGTACCCTCTTCCTGTTCTGGTCACACTGACCTGCTCACTGTGTCCCAAACACTTTTTGTGTTTTTCTGTGTCTTTTACTGATCATTGCTCCCAGACAGCAGGCTCTTCCCTTACACAGTAATCACCGAGGACTCTGACTTCATATCCTCTCCAGAAAGCCATTCTGGGTGGACCTCTGAGCAGGATCCCCCAAATCTAGTGGATTTTTTTTCTCTATGTATACATTTGACTCTTATCTACTGCTTGGCATTAATGATTCTTCTTTTCATAGTATTTCCTCCCAAGAGCACCGGACCATATCTGAAGCTCTTCTACCAACCTTCATTACAGGACAAAGGTTCAAAACTGCATAGTTGCACTGTCAGACAGGAAGTGAGAAGATCAATTGCTATTATTTTAAATTTCCATTCATGTCTCCATCTGCTTGACAAGAAGAATACACTCTTATTTATAGAAATAAGCAGTTGATTCTTGGCCACGCAGTTCAGAAGAACCCACTCTTCCACTGCATGGGATCATTGCTTTTTTTTAAAAAAAAAATGTATTTTGACACCCAGTGAACAGTGATAAATGCTATGGATGACTCACCGATGAGGGCAGTAAGTCCCACAAACACCATGGAGGGCAGCATGGTGGTAAATCTTATCCTCCAGGACCTGTTCTGATTTTAAATAGAAATTCATTAATTTCAAAACTTGCTTTATGAATGTTATTTTGATTATTTTTTAAAAAGTGCAGAATCATTTCCAAAATTCAATACCCATTTTCTAGCTCAAAGTGTAAACTCCCAACCCAGTTCGTCCTGACTCCACCCATCCACATCTTATGTACATTACTCCCATACACTTAAAAGAGGTTTCTTGTACCCTATTTTTGGTTTCATTCTAAAGACAGCTTACAAGGTTTATAAGATACGAGAAAGCCAGCACTTACCTGTTTGCAACTTCCCAGAGAAAATGTCCCCTCTCCCTCTGAGAAAGTCTTCTGTAGCAGCAAACTGTAGGATGTAAAGAAAAAAAGAAAAAGATTTACAGAGTGGTACAGGGTGATGGCCTTCATCCTATGACACAGGTATAACAGTTGGAGAAACCACTAGTCACCAGGTCGCCGTGCCTCTTCTCCAACCCAGCAACCTGTGGAGGAAGCGGTCACACGCCAGCATGCAGACTCACCTGCCTCCTCTTACCCTCCTCCTGTACCAAAGGTTGGTAAAGGAGCTTTATATATGGTTTAAAGCCCTCTCTTTAAAACCACTGACCTCATTAGGCCTGATTATAATAGTACTTTGGATTTAGGCGGCCCCTTTAATGAAAGGACTTCAACGTGTTTATTAACCACAAGTAATTAATTTGTGTAATGAACCCCCAGGATGCACTGGAGGCATCTATTTGGTGGATTGTTTCTGGATACCTAAAGTTGTGCTAATAAGACAGGGCAACAGGGTGAAGGACACTCCCAATACAGTGAACCATTGCCACCGCACACAGAGCCAATCAGAAACATGCTGCTTTGGACCAATCAGAAATTTGCTACTTTTAGTCCTTTCACTTAAATCTGGTGTTTTTCACAGGACCAATTAGAAGATGCTCTTTTCAATCCTTCATTTGCATATGGACACAGCCAATCAAAAGACACTATTTCTGATCCTTCATTTACATGTAACTAGAAGCCAGATGAGTTTTTTGATAGGACAGTTATATATGGCGTGTTGCCAAGTGAGCATTTTATAGCTTAACTGCCCCAATGCCTTGTTTACATAAAAGAAAGATAAATGAGGAATTTTGGATACAAAAGACTACTTTCCCCTATCCTAGGGGTTGCTGTACACTTTTTCTGCAGTCTACTCTCACTCTGCAGAGCATTCTTCTCTTCTGCCTTCAATAAATGTGTGTTTTTATTCCCTCTTGTGTGTTGTGTCAGTGCTCTCTTTGTGACCCCAAGAACCTAGAAAAAAGTCCCCAGGGACTCTCTATTGGTAGCACTAAGATTACTCTTTAAAAGATGAATAAACAGGAAATACTGGCAGCTTTTGTTTCTGGGTTGGGGGTTTGCCTGAAATGTGGACCCCCCCACACTCCTGTGTCACATGATCACCAAACTACAAGTCACATGTCCTCAACCGGTCAGCTTGGCTCCATTCTCCAATTTCACCTCTGATACAGAACAGGTCCCTCCTCTGGGAGAGCAGTTCAAAGCCAGGAGTAGCCACTAGGGTAGTCACTTTCTAAGCAGATGGGAAAAGAGGATTCGGCTAGGGATGAACATTTCTTCAGGGATAAATATCTTTCTTCTTGCTCGCGGCCAAAGGAAGAGATGAAACATCTTGTGCAGCCCAAGAAACAGGAAATTTAAAGGACTTTTGTTTGTTTGTTTTGCTTTTTGAGACAGGGTCTCGCTACATAGTTCAGGCTGGCCTGAACCTCACTTTGTATCCCAGGCTGGCTTTGAACTCTAGGTGATCCCCTTACCTCAGCTTCCTAAGTGATGAGATTACCAGTTTGGGCCACCACACCGGATTCGGGGAGGACATTCTTGAAATAGTTAAAGCACATCTCCCAGAGGGCAAGAAGATGGCCAACATCCTTCCACAAGTTTGAGAAGTTTCTAAATCTGTACATAATCCCTCCTGTATCCACCAGGAGACAGGAAGTCAAAGGCACCAAAACAAATGACTTTCCAGCTCCTGCAACATGGCTGCAGCTCTTAGAAGACCACGCCCACTGGAGCAGACCTTTGCTGTGTCTCTGGGCACTCATGTTTGAAACTTGTGCTTTCTTGCTGGCAGCAAAGGCTGCCTTGAAGTCATTCCAAACTTAGCATTCAGGGAGGAAGGGTAGGGATGTTCTAGGCTTAAGTGCAGTGAGAAAGTTCCAGAAAGGAGGAAGAAGAAATAGGGAAAGAATTAAACATTAAAAGAGTGTGGGGTGGAGACTGGTGCTCTCCCCAGATGCTTCTGGAAAAGATAGCTATTAATAAAGCATTTAAAGTGCTGTTGAAAACGAAGCAAATTTTATTTCCTTCCAAGATTTCAGAAGTGGAGCTCTGAGCCCTTCTACATACAAGGACTTTAAAGTCCAGACCCTTTGCAACTTAAATAATTCTTTTCAAATATGCCAGTTATTCTGTTTACTCTGAGACAACAAATGAAAATGTGATGCCCTTCAAATGCCAGTTTCCCCTGGACATTGTTATTACTCAGTTCTCCGATAGCTCCATGAATTAAGTGTTGTTGTTTTAGATTTGAGGAAAGTGAGACTCAGAGAAGTCCCACAAACTGCCAAGGACAGGAAGTTAGCCTGAGGTAGAGCCAGGGTTGAACCCAGGTGTGTGTAACTCCATAATTGATGCTTTTCACACAGCGCTCTGAGCCAATGACTTGCCAGGCAACTTATTGCCAAATGCAAATGAACAATGAGTAAAGTAAACCCATAGTGCTTTTTGTTGCTTTCTATTTTCTCCATTGAAAATGATAATGTGACTAAGATGCACTGAACTTGTGGAGTGGGCTCCGTAGATCACCAGTACAAGGTACCACCTAGGTTTGTTACAATGCCTGACTCTCAACTCCTACACTCCACTGGCCCACTGGATGGTTAAACGTCAGCTCTGTCTCACAAGAATCTGGTCTTGAACTCACTACGTACCCCAGGCCAGCCTTGAACTCACAGTTATCCTCCTGCCTCTTACGCTTTGAAATTTTGAGACAAAGTCTTGCTAAGTTGCCCAGGTTGGCCTTGAATTTGCCATCCTTCTGTCTCAGCTTCCCAAGTAGCTAGGATTGCAGGAATGGATTGCCATGTCCAGCAGTCATGGGTCCTAGGGTGGCTTTCAAGTGCATTTTCTCCTCCCCATTGTGATTAGCAAACAGGAGAAGTCCTTCACCAAGGGCAGGCCCAGAATTTAAATTAAATACCTAGTTGCCAGTTGTTCTCATATTGACAAGGGCAGTGTGAGGGGAGAGGGTGCCTGTTTGCTCCATCATTGAAATGTCCTTAGCTATAGTTACAGGTTTCCCAGTCAGGCTGCCTCAGTGGGGCAGGTAGGAGCACTGCCCAAAGAACTTCTTAACTTTGCAGTGTCAAGAGTAGCCACAGGTGCTGCACACCTCTAATCCCAGTGGCTGGGGAGGCTGAGGCAGAAGGATTGCTGAGTCAAAAGCCAGCCCGGACTACATAGTGAGACCCTGACTCAAAAATTCAAAATCACCACTTCCCCAAAGAAGAAGCACCACCCTAACTAGGAGAGGATGAAGGATAAGGGAAACCGAAGCACTTGTGCTCAAGGAAGAAGATTTTGGTGGGGTCCATGAAGGGCTCCTCAGATCCACCAGCAAGAGGGCTGCCTGTGGTTAGGCGGGGATGACACCCTGGGGGTGAAGTGTTTGGGGTCTCCAGCTCCCTGGCCCACTCCCCGTCTTCATCCCCACCCACCTGTGCTATGGCAGAGCCTGGGTGTGGTGTCACCTGTGAGTCCCAGCCCGGGCTGCAGAGGAGGAGCATGCACAACTCTTGCAACCTCCCTGAGCCCTCATTTCCCCCTCTGTAAGTGGCACTGATAATGATGCCCCACGACTTTGTTTTGAAGATAAGCATAAATTATCTACAAAAACATGTCATAAACCTCCATGCTTCCCACATATGCCCGGTTATTATCATGATGCGTTGCCCCCAGGTCTTGATGCTTTGGGTTCTTGTTGATTTATTCATTTGTTTGTTTACTTATCTGCCAGCTCAGGGAAATAATTGAGCTGATTTCTAGGCCAGGAAGTAGGAGGTGAGGGCTCACTGCAGTCTAGGTGAGGGAAATGGGGCGTCAGCATGTATGGCTTAGGTTGAAGTGGGAGCCCCAGAAGGCAGGCAGGGCTGGGCACTTGGGTGCTCATGGCCAATGGAGAGGCAGAGGGAAGCCCCTTACAGCACCTCACTAGAATCCCACTCAATCTTCTATAGAAAAAGTAAATTACCATACTCTGCTGAAGAAACCCCTTCCATGATTGCATCATTAATCTTCCAATGCCAATTTCTCTCTCTCTCTCTCTCTTTTGTTTTTCCTGATACCGAGGATTGAATTTAGGACCTTGTGCTTGCAAGACAGGAGTGGTGCCACTGAGCTAAATCCCTGGCCCTCCTCTTTTCTTTTGGGAGAAAATGTTATGTTGCCCAGTCTGGCTTCAAATGCCTAAGCTCAAGAGATCTCCCTGTTTCAGCCTCCTATCTGGGACTATAGGCACAAACTATTGGTCCCAGCTCCCCATGTCACAGATTTGACTAACATTTCAGAAAAGAAGATCTACAGATGGCCAGAAAAGCCCACATAAAAAATTTGCTAAAAATCATTAGACATCAGGAAAATGCAAACTAAAACCACAATGATATTCTATTTCACACTCTTTAAAAGGGCTAACAGCAAAGAGTAGTTATACCAAGTATTGGTGAGAATCTAGAGACAGAGCTCACACATTGCTGGTGGAAATATAAAATAGTATAATTACTTTGAAGAACCATTTAGGAGTTTCCTATAAAGTTAAACATACATCTACCCTATGACCCATGAATTCCATTCCTAGGCATTCACCTAAGAGCATTGAAAACAAATGTTTCCCAAAAGACTAGTACAAGAATGTTCCAAGTATTTTTTTTTTCTTTCTTTCTTTCTTGGATTGGTGATTGAACACAGGGACTTCACACAGAACTCCATTCCCAGCTCCATTCCCAAGTTTGGGATAAAATGAAATTTCAGTATTGTTCTAACTTGCATTTCTATAATAGCCAGAGATGTTGAACATTTCTTCATGGATTTATTGGCTATTTGTACTTTTTTTGTGAAGTGTCTGTTCATTTCACTTGCCCATTTTTTTATTGGCCTTTTATTTTGAGGAATCTAATTGTTTTTGAGTGTTTTGTTTTGTTGGTACTGGGAATCAAACTCAGGACCTGGCACTTTTGAGGCAGGCACAGTGACACTGAGATAAATCCTGGTCCTGTTTTATTTTGGCTTTTGGTGCCAGGGATCGAACTCAGGACCTGGAGCTTGCCAGGCAGGCACTATGTTGCTGAGCTACATCTCCCGCCTGAGATCTTTATATAGTCTAGATATTTGTCCTCCATCTGAGGAATAGCTGGCAAAAAATTTTCCCATTCTGCAGGTTGTCTTTTTCACTCTGTTGATTATTTCTTTTGCTGCGCAGAAGCTTTTAGTTTGACGTGATCCCATTTGTTGATTCTTGGGACTATGTCCTGTGCAGCCAGAGTTCTGTTCAGAAACTCCTTGCTTACCCTTATGACATCAAGAGTTTTACCTATTTTATCTTCGAGCAGTGTAAGCGTTTGTGTTTTCACATGAAGACATTTTTTCAACCTGAAGACTTTTTAGTAATAAGCTTTCTTGTTTAACAACCCAAAACTCTTCATGATGTATTGTTATGTTCTTTACTTAAGCAGGATAAGTATTTCCAATTTTTTTTAAAAAAGAGTGTGTAAATATTAGCATGGGAAGTAATCTGAATTGCATTTTCAACCACCGGATGTTGTAATGTTACTCTCTGAGGTGACTGCAGCACAGATGTTCCTCTGAAGCCCCCCATCCCACCAAGATTGCCTATGAGCCGACTTGAGTTGGTGCGGGAGTCTCATTTCCTGGTTGAAATTAGTATCTTTTCATGTATGTTTATTATTCATTCCAGGTTCACAGTCTCTGAACTGCCTACTTTTATCTTTTTATTGTTTTGTATTTTGTTTTATTGTTTCTACTGGGTCGTTTCCCTTTCCCTCTCTCTTTCTCTCTCTCTTTTTTTGAGACAGGGTCTCACTATGTAGTTCAGACTGCCATGGAACTCACTATGTAGCCCAGGCTGGTCTCAAACTCACAGCGATCCTCCTGCCTCAGCCTTCCAAGTGCTGAGATTACAGGTGTGGACCACCACGCCCGGCTCTTTTCTCATTTTTTAGAACAAGTGTCCTAATAGACTGTTGTCTGGGTTAAGGTTAGGATTAGGGTCAGGGTTAGGGTGTTTTGTGACTCATACGCCAAAAGAGAAGGAAGGGAGGAAGGGAGGGAGCTTGGGGGAGGATGGGAGAGAGGAAGGGAAAAAGGAAGGAAGAGAAGAAGAAGGGAAGGAGAAAAAGAAGAAAGGAAGGAAGGAAGAAGGGAGGGAAGGATAGGGAGGAAAAGTAGGTGAGAAAGAAGGGAAAGGAAGAAAGGAAGTTTGCAACATTACAAAAAATTACCTAATTACGAGGGTAAAGTCACAGTACTTTTTGACAATTTTCCAGTGCTCTACAAAGAATTTGAATTCATTTAATTTATTGGCCAGAGGGAAATGCTGTTTGTAATCTCCCAGGTACTAGAGATCCCTTCTTGTTTCTGCTGGTGGGCTCTGGTGGACCCCACCAGCCACACTGTGTGGGGCTTCCCTGGGTTTAGTGAGAACCGTAGGGACCTTTCCCAGGACCCCACCTTTGGTGACCGGAATGCGGGGACAGTCATAGGACAGTTAGCACTGTCCATACTCTCAGGGTCACATCAAGGGCAGAACGGACCGACTCTGGGCTTGGATTCTGTGGGGCACATAAAGCTCCAGGCAAATATTGCCCAGCCTAGGACAGGCTACAGGGAGAGGAGGTCTCAGGAATCACAGCAGTCAGCACTTAGCTGCTGATGTGACCCAGGGTCAGCAGTGTTCCTGAGCTGGCTCAGGGATCACAGGGGCTTCGATGGTTCCCTGGCTCCTCCTGGCCCCTGACAACCCTGGGGTCAGGCAAGTGGCCAGATGGGAAAATGCCTGAGGCTGGTGTCAGGGAGCAGTGCTGCCCTGCTTGGTCTCTGAAGAACCTGCTTGGGAAGGGGCCAAGTGGGGCAGAGAGTGGCGCCACCGAAACGTCATCCTCCAGTACATCAGGTCCGCTGTGCTCGTCTCAGCCTGGTGCGATTCAACTTTGCAGGAACCAGAAAGCCTGGCCAAGCACCCCTCAACTAGTTGGAATTGTGAAAGAAAAAAACAATCAAACTAGGAGAGGAAAAATGCAAGCTTTGGGTTTGATCTCTGCTTGCTCCTCTTCTCGTCTATGTAGATGGAATGCTGATGTGTTCGAGGTCAAATATCTATGGGTTATCGCCCATTTGGAAAATGATTAGTAACTCTCTGTAGAGCTAGATTGAACCAGGATTGTACAGTATGTGACATCTACTTAATATTTTATATTTGTAGAGTGCTTTGGAATTTTAAGTCAGTTTCAAATAAATTAAAATAATTGAACTAACCTTCCAAGAAAGGTCAAGCAAGTTTGATCTCCCCTTTAGACATACAACGGGGGGGGGTCTAAACCCTCCCATCCAACACAGGATGGAGCTGAGATTAGAACCCAAACATTCAAATTCTGAATTTAGGTGTTTCCTTTTCATCATCGATTGGATCAAATGATTCATAAGGCATCCATTAACCCTGAAATTCCAGAATTCAATGACGTTTCCAGCAGCCAGACATTAATTCTCTCACTCCCTCTCTGCCTCAAAAAACTGCCCTTTCCGGTCCAACCTAGGCCCACATTAATTTCATTTTTTGAGACAGAGTTTCACTATGTAGCCTAGGCTGGTCTTGATCTTGAATTTGTGATGCTCCTGACCTCCTGAAATTCAGGGTCACCTGAGATTTTGACACTGCTCAGCACCCATCTGTTTCTCCAAAACACTCCCCAAAGGCCTATGGGAAGAATGTCTGTTTGGTATCCTATGTCCAGAGTCTTTCTAGACCGGTGCTGTCTAACAACAATATAAGGTACACACACCTACTTAATTAGAAATTTTTTTGTTAGCCACATTGAAAGAGCTGAGATACATAATAATATATGATATTTGTCCCAATATGTCCAAAATATTATTTCTTTTTTTTCTTTTTGAGACAGGGTCTCACTATGTAGTTGAGGCTGACTTGGAACCCACTATGAAGCTCAGGCTGGTCTCGAACTCACAGTGATCCTCCTGCCTCAGCCTCCCGAGTGCGGATTACAGGCATATGCCACCACTCCCGGCCAAAATATTATTTAAACATATAATCATTATGAAAGTGTCTTTATTAATACTAAATTCATGTATATTAGATTTATAGCACATCTCAGTTCTAACTAGCCGCGTGTCAAGGGCTATTAGCTGCACATGGTTATTGTATTAGTAGATAGTGACATCTAGGAAATCACCTCTTGCTGAATTGTAACCTGGCAGAGGATGGCAGGGACCAATGTTGTCCTTCTTTCTGGTGTCTTTCCCACCCACAAGAGCACAGTCCTCATGACCTGATCGCCACTTTAAAGGTCCCAACATTTTTTTATCCAAACAGTGAAACCCAGTGCCTTGGACTTGCTGAGCAGGTGCTGTCCCCTGGGCCACCCCTCAGTAGTGTCACAAAGGCAATTAAGTTTCAAGAGGAGTTTTGGAGGACACAGACATTCAAACATCGCACCAAGTGTGATTGCCATGTAAGGGTGCCACTCCCCACCCCCTCCCGTGCATTTCAAAGAATGATTTTCATGGGTCAAGGGAAATGGAAGAGTTAAGAAAATTCCATGGGCGATTGTGCTGGGGAGTAATTCATGAGCTTCTGATTGGGCCGTGTGAATGAGTCAGGGACATACGAGATGGGATCAACAGATATATTGACTGTCTGAATTAAAAATAATTATTATATTACAAGACACATTGCTATGAATCCCCCTCAAAATCCTTCCCCTCACTTTGAACACATTTATACCATCATTTTGCCCCTTTCTGAAGCAGTTCTGGAAGTTCTCTTTCCTCAGGGCCTTTTTGAGATGTGATTAAAAAAAAAAAATACAGTGAATGCTGCTGCTGGTTGCCATGCAACAGAATGGCAGGCTCATGAAGACATCACTGTGTGTCCTCATCCAACTTACTCACCAGATCGGGAAACTTCTGGTTCTTCCCGTCAAAGTCGCAATAACCATGACAGGTAAATGTTTTGAATCAATTCAGGACATTGAGGCAGCCATGGCATCACAGCTAAAGACTCTCACGAAAGCAGATTTCCAGAGCTGCTTTGGAATGTGGCAAGTGTGGTGGGATAAATTTGTTTGAAGTAAGGGGGAGAATTTTGAGGGAGATGAATGGCAATGTGTCTTTTGCTGTAATACTTTTTAAAACTGTAAATATCTACCATATTTTTTGATCACATGTAGAGCAGAAAGACCCACCAGAGAGAAGTCAGGTGGCAGAGGGCATGAAGCAGGAGGAACCCTCAGGGAGCAGACAGGTGATCAGAGAGCAACCAGAAGGGCTGGTGGTGGGTACACAAAGAGAGGTGTTGTCCACACAAAGAAGGAGGAGGCTTCCTGCATCCCAGTGAAGACAGATGCCAGGAGCTGAGTTAGATGTCTTCTGGGGACATTTCGAGTCACACCACCAGCTGAGCGGGGTTCGAGTGCTATCTACTCTCCTGACTCTTCAGAGCATAACACCATTACCTGAGGAAGCCTGGACATCTTCCTCAACTGAAGCCCTAATGTATTCTAGTCATTTATTAGACTGCTGTAGGCAATTTGATCTTTACCTTGTAGGTGAGAAAGCTACAGCTAATATTAGCAAATTGGTAGGTTGAAATGTTTGTTTTTGTTTGAGACAAGATCTTGCTATGGAGATCAGGCTGGCCTTGAACTCACTTTGCAGCCCAAGCTGACCTCAAACTTATATCTGCCCTCCTGCCTCAGCCTCCAGAGTGCTGGGATTATAGGCCTGCACCACCGTGCCAGGTAAGGTGGGTTTAAAGCTTGTTCTCTCTCTTTCCCTCCCTCTCTCTTGGGTTAGAAAGTAGGGACATGACACAGAGAAGCTGGCCACAGGAGAGGTTCGTTGTGATGAGCAAGGTGAGGTTGGTGTGGGGAATCTTTTGGGCCCTGCTGGTCCTTAGGTAGAGGCACCAGAATTGTGTGTCACCCAAACATGAACTTAGTTGGAGGAGGACTTAGCTGTGCTTAGGAATAAATTTAAAATGTCTTGGACTGTAAACTGTTTCCCACAGGAACTGAGGAGAAAATCAGAGCCTCTTTTAAATGCTTGGCTGTCTTCAGCCCTGTGTTTTCACGTTGGAAAAGACTTTGATGGATGCAACCCTTAAGAGTCAATTTAAATGACATGCGATGACCAGTTTGCTCCATCAGGCTCTGAGGCGGCCAGAAACAATGTTCTCTCCTGGGAGTTTCCAGCAAGCTATCCTGACCCAGCTTCTGCAAAGAAAGCAACAGTGGGTGCTCAGAGACCACATAAGCACCGGGGTTTTCCCCAGATGAGGTTGTAGAATTTCAAAGTCCTAAGGCACATAAAGGTGTCCACTAGCTGAGGGGGCAAAGACTGCAGGTGTCTTTCATCTGAGGAGGGAGGCAAGGCTTCCTTCAGAACCGACAGGTGGCGCCCCTCTCCCAGAAAGCACAGTGGAAGGAAGCTGGGAGAAATCAGGCCTCCCAAGGACAAAATGAGCCTGCCCAGAGTGCATCTTCATCATTTAGAATGTGTAATAAGTCATGGATCATGATATGTTGTCTATGTATATGTACCAAGTGCCCTAAACAAGTGTAAATAGCATGTATTGCAAGCATACCAGTAAAACAAAATCCTATTAGTGCTAGCAAATAGGATTGTCATTATTTTTCTAGGTTGATCTCCCCAAGCTCTTACAGCTGAAAACAATGGAACTCACAGCCCCTTGTTTCATTTTCTTCCTAGGTATGATGCTGTTGGGATAACAGCATGTACCTCAGGTTAAGAAACCTTTGCCTGGGGTCCCAGTGTCAGAGGGCAGGGCCTTTGGAATCACGGATGTCACTGAAACTAGAGCCAGTGAATATCCTTTTCCCCTCAAATGCATCCCGAGTCCACTCTGGCCTTCTTCTTAGCCTTTTGCTACTGAAAGAGTGCACACTTACCTTTTAAAGTAGTATCTATTTCTATGACCTATTGTGTTCCTACCATGCATCAGGGTCTGTGGTCAGCACTTTGCCTAGATTGTTTCATTTAATCCTCACTGTGCAGGTGGAGAGATTCATATGGAGAGACGAAGTAATTTCCATAAGGGCAGATTTGAACCCATGGCTCTATCAATCCTTGGGAGCGATTATCTTTGTTAAAGTCATGTCATAAGTGAACTATGACATTAACAAAGGCCAGACATTACTGTGTCTCCCCACAGTGTCAGAATTTACTGAATGACTATAAATTCACGAGTGACACAAATTTCATCAACTTTATCAGGCCATGTCATCAAGATTCACTGGTAGTCAGCGAGCTGGGCAGTCACAGGTTCTTTTATGCCAATCTTAATGACCAATATCTATAATACGCAAGTCACATATCACACTCCAACATACGTAGGAAACAGAATGGCTAAGAAAGGGTTAGTGGTGGCAGCAGGATTCCAAGAGGAAGAATCAGAAGCTGAGGCAGAGATGTAAAAATGTCACCACATGTGGCCAGATCAGATCAGAGACCAGGTAGAGCTTCTCCAAGTAGGTGCTGGGGTCTACTTTGGACCTTAGAGTTGGTTCAAAGCTGGAGTCTGGAAGGCCAGCAGTTGGAGGGGCCTTGTCAAGCAAGGAGGTGGAGCTGAGCAGGAGCTGGGGCACAGAAAGCTTATCATTCTTGGTGCATTCACCAGCTGGTCCAATGAAATGACAATTCAAGGTGTCTATTAAATATGATGGAAAGCCAAGCACCATCCAACAGAAAGGCAGTTCATACAAATATGATGGTGTGTCCTTGTCCACCTTATTCATTGAATCTGGCCCCACTGTGGGACTTCTGGCTCTTTTCAAAGTCAAGATGACTATGAAAGGTAAACGCTTTAAATGGATTCACACTGAGGCAGCCACAATAGTGCGACTAAAGACCCTCAGGAAGGAGGACTTCCAGAACTGCTTCAAAAAGTGACAAGAACCGTGGGATGAGTATTTGCAGTGAGGGGAGGATTTCAAGGGGAATTCATGGCAAAGTGTCTTTTACTGTACTAAATAATAAAAGGCTTAAATATTCACCATGTGTTTTGGTCACACTTGTTTATGATCCAGGTGAGGAAGTGGCACATCTGTTGGTGTGGTGTGTCTGATGAACTCATGGGCCTTGTTTTCCCTATAGGACTTAGCCATACCCATATGTCTTTGATTTAACTGATTAAATTCACAGGTGGCTGTTTTGATTAGCTAGGTTCATTTTATTTTATCAGAAGATGCCTTGTGGTTGTTCTGTGCAACAGGGAGTTTTTTCTGAGAAGTTTGGTGTGTCCACCATCAGGTGGTGATCTATTTGGACAGATCAGTGACCAGGTCATTCTGCCTCAGCAGTTGTACTCCAAATAGAACATGCTGCTGCTGTATAACATGAAGTTACTCAGAGTAAAGCATAGCCTGAAAGCTACTACTCTATGAAACATGGAGTAACCCAAGCAGGACACAGCTTCCAATGTCCTTCGAATTTCTCCACAACTGTATCTTTAGTTGAACTGAAAATGCATTGAATATTCTGTGCGCACAAACCTTTACAATGAGATGCACTCAAAACATTGCAATTACAGTATCAAGTTGAATATCCTTCACCTGGGATTTTAGAATCACAGGCATTTCCCATTTTGAAATATTTGCATATATATAATGGGATATTTTGGGGATGAGACCCAAGTTTGTTTGTTTGCTTTTTGAGACAAGATCTTGATACATAGTCCAGTCTGGCCTTAACTCACTATATACCAGGCCGGCCTTGACTTCATAGTGATCCTCCTGCTTCAGCTTCCCAGGTTCTGGAATTACAGGCATGCGCCACCACACCTGGCTCTGATGGCCAGCTTTTATCAATGACTCTGCTCTTTCTGGTTATTGGCTCCCTTTGCAACAGAAGTGGAGAATGAAATGCTATCTTCTGCTTTCAAGACCTAAGTCACAATTCATTCCTAATTTCTTCCCCAGTGTTAGGAACCAGACCCAGGACTTTTCATGTGTTAGGCAAGCCCTCTACTACTGAGCTACATCTCTAGCTCCCATTCACTTTTATTCTCTGAAGTTTCCAACATAAAAGCCACCCCATTACTTATATGTTGATAAATGTATTCATTTTTTCCAGAAGAAAGAACAAGTCGCTCTTTTGAGTTCATTAGAGCTTTGGGGGAGAAACTGCACATTGCAGGATGGTGCCTGATTCTGCCCTTGAATGTAGAGGGCATGAGCCACATTCCTTTGCTTGATTACAGCAATCTCAGCTGTTTGCAGGGACAAGCATGGTTGTTACAGTGCTTTTGAGATGGGTTGGTTCATCTGTGCTCACTGTCTTCAGGACAGGGCTTGCTCTGCTCCCCAGGGCTCAGAGACACTGCGACCTAGGGTTTGCAGCTGTCCAAGCCACTCACACACATTCTGTCTATTCCAGGTGACCCTGGAACATCTGTATGACAGCAAAGCTCCACCAGTGCTCCACACAAGAATCACCTGCCTGTGGGCCCTGGGATAGAACAAGCCACTATAACAGAATAAACCCATTATAACAGAATACATGGCGGGGATTCCAGCAGTTCTAAATAAGGCTGGCGCATGAGGAGATGAAAACATTTTTTAACATGAACAGGAATTGGGCTGGCTCTCTGTGGATGGAAGGGTCTCCAGAGCTCCTCCAGCCTTGTCCCCATTCCTTTCCACTCCTCCTGCTCACATATCTTCCCTCAGTCTTTTTTTTTTTTTTGGTACCAGGGATCAAACTTGGGTCCTTGCAGACGCTGGAACCACTGAGCCAAATCCCCGGCCCATCTGCCCTCAATCTTATCCCCTAAAAGACCTGAGTCCTGAGGTTTTCACACAAACCATCACCTGCACTTTTTATTAATTACTCTATGAATGGATTTGAAAGCATCCACTTTGTTTTCAATCATGAATAACAGTTCAAGCCCTTCCCAGTGACCAGTGGAAGGAAATACCTAAAGAAGGACTGGACTAGAGAAAATAGAAATGTATAGACACATTAGGTAAAGTAATGTGGTAGTGGCACACGAGGAGGTAGCTAGCTAATGGGAAACACAAGAGTTGGCTAGAAATGGACCTGAGATATGGGAATTCAGTATGAAACTGAAACTGAATATAGAGAACATGGACAATTCTCTAAGTGATACTGGGACAACCAGATAGCCCCCTCCAAAATTCAGGGGTTACCAAAGTGATAGTTGTTTTTGTTTGTTTGTTTTGAGACAGTATCTCACTATGTAGTACAGGCTGACCTTAAACTTACTTTGTAGCTCAGGCTGGCCTCGAACTCAAGGTGATCCTGCTGCCCCAGCCTCTTGAGTGCTAGGATTATGGTTGTGCACCACCAGGACCAACTATAAAACTAATATTTTAGAAACACAAAAACATTTGAAATTTGTATTACAAGCCAGGCATGGTTACACACACCTATAATCCCAACAACTGAGAGGCTGAGGCAGCATGATGCTACTAGTTTGAGGCCACCCTGGACTATGTAGTGAGTTCAAGGCCAGCCTGAACTACATAGTGAGACCCTGTCTCAAAACAAAAACAAACAAAAAACCACAAATGCTTGTATTACAGAGGGATAAGCTATGGAATGTATTAAAATGTCCTACAACTGGTAAGTAAATAGAAAGATGGCAAAGAATACAGTTTCCAGAGAATAAAAGCAAGTGACTGTTAAACATATGAAAAAATGTTCACCTTCATTCAACATGAAAAAAATTAAAGTTATACTAGGATACCACTTTTTACTAATATCGGGTTAATGAAAAAATTTTAAAACTCTTTCTATATTGAGGCAGTGGGAAAATAAACATTCATGTTTTGTTGCTAAAACTAATATGTTTAAAATGTAATTTTTTTTTTTTTTTGGTACCGGGGATCAAAGTTGGGACCTTGCGCTATGAGGCAGGCGGCGGAACCACTGAGCTAAATCTCTGGCCCGATTAGAGTGTAATTTATCAATGTACTGAATAACAAAAATGAGAGAAAACATGAGATATATAATAAAATAGCATTTGGGAGTGATGAGGTACTGATAAATACCACAAAATGAGTGAGACTCGGAAAAGTGACTAGGGATTCAGATCTGTTCTGGCACACCATTCCGTACGTATCCAGTTGAAAGTTAGCTCAGTTTAGTGCTTTAAAAAATGGTTTTTTTTTTAAGTTTTTTTTTTGTGTTTTGTTTTTGTTTTTTAAAGACAAGATCTCACTATGTAGTTCAGTCTGACCTTGGAGTCATTGTGTAGCCCAGGCCGGTCTTGGACTTGTGGTGATCCTCCTGCCTTAGTCTCCTGAGTACTGGGATTATATGCGTGCGCCACCATGTCTGGCTAGTGCTTTTTTTTTTTAATCAAACATTCTTCCCTCTTTGTACTGTCTGAGAATCATCAATCTCAACAAAACAGGAAATGGGGATATTGCTCAGCGGTAGAGCATATGCTTAGTATGCACAAGACACTTCTCAAAAGAAGTTCAAATGGTCAATGAGTATATGAAAAATGCCCAATATCTTTAGCCACGAAGGAAATGCAAATGAAAACTGCTTTCAGACCCCAGCTTACCCCTTGCAGAGTGGCTATTATCAAGAAGAATACAAGAAACAATGTATGCTGGTGAAGATGTGGGGAAACCGAACCCTCCTACATTTCTGATACAAATCTAAACCAGAACAACCACTGTGGAAATAAGTATGGAGAATTTTCCAAAACTAAAAACAGAAGGACCATTAGATCAGCTATACCTCTCCAGGTATAATCTCATAAGAATTAAGGACAACACACAAGACCACAGAGTTCAATTCTTCCTTTAATGTGATTCATAGCCATTTTGACGACCTTCCGGTCAACCTCAGACTGTAGTGGCAGCCCCACTGGCTAGCTTTTTCCACATAACAGTTGAATGAACCGGGGTTTCACCAGAGTACTAGAAGCCATGTCTCTTGAAGTATTTGGCGCGTGCAAGGACATCATTGCAGAAGTCACATCTCAGGTCCTGGCCACTTCGGACAAAGCCAGCACCCCCACTGTAGGAGCACAACCCACCTGAAATGAAGGTGATAGGTTAATTCCAGGGGGCCTGGCAGCCCCTTGTTGCTGCAGGATAATCAGGAAAACAAATCTTAGATTCTCTTTCCTGACTGCCTAGCAGAAGGCAATTGTGGTTTGAGGGAGTGTAATGCAAGTATTAAATTTGCATGGATTCCGTTATACGTACCTCTCAGGTACTGGTCTGGGGTCCAGGTTGGAAATGTCCTCTGAATTTCTTTGATTCTAGTAGTCAGAACCTTAGTCATCTGGGAAACCTGGGACTCACTGATCCAGGATTTGGGAGCAAAATCATTTGTGTCCTAGAGGCAAAGAAGCAGAGGAAAAAATGGGTTAGCTGGGGTGGGGTGTGGGGTGTGCCAGGCCATGTGCTCAGTGTCTTCCTTTCCTCTCCCCTCTGCTCTTCTCATTCCACCTCTCGTGGAACCAATGCCAGCTTTGATTTCCCCGGGGGATTAAAGAGTAAAGCTACCTACACCTATAAGGGCCACCACTGTCAAAGACACAAAAGACAAGCATCGGTGAGGATGTGGGGGAACTGGAATACTCACATGCTGTTGAAGGGCATGAAAAGTGATACACCCACCATGGGAAGCAGTGCGGAGGTTCCCCAGAAAATTAAACTTAGAAATACACGTGATCTAGCAACTTCATGTCTGGGTATTTATCCAAAATAACTGAAATCAGGATCTCGAGGATAGTAGCACTCCTATATTCGCTCCGGGGCCATGCACACAGCCAAATGATAGGAACAACCAAGTGTCCGTGACAGATGAGTGGAGAGAAAGAGGTGGCACATACATACCATGGGGTATTGTTCAGCCTCACAAAGAGGCTTGTACCAAGGACAATGTATAGATAACCGTTGAGAGCGTCAGACTAAGTGAAATAAACTGGCCACAGGAAGACAAAAGTTAAATACCACATGATTCTACTCACACGAGGGGTCTGAAACAGTCCAACGTACAGACACAAAGAACAGATGTTCTAGACTAGGCTAGGAGGAAAGGGAAATGTAGAGCTGCTAGTTAACATGTGTAAAATTTCAGCTTTGCCACAAAAATGTTCTAGAAATCTGATGTGCAATATTGTACATGGAATTAATGCTACTGTATGATGTACAGTATGGTATTTATATTTATTTATTTTGGTGCTGGGGATCAAACTCAGGGAGGGCCTTGCACTTGCGAGGCAGTTGGTGGCATCATGGAGCTAAATCCCCAGTCCCAGTAAGGTATTTTAAATAAAATCTATAAAGAGATCTCATGTTAAACATCCCAACCAAGAAAAAATATGTTAAGCGACAGTTTGGGCTAAGGAACGATGAACGGTCATTGCATCGCTGCCTCAGGGTAAGGGTGCGAGGTCCAGCTGGAGACCAGAGATGACTGAGTTTGTGTAGATACCACTGCAGTGCCCTTCAATGCTGCAAATTCAAAACTCCCCATTAAAAAGAGGCTGTCTGACCTGGAAATTTTCTTTCCAGTGATGGGGGTGTCTGAGAGGACTTCTAATCTGTTTTATATCCCTTTGGTTTTCACTCTCACCCTGGGTTCAGATTATTTAGGAGAAATGTCTCAATTCTGGGATTCTATTTCATCTTCAAAGGAAGCCAACTCATCCTTTTCCCTAAGAACCAGGTGTTACAAAGGAGCCAGCAGGGGGCAGCAGTAATAATGCCAACCCTGGCCTCACAAGATGTCTTTTGTTCCAGGTGTATGGTTTCCAGAGTGATTTTTACACTCCCTTGTGAGTCCATTTCCTCGTTTGTCAAGTTTGGATTGTGGATCCTCAAATCAATGAGATAAGTTATTTGAGAGAACTTTGATTTACAGTTTCATACAAGGAACTACTGATGTAAAACCAATTTAAGAATCATGTAATGATAAATGTTCTTAAAAGTTTAAGAAATGACTGTGATTCTCACAGGTTTCTCGGCAATAGTCTGAGATACAGTAGGAAGATACAGTGGACTCAACTTTGCTGTCATCGATCCCTGTTGAGAATTCATCAGTGCATTCTGACCAGTTTCTCAGAGGTCTCTTCCCAAGGTATGCCAGAATATCAGTCAACAAAATTGAAGATGTAATTAAAAACCTAACAACAACAACAACAACAACAACAAGCCTAGGCCCTGATGGATTCACTGCTGAATTCTACAAGATATTTATAGAAGACCTAATGCCACTACTTCTCAAACTCAGATTGAAAAGGAAGCAACACTCCCAAATTCATTCCTGGAAGCAAGCATTACTCTGATACAGAAGCTAGAGAAGGATCCAACCAAAAAAGAGAACTACAGGCCAATCTCCCTAACAAACATAGATGCAAAAATCCTCAATAAGATACTGGCAACCAGAATAAAGAAAATCATCAAGAAGGTTATACACTGTAAGCAAGGTGGACTTATCCCAGGGATGCAGGGATGGTTTAACATACACAAATCAATTAGTGTAATATACTATATTAACAGAGCCATGGACAAAAATCATATGACCCTCCCAACAGATGCAGAAAAAAACATTTGATAAGGTTCAACATCCTTTTGTGATTAAAAAAAAAACCCTACAGAAAATGGGAATAGATGGTCTTTATCTCAATCTGATAACAACCATCTACAGCAAAACAATAGCCAATATCATGCTAAACAAAAAATAAAAGAATTCATTCTAAAATCAGGAACAAGACAAGGATGTCCACTGTCACCACTCTTGATCAATATAATTCTAGAAACATTAGCCAGAGCAATTAGACAAGAGAAAGAGATAAAAGGGATAAGGATAAGAAAGTAAGAAGTTAAATTCTCATTATATGTAGATGACATGATACTCTACAGAAATGATCCCAAAAGTTCCACAAAAAGACTTCTAGATTTAATAACCAAATTCAGTACTGTAGCTGGATACAAAGTCAACCCTAAAAATTCAGTAGCCTTCCTGTACACAAATAACAAACTCATTGAGAGAGGAATTAGAAAACTACAATTTTCATAACAACATCCAAAAAAATGAAATACCCAGGAATCTAATAAAGGAAGTAGAACACTTTTACATGGAAAACTATGGTACTCTGAGAAAGGAAATTAAAGAGGATATCAGGAAATGGAAAGGTATCCCTTTCTTGGGTAAGAAGAACCAATATAGTGAAAATGGCCATACTTCCAAAATTGTTATACAGATTTAAAGCAATTCTTATCAAAATTCTAATAGTATATCTCACAGAATTAGAAAAAAATAATCCTAAAGTTCATTTGAAACCAGAAGAGATCTATAATAGCAAAGGCAATTATGGGCAACAAAGTCAAGGCAGAGATATGACAATTCCTGACTTGAAATTATACTACAAAGCTACTGTGATAAAAACAGCATGGCACTGGCAAAACAAAAATAAAAACAGGACCAAGGGAACATACTAACAGATACAGAAACAACTCCAGACATACTCAGCCACCTCATCTTTGACAAAGGAGCTGAACACCTTCACTGGAAAAAGATGGTCTTTTTAATAAATGGTACTGGAAAAACTGGCTTTCCACACCCTGAATATTGAAACTAGACCTGTATCTTTCACCATGCACTAACCTAAAATCAAAATGGATCAAAGATCTAAATATTAAAACAGAAATACTAAATCTGCTGGAAGAGAGAATAGGTAGAAGTCTCCAAGACATTGGTGTAGGCAAAGACTATGAGCAAAACCTCAGTTGCACAGGAACTACCACAAAGAATCAACAACAGGGATCTCATCTTATTAAAAAGTTTTTGCACAACAAGAGAAACCACCAACAGGATGAAGAGACAACCCACAGTGTGGGAAAAAATTCTTGCCTACTGTTCCTCAAAGGACTACTATCTAGAATATATAAAGAACGCAAAAGTCAGATCCCCTCAAATTTGAAGACCCAATCCAAAAGCAGGCATCTGAAATTAATAGATACTTCTCAGATGAAGAAGTAGAAATGGCCAATAAATATATGAAAAAGTGTTCAACATCACTGGTCCTTGGAGAGATGCAGATGAAAACAACATTGAGATTGTACCTCACCTCAGAAAGAATGGCTGCTATCAAGAAATCAACCAATAACAAATGCTGTGGGGCTGTGGGGAAAAAGTAACCCTTCTCCACTGCTGGTGGGCATGTAGACTGGTGCAATTGTTACTGAAAGAATCAGTGACACACAGAGAGGCAGTAGAATGGAAGAAAAATGACAAATTTACTTGTTGATAAGGGTTTGCACATAAGCTGTGCCTGGATCAATGATGTACTGGGTTACAACTCCTCTTTTCATAGGATTTTACAGCCTTGACTTCATTTGGGTGGTTACATTTCATTCTCACAGTTCAAATCATGATCACAGGACAGTTAACTTTCAACCCAGATGTAACAGTTCTTTGCAGTTGGGGAGTTTACCTTTAAGATTTGCCTAGTTATTTATTCTAGTCCGTAGGAAGAGAGGCATTCAGGGTCAGGGGAGCAAACATTAGTGATGGGTTCTTTCATCTAGACACTCTTACAATCATGTGGCTCCAGTGTCTTTGGAGCTCAAGGTCTTGATGTGCCCTGTTATCTCAGGGTAAGACCAAATGCCTCATTCAGCAATTAGTGCCTTTGGTGCCCATCAGTTCTGAGCAAAACAAACTGCTGTTAGAGACAGCAGAAGCCATTTTACATTGTAACACTTTATAGGTTTTTGCTATTTATGAAAGTTTTCCCTATCACAACCACTGTGGAAATCAAGGTGGAGATTTCTTAAAGGACTAAAACTGGAGGTTCCATTAGACTTCCCCTTGTTGGTATCTTCCCAAAAGAATTAAAAGAATTGGGTCAGGGACTTAGCTCAGTGGCGCTGCCACCTGCCTCACAAGTTCAAGGTCCCAAGTTTGATCCCCAAGCAAACAAACAAAAAAATTAAAAGAATCATACTACGCAATATAGGCACATCGATAGTCATAGCAGCACAGTTTGTAATAGATAAATCTTGGAAACAGCCCAAATGCTCAACCAATGAATGGATAAAAAAGATGTGTTTTTATACAATGAAGTACTACTGTGCCATAAAGAAGGATGAGCTTGAGACATTTATAGATAAATGGATATGCCTTGAGACCATACTCTTATGAAAAATAAATCAAACACGCAGTTTTAAATACTGCATTGCTTCTCTGGTGTAAGAAACCAAAAGTTGAAATAAGGACTAAAATATAATAGATATTGCGAAATGGGGAGAAAATGTTCAATTGGGAAGAGGAACAAGGGAGGAGGGAGGGGAAAAAGAAAGAAGGGACAAGAAAAAAGAGAAAAAGGAAAAAATGGAAACAAAGCACTTGTACATAAGGGAGGAGGGGTGGGGGAAAATAAGAAACAAGGTATATCATGTACTGGTACAAATTTCCTATGATAAATGTTATCGTTATGTATATCTAAAATACTGATAAATGTTTTGCTAAACAAAACAAGTTATGCCAGGCAAAGATAGTACACAAATAAAACTTGGCCTTCAGAAAGAGTTGTGTGGGGGAAAAGAACGTAGCATTTGTTGCCTATCTACCAGATACCAGGCACTTTTTCCACATTATTTCATTAAATCTTCATAATAATCTAAGAGAATGGTATTTTAGGGCTAAGGCTACAGTTCAGCAGTAGAGCATTTGCCTAGCATGTACAAGGCTCTGGGTTTGACCTGTAGCAATAGAAATAAAAGAATGACATTTTATTGACCAGGAAACAGAGCCTAATGAGGTTAAATGACGTACTGAAGGTCATATGGCTAGGAATGAACACAGCAAGGATACCATCTCTATGTTTTTCCTGCCCCTGACTTGTTAGAAATCCAGAATAGGGTGCCCAGGCTGATATTATGAAAATACAGCATTATTTAATTGAAAAGAAATTGCGGCTCCAAGTGAGGCAAAAATGGTGCAGCTAGTATCTTTCAGGCAGAACTGAGAACTCCAAACTCTGGGCAGGATTACCTAAGGTGTATTCTACGGAGCTATGCTGTGAACAGCAGAAACAGGCAGGGATGTCTTTGCATTGTGTCACCCGCAGAAGGGCCACACATGATACTGACTGATGGAGAGCTACCTGTACCACGTTGACTGGAACACCCATGTTGACTGGAACACTGCCCCGGAGAGACTCCCTGGACAGTACCCCAGCGATCACTGCAGGATCCATGCAGTACTTCCGGCCAACCATCTGCACCATGGGCTGGTATCTCAGCAGGTAAGGCAGGTCTATTTCAGCCAGCCTTTCAGAAGCACGGACTCCTAGAAGCAGGAGGAAGGATACAGTTCAGGGTAACTTACTCAAAAGGGAGCCGGTGAGGAGAGAGAGACCTGGTAGCCCAGGGTTTCATCCTAAATCCCCGGTGACACTCCCTGACCTGAGATTAAGATCCTCTTCCTGAGATTGAGCCAGGGTACCTTCCATGCCTCTCCTGAGACAGATGTCCTCTGTGGCCACCCCTCAGTCAGGCTTCTGATGCAATTCTGTGGCCATGGGCACTACTGGGCCCCTCCTAATCACCCCAGACAGGGTTCCCATCAAAATGTTCAGTGCCCATCCCTCTGCCAGGTGGGCATATACTGTAGAGGGAGTTCCGCTAAACACTTCAAGAAGTCCTTGGAGGCCCGCCCCCTCAATGGCTTTGCCTGATTGGCCACCTTTCCACTCCTAAGTGACACCAAGAAATCACGTGTGTTTAACCCCTTATCTAACAAGAATGCTAGGAACAATGAAAATTGACACTAATTTAGCTGGCTGGCCTCACCTTCTAAGCATGTATGGTTTATGAAGCACTCTCATTCCATGGCACTGATCAGAGTTCACCACAACACTATAAAGATTGTCACCCCCACCATTCAAAGGAGGTTTGGGGAAGCTGAGTGACTTTGTTGGAGAAGCACAGCCAGGACTCTGAAAAGGTCTTTGGAGTCAAGGTCCAGTGTTCTCACCATTCCTTGGCTTGGGTCATAGCAGCAGCCTAGAGGCTGCATCAAAAGAGCAAGAGGAGATGGAGATATAACTACCACAGTAGGTCAGGCCATAACGTCTTCCAATCCCACAGGATGCTCCAGGGGTGTCCAGGGCTCGGATGTTCCCGTAGCACCCCCAGTTGCTGCTTTCAGATGAGTCTGCAGATTGAGAGAGCTTTAGCTTTAGGCACTGCACTAGAATAGTCCTCACCATCCTTCTGTTTACAAATGAAATGACATTAAAAAAGGCAACTATGACTGATGAATAATAAGAATTTGAGTCTGTAATCAAAACTATAGGAATTTATCCAACAGTATCCTAAGAAATTATCACAGACAATGCTATGATACTAAATTCTCCCCTCCTGTCCTGCAGACATGAGGAGCTACTGCGGCAGTTCTGATCTTTGCAAAGCTCAGGGGCTGTCTGATGCTGCTGGGTATGGGTCTTGGAATAAATCAGAGATTATCTGTTTCCTGAACTCTAGTCTTCATCTTATCTCCCTCAGCGTACTCTGAAACATTCACGACTCCTTGGTCCTGCGAGATGTTCATGGAGAACATCTAGAGAAACACAGATAACACTAGAGTCTCAGGGAATCTCAACTCAGACCCCGAGGAAAGTCACTGCCCATATACTTCACCTTCATAGCTTCACCTTCTCTTGGTGCATTCTAGATGGAGACCCTAGGTTGAAAAGAGGGGGTGTGCATGTGAGGCATAGGGCCAGGTCTCTACATGGCAGGGTCTCTCTTCTGCTTTTTCCCTGTCTCTCTTTGCATCTTTCTTGTTTTTGTTTTTTGTTTTTTTTTTTTTTTTTTTTTTTTGTACTGGGGATTGAACTCTGGTCCTTGCGCTTGCAAGGCAGGCCACCAAACCGCTGAGCTAAATCCCCGGCCCTGCATCTTTCTTTACTGGGAGTTTAGTCGCCACTGAAAGGGAGATGTTGTTTTAGACACTACTGAAATTTTACAAAGGCCCTGTAAGAGAAGAGTGTTTCTTCTTTTCACACCTGAATGAGGGTTGATGAGTACTAATAATAGATAACTGAACCTCTATATCTGTGGGTTCTGAACCTATGGTTTCTTTCTTTCTTTCTTTTTTTTTTTTTTGGTACTGGGGATCAAACTCGGGACCTTGCACTGTGAGGTAGGTGGTGGAACCATTGAGCTAAATCACCAGCTCATCTGCACCTATGGTTTCAACTAATTGGAAATAAAAAATTTTTAGGAAAAATATTGCCTGTTCTGAACGAGCACAGACTTTGGTGCTTGTCATTATTCACTAAGTAATACAGTTTAACAAACATTTGCATAGCCTTTGTATTATATTAGCAATGATATGTAATCTAGATAGGTAACTTAATGAGGATGGGAGGACTAGCGCAGGTTCTGTGAAGACGCCACTCCATTTCATAGAAGGGACTTGAGCGTCTGAAGATCTGGGTATCTTGTATCCTGACTCATGACTATAAATTCACAGTGGGGACTGGATAAGGGCATGTGAGCCAGTAATAAGATACCTTTACGTGCCAGGAAATTGTTCCCTGTAAGAAATTTCTCATCACTGTAAGTCAATAAGAACTTCTCAGTAGAGTCCTTTCTGAAATAGTATTTTTTTCAATAATAAGGATTTTTTTCTTTTCTATCATATAATATTCATATCATATTCGTGATACATAATACATTCATCTTATTCTTTGACTCAAGCATGTTGCCTTGTCAAATCTTAATGATTTGGACATCTTTGGAAATACATCTACCGCATATATCAATATGTGGTCCATTTGTTTGCATAAATGCGTTTCTAGGTTAAGTGTTCTTATGGCCTCAAGGGGTCAATGTCCAGTAATACTAGTATTTTAGAGTAAATGCTTCTACCTCCCAAACTTGGGATGAGTGATGTGGAAATGAAAAGACCTGGTGCTTTATGAGTATATTAAAAATTGAACAAGCCAATGTGTTCTTTTAATTTTTTAAAACCAGTACGCTTTTGTCTTTCTGATTGGTCACAAATGTCCTCAAGTCATGCTTGGTTGTCACTCCTTGCTCCTGCCCTTGTGCACTGCTCCCTAGCCACATTCTGTGATGCTCAACTTTCCTCATATTCCTGGTGCTTAGCACCTTGTAGGAATTTAAAAATATTTGTTAAAGGACTGAGCCAATGAATGAATGAATGTAAGGCATTTTTAAATTTAGAGAAAGGAGAAGTTTTGTACCTTCTGAGGAACTATGATTCCTCATTTTATTTATCAAAGAACTAATGCTTTCACTTTTTGTCCCAGCTGCAAGGAACGTTAGGCCCAATGCAGAAGCACAATGGCAGCAGCTGGGTGGTTTATTGGCTTGGGCCCATCTTGACAGCTTTTCTACTAGTTTTCCATTTGAATTACATAAATCTTATTGCTGCAACCACTTCAACCTTTCAGTGGAATACACGGTCTATAAATAAATTCAACCGATACTTTTTATAGTGGGAAATTGGTCCTTATTATTGGTGTATGATTAAAGTCTGGGCTCGAGCAACCCTGTTTTAAAGTCCACCCCGAATTCTGGGGAAACCCAACCTTTCATGAGGTATTGGGGGAGAGACTGCTTGTCAGTGACCATTCCTAACTCCAGGGTTTACTGGGCATTTTAGAAGAAAGATAACATTTCCGCTGCAATTTAGGGCATTACAGTACCACTATGTTCTTGTGCTTCCTTGTCCCATCTCCAAGGTGGTTTGAAAAATAAAACTCACTCACCAGTCAGGGCCAGGAGGCCCAGAAGCAGCCACAATACAGACATATTGAAGATCTGGTTCCGCTGCTCCTGAAATGCTTTGAAAATGAACATTAGCTTGAAGATGTAAAAAGTCCATCATTGTCATTATAGTGTGTAACATTTCTTGGCAGGGGAAAATGAATGGAACAGGTTTTCCCATATCAGAAGTAGGAAAAACAATGAGCAAAATCACCATCATACACACACATGAAGCAAAAGTAGGACAAGTGCTCCATCTTTCCTTAAAGAGGAGATTTCTACTTGTACCACAGGGATGAGACACAGCATCAAGACACCGAGAGCCAGCAAGAAGTCAAGATACTTTCATTCTGGATGACCAGAAATACCAGGACCCACTCAAGTCCCTGAAAAGCCAACTTTTGATGTGTCTTATCCAAAGGGCCTCTTCATTACCCAACGATAATGTGCAAAGAAGAGTTTTGGGTTGCTGGTGTCCCTGCTTTGGGTTCTTTGCCCTTTAGGTAGGAGAACGGGTCAATTGTTCTTGGTGCCTCGGGACATATGCTGATTCTTTACTTGGAGATGAAGGAAGGAGTCAGAAGTCATTCCCCATTGCTCTTGTCCCCACATCTCCAGATCACCTTAGTCACCTTGAATGGTGTTCTTTGTTCTTCCTCTTTAGCACACTCCTAGCCCACCCACGCTGGGGATCCAATCCGGGGTCTTCACACTGAGGTATATCCCCAGACTTTTTAAAAATTTTATCACAGGGTCTAAGTCACTCAGTTGCCTAGGCTGGGCTCTTAACTTGCAATCCTTCTGCCTCAGCCTCCCAGAGTTCTGGGATTATAGGCATGCACCACCATGCCCATCTTGTAAAAACTCTTGAGCCAGAACTCAGGAGGATAGAAAGATAACCACCTGAGAAGCCAGGTCAGGGGCAGGGGCCCTAGATGAACTCAGCAAGTGCTTGCTCGAGGGGAGAATGGATAACCACCCATGGTCAAGCATGTGCTCCCTGCTTTCTCTCTCTCAGCCCAATGCCTCCTCTCCACATTTTGCACCTTGCATGAGTACAAGGAGCCCCAGCTCTCCCAGCACCCACTACACACGCACACACACACACACACCAGAACAGCTCACAGTTGGCTGGACCCCTGCCCCACAGCATCCACCTCCACCAACCTTTTCTGTTGTCTTTCAGGATCAGCAGAGCCCACAGCCTGTCATTTGGAGTTATTACTATCATTACCTGCAGGAGCCTGTGTGGCAACTTGGTGCTTTGCATATTTCTTTTGTGGTGTTTAGAAACAAACCTAGGTCCTTGCTCAGGCAAGATCTCTACTATTAAGCTGTAACCCCAGCCCTCTTTTGGTTCAAAGTTATTTTTATGGGCAATTTCCTCCAAATACTCAGGAAGACATGATGTCCTCAGATAGAAAGTTCCATAATAGTCATTGTTGTTTTGGTGGTTTATTTGTTTTGCGGTACTGGTGATTAAATCCAGGGCCTTCACAATGAGCTACATACCCTATAGCCCTTTGAAATTTCATTCTTTGCTTTTAACACAGGGTCTCACTAAGACACTCAGTTGCCCAGGCTGGGCCTCTAACTTGCCATCTTCCTGCCTCAGCCTCCCAGAGTGCTGGGATGACAGAAATATTCCACCACAGCTAATGAGTTCCATCTTCTTAAAGGAGCAGAGGGCCTTCAGATGAAGCCACACTTTTAGCCTCTTTTCCCTGCAACATTAGGGTGGTCTGTGGATTTTGCTTAGTTGAACAGAAAATGTCACGCTCAGTTGTCAGGAAGGTACAGGAACTTAGGTTTTTAGCTGTGTTGGTGGAACCCTAGGATTGAATCCACAGGAATGAATTATTCAGCATCCCTGAGCCCCCCGCACTGATTGCAAGAGGACAATCAATTCAGGAAAAAAGAATGGAGAAAGCTGCTCTGGCACAGAAAAAGCCCACAGTCTCATGAAATCTGTCTTACACATGTATCTCACTGGTTTCATGGAAAGGAGCCTTAGAAAAAAGCACTGCTTGCAATCAAATGCTAAGCCTAGGGTGTTTCACTCTTTCCAGGCTTTTCTAGGAAAGAAAGATGCTTCCCCTTGGAAACTCAACACAGCTTTTGTTGCAACATGAGAGCCACCTTATTTTCCAAACACAGAACTGACTTCTGTGCTGAGCAGGAATGCCTGAGTTTGTGCAAATAAATGTGCCAGTTATTAAGTAGCCCAGTCACTTTCTGGTTGTCCATGAGACCAGAATCTTTTTCAGTTACATCAGGGAAGAGCAAGAAGTGTCAATGCACTTCTCATATGAATGGGCAAAATGTTCCACCCCAAAACCTATAAACATAGTAGTAAAAGGAATCCAAACTCCATGACCCAACTTCACAGGTGCCCAAAAGCACTATTTGGAAGGAAGTATTGAGGCATCATGGGGTGTGCCCGTGGACTGTCCACTGGTTACCTAGAGTGAATTTATTAATACCTCTGTGGCTCCCTGGACACTATGACAGTGCCAGTCCAGGTCAAATATGGCATCTTGATGCCAAGCACAATATATATGGTAGCATCACTCTTCTGCCACCTTGAAGAGCAAGCCAGTAGCTCACAGCAGGGGGCTGTTAACAGGCCGGAGCAACGTGCCACCCTAGAAAGTGGCAACCAGAGCCAAGTTCCTGGTGGCCTTGATCAGGATGTCTTCCTCTACCTAACTTCTTTCCACGACATTTTCTAATTCTCAAAGCATTGTTTAGATTCATAAGAGACAAGAATCATTCCTTCCTTTGCTCAACAGTTTTCCTGGAAAAAGTAGAAAGAAGGGACTTTGATCTTTGTGGTTCTCGCTATAGAAATCCCATTCCTTTTCCATGAATGCTCTTGATCTTCATCTTAACCTTGAATGAGAGCACCCCAGGTCCTCGGGGCCCTCCAACTAGCTTGGAATTGTGCTGCATTAAATACCCCGACATGCTGAGAGATGAGGGTGGCCCTGGCTCACTGTGGTCCGCATTTGATCCTGAAGGATTCAAGAAGTGCTCTGTCTGCGTTAGGCGGGGTCTCCCACTCCAAACTGTGTTGTTGCCTTGTGGTTGCTAATGAGTCCCCACCTGCTCCCTGAGGGCTGAGGGCCCTTTCCAGGAGCATCATGTCTCAGTCATTACCCATCCTGCTGTCTTGTTCTTCCCCTGACTCCCACCCCCCAGCAACTCTCTGGCCCATTATTTTGCATCAACAATTTGCATCAACAGTCCTTAAATTAAAAGGATGACAGCAACAACAGTCACACATGCAAAATGCTTCTGCCCTGGAAGGCACTTTCCCAAGAAAAAAAGAATCTAACATTTTAGCATAACGTAGAAGGCAGCAGTGTGACAGCTCATTTCAAACTGTCACTGTTCACAGACTGCTTTTTTATACCATCTGTGGAAAAGCATATTTGCTGAATTTGGACTGTGAGCCACGATGACCAGCCCAGAAAACCTCAGAAGGGTAGACTAGTTCTCTTGCCTCTCTCAAGGGAAATCCTTTCCTTGTTGAGAAGACTGAGCCATGAAAGGAGCTTCTTTCTGCTGCACCTGCTTTTCCTCACTTGACCCATTTGGGTTTCCCAGAGCTGAGAGCCCAAGGATAGCTGTTTTCCTCATGGTGGAGACCTGTTCTGGAGTTGCCCCTTTTCAACAAAGGACAAATAAGAGACTCTGGTCTCTTTGTTCCATCGATAGACTCACCTATCCTTTTACTCTATTAGCCAAGACACCAACTGGTAGGCACACTGGCCTTAGTGCTTCCTCAGCTTCCAGAGAACATAGGCCTCTGTTGTAGACTCACCAAGTGTCTGGGTTAACATAACACTGGCAATATTGAACGCGAGGGCAGGGAAGAGATTTGTAATTTGGTGAAATACAAACACCTTACTCCTCTGGCTCTGAATTCACAGAAAAGCCATCCCACTTGACCTGTGACTGCAATGCACACATATTTCTCTTCTCCCATTCTTTGTTTGTACATGCACACAAATCCTAAAGAAAACATATATTGGCCCTAAAAGAAATCTACAGCTGCATAAGCATTGTAATGAACAGGAAAAAAATTATTCATCATTTACACATCTTTTAAAGCTTGAGTTTTCACTGCAAAGTCTGTGAGTTTCATCTGATCCAATTTTTCTTATTTACTCTACAGCAGAACACAACCATTATCAGTCCACCACCATACAATGGAGTTTTTCACCCTGTTAGCCCGGTGCAGGTTCTATACCTGTTTTACACTCACCTGTCTTTAGTTAGCTCTTAGCCTTAGAGGCAGTGAATCCACAGAGCTTTATATACAACTCCATCCTGCTGCTGCTTTTTAGAAGAGTTGACCTCACCCAATTATAAGATTTATAGCTAAATCCCATAAATTATAGTAATAATCATAATAATTACAAATACTTTGAACTTATATAAGGCCTTTTATTCAAGAATGTCCTGGCATTTTTGCAAACATTAACCAATTAGTTTCTTACCACACCTCAGAGTGGAGATCCTAATTGTAGGTTCCTGTGAATACTTTAGGTCTGGCATTTGTCTTTATTCACACGTTTCTGGGAACAGGGCTAAGTAAGAAAGAAAGGAAGGATGGAGAAATAAAGTGAAGGGTAAGGAAGAGAAGAAGGGAGATTGAGACAGAATGAGACAGAGAGAAGGGAAAACAGAAAGAAGGAAGGAAGGAAGGAAGGGATATTTGGACCAAGCAGAGCTTCTAGGCAGGGGTCACTGATTGCACATTCCGCACTCAGACTTTGATTAGGATTTTGCTGTTCTTTACCCATGGCTGAGATGGTGAAATCACAAGACAGGACACCACAATCAACAATCCAGACCCCAACACCCAGGGAGTCCCCAAGTCCTAAATTTGGGAGATGAGCATGGGAATCCTCAGCTCCTCTTTGTGACAGGCAGAGTTAGGGTAAAAAGTAGAGAAATAATATATTGCATTAAAGGTCACAGCACACCCCTCCCCATGGGTCCCTTTCTCTCTATTTTGTCAAATAGTGGCTAGCACACAGCCACAATTAAAACTGATTACAGTGTGAAGAAATCTGGGGATACCCTGGCCTCGACAAAGGCACCATGTCATCAGCACTGAGGCCCACTGCTGCCCAGCGTCCTGGAAATTTCTCTGGTCAGCAACCAGCACGTTGCCTGGCAACCTCTCCACCAAAATTATGTTCACCTTTGTTCTGAGCCGTGTTCAGTTCTCAGCCAGTTCCCTTATGGACAACCTTCCTTTCAAAGATCTAATATATGCCCACAAGTCCTGTCCCAGACAAAAGGAGGATCCTAGAAGCCAATGGGGGCGGATGGGGGAGATATTGAAAAGAAGGCTTAGCCGGTTGAGGAGTGGAGCATCTATAGAGCCAGCTACTTAGGAGGCTAAGGTAGGAGTTAAGAAAACTTGGGAGGCTGAGGGAGGTGGGTCACGAATTCAAATTCTGCCTGAACAATTTAGCAAAACCCTGCCTCAAAAAATAAAAAAGGTGGTCATAGGTGCAAACAAATAATGGAAATATCATGGAAAAATAAAAATAAAAAAGGTGGAGATGTCACTCAATACAAAGGCCCTGGGTTCAATCCCCAGTGCTGCAAGAAGGAAGAAAGGAAGGAGAAAAGAGAGGGAGAGAGAGAGAAAAAAAGAGAGATGAGAGAGAGAGAGAGAGAGAGGAGAGAGGAGACATCTGGACTTAGTGAGCCTAAATATCATAGAAGCAGCTCGAGCTAGTCCCCTTCCCACCCCAGGCCAGGCCAGCTGTGGCTGCTGCTCATCTCAACACTGCCCCCCACACAGGCGGTACTTCACAGACTCAGGCAGGTTTGTGTACTCAGGATGAGTTTGTGTCTTGAATAAAGTCAGCCGTATTATTCTCACCCAAAGTAGCACAAATCAGTCACCCTAAACTCCTGAAACGAATACAGAGTTTAATAAATTACCCTGGGGGGCTCCAAACAAGAAAATCATTCACACGTCACAAAAACAAACTTCCTAAAAGCCCTGTTTGTTCACCTTTCTGATAGTGTCAGAAAGTATCAGCTCCCACTCATACTACTTCTCCTCTTCTTTCCCAGGCATCTTATCTGCTGGTCCCTCTTGGTGTTTGCTCTTACTCCAGAAATGGAACAAATATCACACATACACATAAATTATCATATGTAAATATCTACATACAGGTTGAAAGCATTTATTGAACTTATCAGATTTTTTTGCAAATGTCTCTTCTCTCTTCCACATTTAATCATCTGAGTAGGTCTAGGCTGATGACAAAGACTTTCTCCTCTCTTGCCCAGAGACATTTGGGCCCTAAGTACGGACTACTCCTTAAGGCAGGTACTTCCTGGACTCTTGTTTTTGTTTGTTTGTTTGGTACTAGGGATCGAATTCGGGACCTTGAGCTTACATGGCAGGCAGTAGAACCACTGAGCTAAATCCCCAGTCCATGACCTCTTGTTCTTCTGTCCCACCCTACTGTGTTGGACTTTCTGTCTGTCTTTAGTCCTAATGGAGCTACCATCTTTGGTTGCCATCTGGTCTCTGAGAAATGGCTTCTAGTGAACCCCACCTCCCTGGGATGATTTGCAACTCCTCCTGCACTGCACTTCTTCTAAACCTAAGAATCCCCGTGGCCTAGGGGGCATTTTCCACACAGCCTCCTAGATCCTCTAAAGAAAAGTGCCAGTCACCTGGCATGTAAAGGTACAAGATCCCAGTAATGAATGTAACTGTACTGTCTACCTAGAACGTACCAATAAATTAAATTAAAAATAAATAAAAATGCCAGTCATATTGGGTTTTCAAAATAGTCCTCTGGTTGCTGATTGGACTGGAGATAACAATGCTCCAAGGGAGTCTGGGGATTTAGCTCACTGCTGCTACTGCCTGCCTCACAAGTGCAAGGTCCTGAGTTCAAACCCTGATACAAAGAAAGAAAGAAAGAAAGAAAGAAAGAAAGAAAGAAAGAAAGAAAGAGAAAGAAAGGTTCAAGGGACTAGTTAGGAGACATAGAAGACCAGAGGAGTGGTGAAAGTTGGACCAAGACAATGGTTAGGAAAGGGGAGTAGACATATTGGCCGTGTATTTTAGAAATGGTACTAGGGGCTAGGAATGTGGCTCAGTAGTAGAGTGTTTGCCTAGCACCCATGAAGCTCTGGATTCAATCCCCAGCCCTGAAGAAGGAGGAGGAAGAGACGGGGTGGGGGGATTGACAGAACTTAGGGTGGAGCTAGATACTAAGAATGAAGGAAAGGGAGAGCACATAGGCCTGATAGAATAGTTCTGAGTCTGAAATATCAGAGACGGAGCAGATTCACACAAGAAGATTAAGAGTTAACTTTTAGACACTGGAATTTTGCAGCATGTTTCCTGCCCCCCAGGAATTACTCTCCTATTTTCAATCTTCTTGCAACAGAGGTGAATGCCACAGGAGTAGTCCCACTGTCACATGAACCTGCTTCTTGGCCACAGTCGCTCCAACCAAAGTGGAATAATGTGGCCTAAGAGAAAGCGCAGAACCAAACTGCTGAACTGACCCATGGATCTTAGATCACTCATTGTTAGTTAAGGGCAGAGATCAGCAACCTAAGGGCCCTGGCTGTTTTATCACTGCTGGAACATTACCAAGGCACTCACACATTGTCCAAGGCTGCCTTTGTCTACAAGGAGCAGAGGTGAGACCACTTGCAACAGAGTGGTCACATGGCCCTCAAGCCACTTTGGAAATTACCAATCCTGGCTCTAGAATCTCCATTTGATCTGAGGGACAAAACAAACAACTAGAGAGAAAGATGAAATAGCTGCTCATGAAGAAGGTGCAAGAATTGAAGAGTCTGGATAGCATCCAAAGACCAAATTCCAAAAGGCCTTGGGGTCCAATCACACTCCATGCCCTCAAATTCAATGGAAACACCTTAGTTGGCTCAGACTAACATCCTCTTCTTATTTAAGCCAGCTTGAGCCAGGCTGTTATTTGCAACCCAAGGACACTGCTGTTTAACTTATCCACTTACTCACTTATCCCTTGTTTTTCATTCAAAAATTAGTGGATACCTGATCCTGAGGCTCACATGATGCGGAGAGGCCCATGTGAAGCTTATACGGTGTACCCTTGAGTTACAACCAGCCTGACATATGAACGACTTGGAATTTTAGTTTTAACTTACAAACGGAGTCTTGAGTTATGACCTGAATGCCAGCTGCTTGTGCTTCCAGATGGTCTCAGATACAGATTTAACCCTTAAAGAGCTCAGGAAGGAGCATTACAACATCCTCTCCTGTGTGGGGTTCATTGAGAAATCCCAGGCCAGTGTCTCTCTAAGGACACTGACATCTGCCTGTGTACATAAGAGAGACTTTGAAGGCTGTGCAGAGGAGCCTGAGACTTCAATTGAGTGACTTGAGTTACAACCAGCCCTTGAGAACAAATTGAGCTCCTAAGTCAAGGATCCACTTATCCCAATATAATGAGATGGGTTTCAGGTGTCTTGAGACAGCTGAGTAAAAATGTCACAATGGCAGCTGCAGCTCAGAAATGAGGTCTGGAGTGAAGACTAAATTTGGGAGTCACTGTTTTATATATATATAAGGGGACTTAAAGACAGGAAAAAGAAGGCATTGATTAGGAAGAAGGTGTCAAGTGAGAACTAACATGTGTTCATGACCAGTCTCCAAGGAACTACAATATTTAGGGATTGAATGGAGAGAATGAATAAGAGTGCACCTCTGTAATCCTGGCACTTGGGAAGCTTGAGACAGGAGGATCACTGCAAGTTTGAGGTCAGCCTGGGCTACACAAAGCTGGCTTGAACTGCATAGTAAGACCCTGTCTCAAAAACAAAACAAAAAAAGAATGCCTAAGAGAGGCTATCAAGAAGAAAACCCAGTGAAGCATGAAATCATGGAAGACAAGCTAAGAAATTGCCTGAGGAGTAAATTGTACATTTATCAAATGCTGTTGAGAAGAAAAGATGAAACTGAAAATAAGTTATTGTATTTAGCTACATAGAAGCTACTCATTAACCAGGCGAGACCAACTTTAATAGATACTTTGTTGTAAGTAACTAAAACCTTGACTCAGATTGATTTCAACACTGAAGATTTCTTTCCTCATACAACAGGAAGCCCAGGGGTAGGAGGAGTTTCAGGGGTGGTTGATTCAGTGGCCTAACAATATCCCTGAGCACCTGGAATCCTTCTGTCTCTCCACTCTGCTTTCTTTTATGTCAACTTCATCCTAAGGCTCCTTTTTCACCAACCTACCACCCAAGAAACCAGCAAAGCTTTCCTCGTGTCTTATTAGCTCCAACTGAGTCACATACCCATCCCACCATGGTTATAAAGGACCCCTATAACTGGAACTAGGGAATATGGTATTATCATGAACTAAGTCCTGGGTTTAGACCCAGGACAAGAAAGGAGTCCTAGATGGAGTCAAATCCCTCCAAAGCACCTCATCTCAGGAGGCTGAGGCAGGAAGATCACTGCAGTGAGCCTGGGCTACACTGTGAGTTCAGATAGATAAAGGTAAGTCAAGGAAAATCAGGTTAGTTGCAGAGAGAAGGGAGATAATGTGGTGACAGGCAGATTTGGAGAGGGAAACATTTTTATTTTTATTGTGACTGAACCCAGGGCCTTCACATTGAGCTACATCCCTAGGCCTTTTTTATTTTTTAACTTTGAGACATGTTCTAAATTGTGCAGGCTTGGCTCAAATTTATGACCCTCCTGCCTCAGCCTCCCAGAGTGCTGGGATTACTGGCATGTGCCAGTATTTATTATTTATTTTTACAAGAAGAGCTACTAAAGTACCTTTGAACACAAAAAGGAGGGATCCAGCTACAGAAGAGGTTGGAAACACATCAAGAAAAGCTTGGGAGTTGGATACACATCAAGAAGAGCTTGGGAGTCCTGAGACTGGGTGATGGCATGGCTTCTACTGGGAAATGGGCAGCATGCCCAAGGGCACTGACTTTGAAATCTGAGGATTCTTGATGGCCTTGGGAAAGCTCATATCTCTGAGCCAATCTCCTTGGCTTCTAAAATGGGGATATTGTGCAAATTAAACAAGATAGTTTTTAGTTTTCTTCAGAAAACTGCTTCCTGTCCACCCCCCAATCATATTAAGCCAGTGACAAACATCTAGTTAAATGTTGGATTGGCTTTTCCTTCTGTGGGACCTGGTAACCCATTAAAGGAGTGTGGAGAAGGAGAAAAAGCACTATAAATTTCTATCTGCAATGCTGAAGCTGTTTTCATCAAATAGCCTCCTAGTCCCTTACCAAAGACTCAACAACGTCCTTGTGGAGCTCATGGAGGTGGCAATTAAATGTGTCCTGATGACAAGGACATTGGCTACCCAGAAAATGTTGCTGTGGGCAGTGTCCTCTTCCTAATTAAAGGAAGGACCGAGATTTCATGGTCCACAGTCACCTTTGACAGCTTCACGAGGTCTTGGACAGCTCTGGCCACAGATGCCAGGAAGGCAGCAGAAGGACAGAATTCAGGAAAAAGGGGCTGAGAGTAAGCCAGTAGTGCTGGCTTTGGACACCACTGACCTGCTGTGCTTTATTTTGGAAGTCACTGAATTTCTTGCAAAGTTTTTCCTTTGGTGACACAGGAAAAAAACAATCCATTAAACAAAACCAAAAACCAAATGAAACCAGAGCTTTTTCCTACTTAGCTCACTGGAATGGTCTGAACTGTTTTCAGCTAAGGATGTTTGGAGATTAGAATCTTCTTGAGTTGTCACAGTCCTGAGGTAGCTGTTGGTGTTCAGTGGTTCCCTGAGACGTGCTGTTGGCTGTGCTTGGTGGGAAGCCTCAGCTGGGCCAGGTCTGCGTGTTCTGTGTTATTGCATATGGTGGAGTCTGAATGCTCCCTGTGGCTTTTTACAAGAGGAGACAGCACGTGACAGATGCCATGGTGACATCTTCTGCTCTGCAGATATATGCTCTGCTAATGTCTTTCAGGGACTGAAAATCTTTGCCTTCTCCTGAGTCTGTTCCTAGACACACTATTGGGATTCAGCATGTTCTGTCACAGTGCGGACCCAGTAGGTATTAGGGGTGGCGTGTGATCACTTGCTCACATGGCAGACAGACCCAAGGGGGCCTTTCTGCTTCCAAATCTTGGAAAGCCCTTGACAGTGTTTTCTGAGAGCAAAGGAAGGAAATGATGGAATCTAGATCAGTTCATTGCTAAAATGTGTGGATTCATTTGAAGGGACTCTGGTCATACAAACCTCGCCAGTGCCCTTCATTATAGATGACTCAAAACATCAGAAACAATAAAACCTACACAATTTTTTTCACAGTTTGACCATGGAATTGTGTGGATTTTGTTTTTAATGTTCTTTTCCCACATCTTCAGAAACAAAAGTCTACATGTGGTCAAGTGTTCTTATTAAAATAAAAAAAAATAAATTCTCCCATTTTCATTAAAATAAGTGAAGGGAATATCTATGGTCAGAAAGGTTTTGACTCCTTCAAACTGTCAGATGGAAAAGGGTAGATGTCTGGACTTACTGCTGGTTGCTGCACAGATAAAAAGGTAAAATCCTTTTTGTTGCTGCTCTTGTGATTGATTCCCGGAAGAGGAATAGATTGGTCACCTTTGCCCAGGAAAACTTCCTATCAGGAAGTGCTGACTTTTCTTAATAGTCAGACTCCTCTTAATTGAGAGGTTTTATCATATTTTTTTGATAGATTTTTTTGAAAACCTTCTATTTTGCATTTCTACTTTTCATCAATGACTAATGTACAACCCCAACCAGTACAAATTACCTTGCGTGTTGAATGATGATTAAAAATGTGTATTTATATAAATTCAGACAAATAAACATGTGCCTTCTGTTGACTTTTCTCTTGTACTTAGTGAATTATCCAAAGGAAATATTTTTCAATAGTCTGAAATCTTAAATTACATGGACCTAAATCACCTTTACCTGAAAGCATTAGGGAGAATAACTGTGAATAAAGGCTTTGCTTTACTTTTAATTTACTTTAGATTTCTTTAATATTATACTCAGAAAAATAATGGGGATTTGAATGATGACCCTGAAATAGGTAGTGTGAGTATGTTTTCAATTTATACTCACATGGCACCTTTTCTCCAGTAAGTGTGAAATAAAATATTGACCCCATGTGACAATACAAAAATATGGCAAATAACAAAGCAAGTGCTTAAATTGGCTATGAAAAGCAGTTCCAGGAAGTAACAACCTTATCTCTTCTGAAATATTTTAATGTGTCCATCCAATAAATGTTTATTTAGAATCTTATTGAGCTACCTGCCAGAAATAAAGTCAACTAAGACATAGCTGCTACCCTCAAGATGTCAGTGACTGATATTTGCTGATATTTCCCCATTTTATGATGGGCTAAAGAGTTAAATCGCTGGCTCTCACTGGAGCCCACATCAAAACCTTCATGTGTGGCTCATAAAACTCCCTAGAATCCATCAGCCTGTCAGTTGCTGATGAAATAATGCTGTGTAAAGTTCTTTATTGTCCACAGGCATGGAAGGTGTGTGACCTATCCAGGAACCAATAAAACCACTGTACAAGCTGTGACTCGGGCAGATTGTCTAAAATACCTCAAATACGAGAACTTGCCCAGAGAATCACCCAGCCCTACCTCACAATTGTTGTTCACTCCCCAGTCTACAAAGAACTTTTGGGGGTGCTGTGGTAATACCTGTGACATATAGGGCAGGGATAATAATTACTCATATTTTACACATGAGGAAATGGTGGCTCTCAATGGACAAATGATGTATCCAGTTAGCAAACCAACAAGGTGCCCTTGGTTGAGTGAGGGAGATTTATTTGCCTTCAGTCATAGGTGCTATAACTCCCTAAGGGGCAGGAACAGCTCCTCCCTTACACTAAGTGGGACTTTTGGGGGTACCATGATTTGAGAACCAGTATCAAGCGAGTCCACACAAAGTTGGTTACTATGTGAGGGCCAGTGGCCCTATGTGGCCATATTGGGTGATTATCCTTGGTGGTTGGGTCACACCATCTGCCTGATGAAGCTTGGGACTTTGTCATTAGCTCAGGCCAGGGAAAGGAGCAGTAGGTCCTACAGCCTGAGTATGGCACCCAGACCAGATGCCCTGTGCTGGATTCCTTCTGCAGAAGAGCATTGTGCTCCTGGGGTTCTTAACCCAAATCTGATCATGATGGAAGCTCCAGCTTCAGTTTCCAAGACTTAGTATTTTCCTGAAGTGGTGCGGAGGGGTGGGATGACCCTGGAAGTTCTGACTTCAACAGTAGGATGTGTTCCCTTTGGAGACTTGAGTTTTCCTTATCGGCAAGCACAGTTCCAACTCATCTGGGGCCTCTTTCATCATGGTTGCTTGACTCAGGGAACGTTGGTTCCTGGGGCTGGGTAGGGCTTCCTATCCACTGGGGGACTCCTCAGAGTAAGACAGCCTTTGAAACTTAACCATTTACTGTTCCTTAAGTGGTGCCTCTGTGGGGCATGAGATGGTTATGGGAGCTACTTGCCATACCATGCACACCCGATGGAGTGAGGGGAAGGCATTTTGGGAGTTCTGGGGGTGTGGATGTTACATGCCTGCCTCCTTAAGCATGTGGCCCTCACCCACATTTTTGTCAGTCTGCTTTGCAATAAGCTAAACAGATTATGGTGTCCTCTGGCCTTTTAGGAGGGGACACCATAGGGCACTTGGGACCGGTTTTCTTTTACTTTTGTTCCACAGAACACCATGGGTGTTTTTGCCCCATAAATTTGAGCATTGGGATCTTTGTTGTGTCAGAGGAACAGGGAGCATCAGAATCATCTAATGGTTTGCATTAGTCAGAATGTGCCAGAGAAACAGAACCAACAGGATACACAGAGAATTTTTATTTATTATTATTTTTGAGATGTGTTTGGAAACAGCCCAATTGCCCATCAACTGGAGATTGGATAAAGATTTTTTTAAATAATATTGAGTCCTACTCAGCCATAAAGAATAAGAAACTGCTGCCAGGGATTTAGCTCAGTGGTGCTGCTGCCTGCCTCACAAGCTCAAGTTTGAGTTTGATCCCTGGTACAAAACAAAACAAAAAAAAACTTGTCAAAAGAACAAGAAACTAGAAACATTTATAGCTAAGTGAACTCACATTGAGGCCATACTCTTAAATGATATTAATAAATCACACATGTGTAAATACTGAATAGTTTCTCTGGTGTGAAAAACTAAAAGTGTAAATAAGAATCAAAATGTATAATCGATATTGTATAATAGGAAGACAATGTCTTAAAGAGTAGAGGAAGTGGGAGGGATAGAGGAAGGGTAAAAAGGGAAAAAGGGAAAAGGAAAATATGTGAAAAGGAAAAACATGGAAACAATGTCTTTGTAAACTGGGAAAGGTGGTGGGGCTGAAGGGAGGGCTGGGGAATGCAGAAAAATAAGAACCAAGATGAATCATGTAAAGGTACAAGATCCCAATGATGAATATAACTGTATTGTATACCTAAAATGTACCAATAAACTTAATAAAGGCAAAAAATTGTTTAGTCTTTTTTAATCTAGTTTTTCTGATTTTTTTTCTTTGAAATGGATTCTTACTATGTTGCCCAGGCTAGCGTTGAACTCACAATCCTCCTGCCTCACACTTCCTAGTAGCTGGGATTACAGTCATTTGCCATCACACCAGTCTCTGTGATTTGTTTTAAGGATTTGGTCCTATAATTATGGAAACCAACAAGTCCAAAGTCCAGGAAGAGTGTTTTGTTCTGTGCGGGCTTCTGTTGACAGGTTGAGGCCCCTCCCACATTATAGAGACTCATCTGCTCTATTCAATCTACTGATTTAATTTTCTTTGTGTGTGTGGTATTCTGGGGATTGAATCCAGGGCATTCACAGTGAGCTTCAGTCCAGACCTTTTAAATTTTATTTTGAGACAGTGTTTCACTAAGTCACTCAATTGCCCAGGCTGGGATTGAACTCATGGTCCTCTTGCCTCAGACTCCCAGAGTCCCGGGGCTATAAATGTACACCACCATGACCATCTCTGTTTCTTTTTTAGACGGGTTCTTGCTATGTAATCCAGGGTGACCTTGAACTCACTGAAATCCTCCTGCCTCAGCCCCCTAAATGCTGAGATTACAGGCATGTGCCACCACCTGGTTGTTCTCAAGTTGATGTCACTTTCTGGAAGGAACTGTTTATTGTTTACTGTCTCACAGAAGTGCAGATTTCTGGGACTGCATTTGAGTGCAGGGTTGCATGTCAAGCTTGGAAGATGTCCAGCAACAGATTTGAGGTCACTGCCCTGCTCTGTCATTCTGCTGAGGCTCACACCTGGGCATCCTCAGAGAGGCCCCCAGGACCACACAATGCAATCCCACCAGTGGGATATGTGGCCACTTATGGCCCCACCATTCTTAAAGATGGGAAACTAAATCAGCCTGTAGTGTTGAATAAAAGTTACCAGAAACCCTGACTGTGGTCCTTCAGGGTTTACAAGTATCGAGGTTTGCTGGTTGCAAATATCTGTAGTCCCAGATATTCATGAGGCTGAGGCAGGAGGATCACTGTGAGTTCGAGGCCAGCCTGGGCTACATAGTGAGTTCAAGACCAACCTCGTATACATACATCCTGCTTCAAAAGAACAAAACAAACACAATAAATGAATAAATAAATTCCTTCAATCATGCATTGCCAAAAGCTGGTGAACTGTCTTTCCTGGGAACATAAGCTATCTGTGGTTGATTTAATGCTATGTATCCCTAGCAAAGACCAGGTATATTCTACTTTCAAAGGAGTAAAAGTAAATAATTTTGTATTTTTTAAATGCACAAAACAGTCAGTATACTGATTTTAAATATAAAAATCATGAAATTCAGGTGAGAAGCTGTACCACTGTGACTGGGAAGGCTTGTGGGTGTAGTAAGTTCCTCCACACTGATGAACTGACCATGCACTACCGCAAACACTCGGGCCACCTCCCGTTCCAGTGCCAAGAGTGCGACTGGCCCTTCTCCAGGTTGGACCACCTGGCTTTACACATGAAGTGGCACTTTTAATCCCAGAGTGGACATGACCTGCATTGTCAGGAGAGAATTCTGTATTATTTATAAAACTTTTACACTGTCTTCCCACAAGGGGAGAAGCCCAGCTGGCAAGCACTATAGTTACAGTTAAGTTCCCAGTAGGTCACCTTGAGAGTGGGTAATCGGGAGAAAGGAAAATCCAAAAGACAAAAATCAAAGAACAGATGTTGTCTGTGACTGGATCTTCTATCATTCCAATTCCAAATCCAACTTGAACATGCCCGGACTTACAGAACACCATTGGAGAGACTGAAAGTTGTGGATATCAGGATATAAATTAGATCCATGAGTTGGGGAGAGGAAGATCAGGATTTTTTTGAATTGTGTTTCGATGCCATATATGAAAGGGAATAGTGACACTCAACAACTAGGCCACACACACACCGAGAGGTCCGACTGGAGATTTTATTCACGAGGTGGGAGGAGAGAGAGAGCAGACAAAAAGAGCAGAGAGAGAGGAGGAGAGAGAGAGAGAGAGAGAGAGAGAGAGAGAGAGAGAGAGAGGAGGAAGAAGAAGCAGAAGGAGAGAAGAACAAAGAAAGGAAGGTCCTTTTATCAGTTTTGGGCTGGGCTATTGCTTATTTATGAGGCGTGAGCTACTTTTAACCTATCACAGGCCAGTTTGCTTTGTATGGGTCCAGCCCTGCAGAAACAAGTTTCAACATCTCCAGACCGCTGTGGCCTTGGGGGAGAGAAACCAGAGATAAGGGCATGAGGTCATTTTAGGACCCAAGATGTACCAGGAGAATGCAGCCTGTGAGGCAGTGTCACAGCATACTTTAACATGATCAATTCCCTAACAATATAAGTATAAAGATCACCTTGTATTCTCTTTGCCTTCTAAAAGCCATTAGTATTATGTTAGGAGAAGAGGAAGAAATTCAGGTACAGCACATGTGTTTTAATGGCCTACATGATGGTGCTTGGTGAGTCTTGGTTCTAAAGGTGCCAAATGAGGAAGCCAAAGTTCTTCTTAAACTGCTGCACACCCTGACAAGGAAAATCGATTTTTGCCCTCCGATCTACATTTATGACCAAAGTCAGTAAATATACCTGGTTTAACATTTTTATGCAGATAGTCTGTTATGCACTGTGGTTTCAGATGTGCAATACTTTGTAAAATGGTTTATTTCCAAGTATGCCTTAAACAGGACAAATGTGTTTTTTCTATATAGTTCCTGGCCTTAATAAATATGTAATATAAATATAAGCAAACTTCTGTTGTGTATGTTTGTAAACTACGAAGTAATGAAATGAGCATTTTGTGGCATTTGTTGCATACTCAAGGTGAGAAATAAGTTTTAAATAGACCTGTAATATTTTATCTGAGAAAATAAAATAAAATCCTGAAATGTAACCTTCCTCGTTTATCCTGATGACCCTTTTAAAGTATGTTTGCCCTTGGGAGCGACTTCTCTAAACATGGGCTCCCTTTGTCAGGATTCTGAACCAGCTCCTCCTGAGCTTCAGTGCTAACACCTGATTCACAGCTTCCTGCTCCCATTCTTAACTCCAAGGGCTCCGAGTGCTCTCTCCTGCAGGGACAGAGTCATGCAGAAGTTCCAAGTCTGACAGAACCAGGATCCAATCCTCGCTCACCAGGACCAGGGGTGAACTTTTGAGACTTATTTTTTCCTCTTTCTCAAAATGGGGAAAAGAAAGCCAGAAGTGATGGTGTGCAGCCATAACCCTGTACATGGGAGACTGAGGGAGGAGCGCCGTGAGTTCAAGGCAAGCCCAGACTACATAATGAGACTCAGAAAAATACAATAAAGTGAGAGAAAGAATAATACCTATTTCAGAGGGTTGTCATGAGGATCACCTGTGATAAAACATGGGTACAATAACATTACACTATTACCACAGCTAACTTATTATGATGCCTGGCATGTAAATGTTAGTTATTAACTAAAAACAGATTTCTGGGGAAATTAAATAGTTGGAAATAACAAAGCATCAGCTGACTATAGTGATGTACCCGTAGTTCCAGCTGAAGCAGAAGGATTCCTTGAGCCCAGGAGTTTGAGGCCAGCCTGGATAATATAATGTGATCCTGACTGGAAAAAAAAAAAAAAAAAAAGACTGATTAACGACAAGAATATGTAGGACTGTGTCAGGCATATGTATACATTCTATATCCCCCCTTTTCTTCCTGAGACAGGGTCTCACTATGTAGCTTAGGCTGGCCATCCTCCTGTCTCAGCTTCCTGAGTGCTGGGATTACAGGCATATTCCACCAAGCCTGGCTTTACTATTCCTTTATAGCAGGTGATTCTTGAATCATCAGAATCATTTGGGAGCTTTAACAACATTACAAGTTGGCCACACTCAAGGCCAATTATACCTGTGTCTCAGGCATGAGGCCAAGTGTCCGTACTTTTTGAAGCTCCTGAGTATGATGGACAGAACGACGACCTGCAAAGAAGTCTCCACCCTCTTCCCTGGGACCTGGAGGGAAATCCAGAGAGCAGAAAGAATTAACATCGCTAATGGACTGACCTTAAAGGTAGAGGGCCCTGGGCAACCTACATGGGCTCAAGTTAATTGCCAGGGCTCTTTAGTGTGGAAGAGGAGGAGGAAGAGACAGGTCCCAGGAGGGGCTGTGAATTGTGACCAGCCCTGGGTACCTCTGCAGATGAGGGAGGGATGCAACTGGCAGCCAGCAGCATCTTGAAGCTGGAAAAGGTAAGGAATGGATAATAGAGTTTAGTGAAGGAGTTTCTCAACTTCCATTTTAGCTCAGCAATTTTTGACCTCCAGAACTGTAAGATAATGTTGTTTTGTTTTGTTTCACAGTGTTAGGAATGGAATGTAGGGTTGTACATGCCAGGCAAGTATTCTACCACTGAGCTGTACTCTCAGCATGGAAATTTTTGGGGTCTTACTACATAGCCCAGCTTGGCCTCGAATTATCTGCCTCAGCCTCCCAAACGCTGGGATTACAGGCCTGCACCACTATGACCAAGTTGAATCTTAATATTTTTTAAAGGAAAGATGTTTATAGACAATATAACATCCCCCATCCACCAGTAACCCTGAGCTCTTTACACATGAGCAAATTGGGAGGCAGAAATTGGTACAAGAGTAAATGATAAAATGATTTAACTTCCAGGCATTTCAGTTTCTCCATTTGCAAAATGGGAGTAATCTTTGCCCAATTACCTAATGCACCTTCCCAGGTCCAAGTGGAAAAGCTTCTCTAAAAGCACTTGTAAAATACAGAGACTACATGCACGTAGGAGTTCTTACTATTATCTCACAGCTTTGCAAAAAGCCATGATTAAAACCACATGATTAAATGAAGGCCATTGTGTCTGAACTGAGTTCCTGAACTAGGCTCCAAAGGACCAAACTAAAGACTAACTCATGACACTGGATCATAAGGTTGTTTAGTTTTGTTTTGAGACAGTCTCACTATGTAGCCCAGGTTGGCCTTGAACAATCCTCCTACCTCAGCTTCTTGAAGGTAGGAATTACAGGTGTGTACCACCACACCTGGAAAGAGCTATACAATAAGGAAGCAGGAAAATTCCCAAGCAGACCAGTTTTTCCTAAAAACAGAAGATTAAACAGCAAATAATCAGAAAGGGCTCAATCAACTTTGCTGGGCATGAGAATAACTTTCCCTCTGCAATGACACTCAAAAGCAAAGCAACCTGATGATAACCAGCCTGCTTTCTGTATTCAGAATCCCTATTTCTATGCTAGCTACCTTATAAAGGCCACCCACTCTTCCACACTCAGCACAGTACCTTGTCTAAGTCTTTAGGTGAAATGCTATTCCAATGTATGAATTGCTAATACAAGCCAATTAAATTTTTAAGGCAAATTGGTTGAAATTGCTTTATAATGCTACCACTGGCACAGGTTTTCTAGGTTATACTGTTTCATTTTTATTTAATATGTGTTTATTGAGCCCTTGTTTAAACACTGGTTTATACAGTAAAGAGAATATTGAAAACTTAGTCCCACCAGGGTTCACAATCAATATGACTCACTACTTAACTCCTTTTTTATTCAAAACTATATACTCATGTTAAAAATCTTTTATTTATTTATTTATTTATTGGTTTGTGCTCGGTATTGAACCTAGGGCTTTGATTATAACTAACCTGAACCCTCAGATGGCCTAAAATCTTTTAAATGGTTGTATGATCATTTGAGGATGGCCTGTATTTACACAACCAAAATGAGAAGAAACTGAAAATGAGTACATATGCAAAGCTGTCTTTTTAAAATCTTTCTGGATCCGGCGGGTGTGCGACCTCCCGGACTGCGCGACATCAGACCCAGCAAGGACCCAAAGACCCTGGAGGGTGTCTCTTCAGCTGCCTGCCTGCCTGAGATCATCCGGCGGGTGCGTGACCTCCCGGACTGCATGACAACAGACCCAGCAAGGTAGCCGCACGGGCACCCTTGAAACACCCCCACAACCCCCGCCCCCATTCTCAAACCTCCTGATTGGGCCAGTCCTTAGATCAACTCTGCAGAGGCATAGGTTCTCATGAAGGGTAGTTTTCTGAGCTCCCAACTTTGAACATCTTTAAAGAAAGGGCAGGGGAAACATGTAATAGAACTGAGTGGAGTTCAACCCTGCGGGTAGGGAAACTCAAGTTAGGCCTTGTGAACTGTGTTCAGTCTCAGTCGTGGGGAACTGCCATTGGCTAGCTGAGACCAGGGGATTCGGTTCTGCATATGGCTGTTCATGTGGTATAATATGAGAACAGAAACAGTCTGAAAGAGGCCCTTCAAATTCTTTTTTTTCTCTCTTTTTTCTTTTCCTCATTCCACCTTAAAATTTCTTTCTTTTTTCTCTCCTCTCTCTCCAACTCAGTCTCTTGCTCCACCATATTATCCCTCATCTCCCTTTTTATTCTGGCTCCTGCCCTAACTCAGACTTCTTCTTTTATTATTTTTTCTCTTTAGGAGGGGTTTCTCTTTATGTTCTTTTCTCCAGTCATTTTGCCTCACTCATGGCTCTGTATCTTCAAGGGAAGGCAAGCGCCGGTTATTGTTAAGGGGATATATTCTTGTCCTTATTCCTGCACTCTCTCTATCCCCCCTGAAGTTAATAGCTTTGTAATGATAGTAAGCTAATTCTACATCCGCTGGATTCACTTCAAACCTGCTCCAATTCTTTCACTTATCTAATCCTCTCATTCTAAGTTTAACCCCCCATCCTAAATGATAAAGATGCTATATTGAAAAGCATATTCACTGCAAACATATTATGGGCTGCTTCTTGAAATTAATTTAATTCACATGAGTTAAAGGTGATACATTAATGACTACCACAAGTGGTCAGTTTGCAAGCTGTGCCTGATCCTAT
>NW_022900921.1:43061890-43068379 GCF_012274545.1 Fukomys damarensis
TTCAGATATAGAAGATAGGATCACAGTCAGTGACAGTGAAAAAAGAGGTCTCTTAAAAACAGTAACAGATCATGAGAAATCAATCCAACAACTTCTAGACAATACAAAGAAAAATAGCATAAGACTGATAGGAATTCATGAAAAAACAGGAGAAAACACAAATGACATAAAAAAGCTCTTCACAGAATTAATGACAGAAAACTTCCCAAACAGAAGGGAAGAATTAGACATACAGATAAGTGAGGCATATAGAATTCCAACTAGCCACGATCAAAAAAAATCTACACCTAGACATATAATAATCAAGATTCCAGAAATCCAACAGAAAAACAAAATACTACAAGCAGTAAGAGAAAAGAAACAAATCACATGCAAAGGAAAGCCATTAGAATCACAGCAGACTTTTCAACACAAACCCTTAGGTCAAGGAGAGCCTGGAGTGAGGTATTCCAAGTCCTAAAAGAAAAGAATCTCCAACCTAGACTTTTGTATCCTGCAAAACTCTCTTTCAAAATAGATGGGGAAATAAAATACTTCCACGACAAAGAGCACCTGAGAAATTTCATGAACACCAAACCAGCACTGCAAGGAATTCTAAACAATATCCTAGAAAAGGACAACGAAATTCACAATAACATGAGGCCCAACAGACCAAATCAAATAGGCAAGGCAAGAAACTAAAAGGAGATGGGAGAAAAAGTAAAAAGAGTCAACAAATGGACAAAAACATGACAAGAATAAGTCAAAATATATCAGTTGTAACCATCAATGTTAATGGCCTCAATTCACCAATCAAGAGAAACAGATTGGCAGAATGGATTAAGAAGCAAAATCCAACAATATGTTGTATACAAGAAACACACCTAGTGCAAAAGGAAGTCCATAGACTGAAAGTGAAAGGATGGAAAACAATTCTCCATGCGTCAGGAGTCCAGAAAAAAGCAGGGGTAGCAATCTTATTCTCAGATAAAGTAAATTTCAAACCAAAACTCATTAAGAGAGACAAAGAAGGACACTACATCCTTGTAAAGGGAACAATTCAAGAGGAAGAGCTGACAATCATAAACATATATGCACCAAATATAAATGCCCCCAACTATATAAAACAAATATTAAGTAACATGAAAAACCAAATAAGCACTAATACAATTGTAGTGGGGGATTTAAATACCCCACTATCACAAATTGACAGATCTACTAGGCAGAAAATCAACAATGAAATAATAGAACTGAACCAAGCTTTGGAACACATGGACTTAATAGATGTTTATAGAGTATTCCACCCCCAAAAACCAGAATATACATTCTTTTCGGCTGCACATGGATCATTCTCCAAAATAGACCACATACTGGCTCACAAAACAGGTCTAAATAAATGCAAAAAAATTGAAGTCATCCCCTGTTTATTATCAGATCATAGTGCAATCAAACTAGACATCAATAGCACAAGAAACTATAGAAACTTCACAAGCACATGGAAACTGAACAACACTCTCCTAAACAATCAATGGATTACAGAGGAAATTAAAGAAGAAATTAGACAGTTTTTACAAATAAATGAGAATGCCAATACAACATACAGGAATCTTTGGGACACAATGAAAGCAGTTCTACGTGGAAAATTCATAACATTGAATGCCCACACTAGGAAAACAGAGCGGGCTCAAATAAACAACTTAACGATGAAACTTAGACTCCTAGAAAAACAAGAGCAAGAAAAACCCAAAGCTCGAACAAGAGAGGAAATTATAAAGATCCGAGCAGAAATCAATGCAATTGAAATTAAGAAAACGATACAAAAAATAAATGAAACAAAGAGCTGGTTTTTTGAAAGAATAAATAAAATTGACAAACCCTTAGCTAATCTTATCAAAAAAAGGAAAGAAAAGGCTCAGATCCATGCAATTAGGAATGAAAAAGGCGAAGTCACAACAGATCCGAAAGAAATCCAGAGGATCATGAACACCTACTTTGAGAACCTGTACTCTAATAAAATGGAAAACACAGAAGAAATGGACAGATTTCTAGATACTTATGAATTACCAAAGTTGAACGAAGAAGATAAAAACATTTTAAACACCCCAATCACAATCAGTGAAATTGAAAATGTAATTAAAAACTTACCAACAAAGAAAAGCCCAGGCCCTGATGGATTCACTGCTGAATTTTACAAGACATTTAGAGAAGAACTACTACCATTACTCTTCAAACTTTTCAATGAAATTGAAAGAGAAGCTATACTTCCAAATTCATTCCTGGAAGCAAGTATCACTCTGATTCCCAAACCAGAGAAAGATACAACCAAAAAGGAGAACTACAGACCAATCTCCTTAATGAATATAGATGCAAAAATCCTTAATAAGATACTAGCAAACAGAATACAGAGGATTATTAAGAAGATCATCCATCATGACCAAGTCGGATTTATTCCAGAGATGCAAGGGTGGTTCAACATACGAAAGTCAGTGAATGTAATACATTATATTAACAAAGTCAAGGACAAAAACCATATGATCCTCTCAATAGATGCAGAAAAAGCATTTGATAAAATTCAACACCCATTCATGATAAAAACCCTGCAAAAAATTGGAATAGATGGTCTATACCTCAATTTAATAAAGGCTATTTATGAAAAACCATCAGCCAACATCATATTGAATGGCCAAAAACTGAAAACCTTCATGTTAAAATCAGGAACAAGACAAGGATGCCCACTATCGCCACTTCTCTTCAATATAGTTCTGGAAACATTAGCCACAGCAATTAGACAAGAGAAAGAAATTAAAGCAATAAAGATAGGAAAGGAAGAAGTTAAACTATCATTATTTGCTGATGATATGATACTCTACATTGAAGATCCAAAAAACTCCACCAAAAAACTTCTAGACTTAATTGACAGATTCAGTAAAGTATCTGGATACAAGGTGAATACCCAAAAATCAATAGCCTTTCTATACACAAATAACAGACAGACAGAAAGAGAAATAAGGGAAAAAATTCCTTTTACAATAGCATCCAAAAAAATGAAGTATCTAGGAATCAATCTAACAAAAGAAACAAAAGATCTCTACACTGAAAACTACAGCACTCTGAAAAAAGAAATCGAAGAGGATATAAAAAAATGGAAAGATATCCCCTGCTCCTGGGTAGGAAGAATCAACATAGTGAAAATGGCCATACTACCGAAACTGCTATATACATTCAATGCAATGCCAATTGAAATTCCAACACTATATTTCACAGAACTAGAAAAAAGAATCCAAAAATTCATTTGGAACCACAAGAGACCTAGAATAGCAAAAGCCATTATAGGCAACAGTCACATGGCACCAGGTGTAACAATTCCCAATTTGAAACTATACTACAAAGCCACTGTGATAAAATCAGCATGGTACTGGCAAAGAAATAGGCCTGAGGATCAATGGAACAGACTGGAAGACACAAAAACAAATGCAGATGTACTCAGCTACCTCATCTTCGACAAAGGAGCTCACCATCCTCAGTGGAGGAAAGATAGCCTCTTTAATAAATGGTGTTGGAAAAACTGGATATCAACCTGCCACAGATTAAAATTAGACCCTTATCTTTCGCCATGCACTAAATTAAAATCCAAATGGATTAAAGATCTAAATATTAAAACAGAAACATTAAACTTGCTGGAAGGTAAGTTAGGCAGAACTCTGGAAGACATTGGTATAGGAAAAGACTTTATGAACAAATCCTCAGTAGCACGGGAACTAGCAGATAGAATCAACAACTGGGATCTCATCTTACTAAAAAGCTTCTGTACTTCAAAAGAAACCATCAGCAGAACTAAGAGACAATCTACAATGTGGGAAAAAAATTTTTACCAGCTGTTCCTCAGACAAAGGACTATTATCAAGGATATATAAAGAACTCAAAACAATCAGTCCCCCCAAATATAAAGACCCGATTCAAAAATCGGCACCCGAAATGAACAGACATTTCTCAGACAAAGAAGTAAAAGCAGCAAGAAAATATTTGAAAAAATGTTCCACATCACTGGTCATTCGAGAGATGTAGATGAAAACAACACTGAGATTCCACCTCACCCCACAAAGAATGGCTGCTATCAAGAAATCACACAATAACAAACGTTGGCGTGGTTGTGGGGAGAAAAGAACCCTTCTCCATTGTTGGTGGGAGTGCAGACTGGTGCAACCACTATGGAAATCAACATGGAGATACCTCAGAGAGCTTGGACTGGAGGTTCCATTTGACCCAGCCATCCCTCTGCTGGGTATCTTTCCAAGAGAACTAAAAGAATCATATTACAGAGAAGTATGTGCACCCATGTTTATAGCGGCACAGTTTGTAATAGCTAAATCTTGGAAACAGCCCATTTGCCCATCCGTTGGAAACTGGATAAAGAAGTTGTGGTTTTTCTATAAAATGGAATATTACTCAGCCATAAAGAATGAGAAAATAGATTCATTCATAGGAAAATGGATACATATTGAAGATATACTCCTAAGTGAAATAAATAAGTCACACATGTGTAAATATCGAATAGTTTCCCTGGTGTGAATAATCTGCAACAATGCATAAGATCCTAATAAGATTACTGACATTGAGAAATGGGAAGAAAGGAGCTAAAGGTGTAGGGAAGGTGTGATGGGTAGGGGAAGAGTAAAAAGGGAAAAGAAAAAGATGTGAGAGAATGAAAAGATGAAAATGAAGTGTTTGTAGATGGGGAGGGGAGGAGAGGGTGAAGGGAGGGCAGAGGTAAGGGGAAAAAATGAGAATCGAGACTTGTCATGTAGAGGTACATGATCCCAACAATGAATGTAACTGTACTGTATCCCTAAAATGTACCAGTAAACTCAATTAAAGCTGAAAAAAAAATCTTTCTGTTTTTTTTTGTTTTGTTTTGTTTTGTTTTTTAGATAAGGTCTCGCTCTGTAGTTCAGGCTAGACTTGAGCTCACTATGGAGCCCAGGCTGTCTTCAAACTCACATCAATCTTCTTGCCTTAGCCTCCCAAGTGCTGGGATTACAGGTGTGCATCACCACACCCAGCAAAATTTAAAACAACTGATATTCACGATGATGACCAGAGGAGCAAAGATCTTAAACTAATAATTATAAAAGTAAGCCAGGTGTGGTATACAGGCCTACAGTCTCAAGATGGGAGGCTGAGGCAGGAGATCATGAGTTCAAAGCCAGCATAGACAACGTATCAAGACCCTATTGCAAAAAATTAACTCAATAAAATAAATGTAAACAATGGATTTTGTTCAGTGTAATTTTGATACCAAGCCTATTCATCATTGATTCTGGAAGTAGTTGAAAATGTTAATCTATGAACTAATTAATGGATCAATTCTTTCATTATAGACTTCCCAATTCACATTTCTTGTGGAAAGGGAATATGTATTTTGATCAGGCTAGTTCACCTTGCATTGAGATTATATATAAATGTAGTGCCAGTGTGGGAGCAGACCACTGTGAAAGAGAGAGCATGGGGACCCTGAGCTCAATGACCACCATCTTTGTATCTCCCACTCTTCTAGCTGACTTTAGGTCTAAGTGGTCCTATCAAAAGCCTGCTTGGGTTCTGGTGAAAAGAATTTAACACAGCACTCTCTGATTGCTTTCAAGTGCAGGGCTTTGGGAACCATCTGCACATGTGTGCTGGAACTTGGTAATCGATAGGTCACATCCACTTCCCCAGCCAGTTTGCCACACCCTAATCTCCTGCCTCACATGCACAATAGGAAAGAAATCTCCAGGCATAGGTATTTTCTATGTGTGCCACAAATAACTTCTGGTGTGGACAGTTGTTCCATTAAATCTACAGGCATTTGGTGGAGACTACACAGACTTCATGTAACAAGCTTCTAAAGTTTCTTCACAGATTTTCTATGTGCTGAGACCCAGGTTCATCATCCTAAATGACCCTGAGAATGGAAATGACAGCAACCCCAGCAGATAAGAGCTATAGTTAGCATAAGCACAAACAAACAAAAACATTAGCAATGTGTTCTTTTTCTTTTTTCCTGTGTTGGTATTGTACCTGGGACTTCACACATGCTAGAAGTGCCCTAACACTGAGCTACAGCCTCAATGTTACAAATATGCCACAACCCCCTCCCACATAGAAAGACTTCCAAAGCTTCGCTATTAGTGCTGGCTCCTTTCATAACCTGAGGTACATTTCTTTTCTTGTTTTGTTTTTAGCCAGTCAAATTCCACAGCTTGTCTAAATGTATCTGAGATAAGATTTAGGTATAGTTATGACAAATGACAAATGAATGCCAGCATTCTTCAATCTTATAGCATTGTAGACAAGACTATCAGTCATGATGCTCTGTCTGGCCAAGGTTGGATATGACCTTCCTCTTGTTCTTTGAGCACCTACTGGTTAAAAGCAGTTGGCTCTAGCTGGGGATTTAGCTCAGTGGTGCCACCACCTGCTTCGAAGGCGTAAAGTCCCGAGTTTGATCCCTGTTTAAAAAAAAAAAAAAAA
>NW_022900921.1:43068593-43099421 GCF_012274545.1 Fukomys damarensis
ATATATATATATATACCATCAAACTCAGTATCCACCCTGAGCTATGTCCCCAGTCCTTTTTAATTTTGAGACAAGGTCTCATGAAGTTGCTAAATCCCCCAGACTGTGCTTGAATTTATAATCCTCCTGCCTCAGCCTCCCAGAGTGATGAGATTACAGATTTGTACCCAGCTTTGAACTATGTTCTTTAGATGATAGTATGACAGTAATCTTTTTTCCCCTCTTCTTATAGCATGTTTGCAATATATAATAAATATATTCATCATGGGGAATTGGTACATAGACATATCACATCTTGATTCTTTTTACTTCCTCTTCCTCTTCTCTCCCTCCCATCTGCTCCCAAACCCAGATCCCCTTCCCATCTCCAAATACTTTATCTCTCTGTTTCCTATCATCTATCTTTAATTTTGCTTTTGAAATTATTTGTACTTTAGGTTTCTCATATAAGAGAAACTGTAATATTTACACTTGTGTGTCTGATTTATTTCCCTTAACATCATCATTTCAAATTGCATCCATTTTCTTACAAATGACTCAAGTTTATCCTTCTCTATGGCATAGTAGTACTTCATTGTGTACAAGTACATTTTCTTTAACCATTCATCTACTGATAGATATCTAGGCTGCTTTTAAGATTTAGCTATTATGAGTTGTGCTGCTATAAACATGGGTGTGCATACATCACTGTGGTATAATGTCTATAACTTTTTCAGAAAGATCCTCAGAAGAGGTGTGGCTGGGTCCAATGGAATCTCTCTTTTCAGTTTTCTGAGGACTCTGATAGTCTTATGTGTCAACCTGACTGACTCAGAGATTGCCAGATTCCTGGTTAAACATTTTTGGGTGTGTCTGTAAGGGTGTTTCCACATGAGCTTGGCCTTGGTCTTGGTGGACTCAGTAAGAAATGTTGTCCTCCTGGATCAGGGCAGTGGAATTCCCACAAGGGAGTGTCCTAAATCATCTGGAGACAGGGATGGTTGGGATTCCAAAGAAAGAAGCCCTTAAATGCCAGGTTGAGCAGCCAAAAGCTCTTATTAGGGAATTTATTCCAAAGTGCTGCAGTGTATCCTCATGCAACAGTGAGAGAAAGAATTGGTCTATGCAGGTTTGTCTATACTGAGGCCGTCAAAGTGTGGAGTAGATACAAGGAATTCGATACAAGGCTTGGGCTAGTTTGTTTGCTTTGTGTGTGGGGTATCTACTTTTTATATTTTATTTTATATTTGTGGTACTAGGGTTTGAACCCAGGGCCTTCACATTGAGCAACATCCCCACTCCCCATGCACCCTTTTAAGATTTTGAGAAAGTCTCATTAAATTGCTGGGCTTGAACTTTTGATCCTCCTGCCTCAGCACCTCAGAGTGCTGAGGTTACAGGCATGCACCACTATGCCCTGCTCTTTAGCAACAATCTAAACACATTAATCAGCACCTGGAAATGTTGAAGGCCCTGTTGGTTGGTACAGGAGAAAAATTGGTGGGGGTATAGTTGGACAACCTTACAACTTCCAGTCCTGTGAGGGCCCATCATGAACAAAAGATGGAGGCTGAGATGACCACATTTTTCCTGCCTTACTGCTTAGCTGAAGCATCTCATGATTTCCTCTTCTGACCAGGGTCTAGGATTTCTGTCATTGGCTCCCTTAGTTACCAGGACTTTGGACTCAGAATAACAACATTAACTTTCCCAGGTCTCCAGGTTTAAGACTCAAACTTGCAATCCCCTTGCCTCAGCTTCACAGAATATTAAGATTACAGGTGTGTCCCATACCCACTCTTGCATAGTAACTGTTATTTTTCACCCATCAGAGTTTGCCTGCTGCCTCAAGCACCAGAAGTGCCAATGAACTTCCTTTCTCGCTTTTTGTTTTGTTTTGTTTTTTTGAGACAGGGTCTCACTATGTAGTTGACACTGACCTGGAACTCACTATGTAGTCCAGGCTGGTCTCAAATTCACAGCGATCCTCCTGCCTCAGCCTCCTGAGTGCTGGGATTACAGGTGTGAGCCGCCACGCCTGGTTTGAATTTCCTTTCATAATATGCAAGGTGTCTGTGTCCTAAGAGAGCCCTGCAGCTTTTCCTTGGTTCTCTGAACACACCAGCGGCTATCCTGGCCCATGCACGGTGCTCCAAATTGCAATCCTAGTCTTCATTCCCAAGTAAAAGTTATTTACTGGAACTTCTCTATATTTTTATTTTTTATTCTAATCCACATCCATGCTAACATTAGTCATTTTCCATTTTATAAAATCACATCCACCATGCTAAAGAATTAGTGTCTCAGTACAGTTTTAATGCACATTTCTCTAATAACCACTGATTAACAATGATGAACATTTTTTCATGTGTTTTTGTTGGCCATTTGTCTCCTTTTTGGGGGGAAATCGCTACTCAGATCCTTTGCCCAATTTAAAATAGTGTTGTATTCCTTGTGTGTGTGTGTGTGTGTGTGTGTGTGTGTGTGTGTGTGTGTTTAAAGGAGAGAGGCATGTTTGGCTCATGGTTTTAGAGGGTTCAGTTCTTGTGTTGAATTGTAAGGATATGTTATATATTCTAAATGCTAGACTCTTATCAGGTACATGACTTGCAAATTTTTTTTCCACTGTGTATATTTTAGCTTTATAATGTGTTTTGGTGACCAAAAGTTTATTTTGATGAAATTCAGTTTATCAATTTTTTGTTGTTGTTGTTGCTTATGTATTTGGTGTTATTGCCAAAGCCAAGGTTAGGAAGATCTACTTCTTCAATTTCTTTTCAGAGACTTATATAATTTTAGCTTTCATATTTATGTAATTTTATTATTTTTTGAAGCAAAGCCTTTTTTGCAATATTTTAGATATGCATAGTGATAACATTCATCATAGGGAATTTGTACCAGTACATGATATATATTGCTTCTTTTTTCCACATTCCTCCCAATCCCTCTTCCCCTCCTTATTTAAAAACACAGTTTCCATTTTTTCTTCTATTCTCTTTTTTTTCCTGTCCTTTCTATCCTTTCCCTCTCTCCCCTCCCTTGTTCCCCTTCTAATTTGAACATTTTTTTTCCCATTTCTCAATATGTAGCCTACAGTTAGTCCTAATTTCCACTTTGGGTTTCTCCCACCAAAGAAATGTTGTGGTATCTAAATATGTGTGTCTGATTTATTTCACTTAAAAGGATGGTCTCTGGGTGCATCCATTAAGCTAGAAATGTCTCAAGCTTATATCGCAGAGTGGCACTTTATTGTATAAAAACACTTCTTTATCCATTAATCAGTTGATGGGCATTTGGGCTGTTTCTGAGATTTAGCTATTACAAACTGTGCTACTATAAACATGAGTGTGCATATATTGCTACGATATGATACTTTTAATTCTTTTGGGAAGATACCAACGAGGGGAATGGCTGGGTCAATGGAACCTCCAGTTTTAGCTCTTTGAGGATCTCCACACTGATTTCCACAATGCTTATGTTACGGAAGGAATCAGTAAGTGACACAAAGAGAGGCAGTAAAATAACAAATTTACTTATCCATAAGGGTTGATTACACATAAGCCGTGCCTAGATCAATGGCGTACTGGGTTACAACTCCTCTTTTTATAGAGTTTTATATCCTTGACTTCATTTGGGTGGTTACATTTCATTCTCACAGTTCAAATCACAGTCACAGGATAGTTAACTGTCAACCCAGATGTAACAGTTCTTTGTAGTTGGGGAGTTTACCTTTAAGATTCACCTAGTTATTCTAGTCCATAGGAAGGGGGATGTTCAGGGTCAGGGGAACAAATGTTAGTGATGGTTTCTTTCATCTAGACACTCTTATGATCATGTGGCTCCAGTTTCTTCAGAGCTCAAGGTCTTGATGTGCCCTGTTATCTCAGGGTAAGACCAAATGCCTCATTCAGCAATTAGTGCCTTTGGTGCCTATTAGTTCTGAGCAAAACAAACTGCTATTAGAGACAGCAGAAGCCATTTTACATTGTAACACTTTGTAGGTTTTTTACTATTTATAAAAGTTTTTCCTATCATTCCTCCCTTTGTTTTTTTTTGGGGGGGCAACTCCTTGCCCCTCATTATATTTATACCAATTCTCATTATTCCACATACTTAACTAACATCTGGTAGTGTTGAGCAGTAGCTATTCTCTGATGCATGAGTTTTTATAATCATATTACCATACAGGGACCAAACATGAGAACAAGCAGTATAACAATAATTGGTCTTGCGAGGGAGCTGACTCAAGCTCTCCATCCTGACAAGTTAAGGCCAAAATTGGATTTTGGGGCCTTAATACCAAACTCTTTTCCTAGCAGTCTAATATGATCTCTTACTTTGTATAATGATATTTTTTAGCTATTCCAGGTTTGTTTGCATAGTAACATTTCTCTCATAGAAACTTTTTTTTTTGTACAGTGAGCAAATCAAGGGCTCTTTTATTCTGTAACATTAAATTAGCAAATGAATCTGGGTTTCTAAGCTTAAATTGTATCTCCCATTTCTTCTAAGTCTTTTCTAATCTCCTGTCCCAAAGCCATGAACTGTTGTTGTTCTAACCCAAGAGCTATGGTACTTAGAGTGAAGCTTCCTGTTATAACAATCTTGTGAATATGGTGAGGAAACTGGGTCCCTTTTCTCTTACCAAACCACTTGTCGTAGCAATTTGTAAAGGCATCTTTTTTGTAGGTGAAGTATAGACAGACAAATTGGGGATTAGGATCTCCAGAGCACATAAACCAGTAGAACACTTTGAAATCACCTTAAAAACACCATTTCCACAGAGAAAGTTCCATTTGGGGCAGAGTAAATTACTAGTGGTGAAGACATATCAACAATATTAGTGCAGACAGCTGAGACATTGTGCGAATTTTGGATACCAAGAAAGCAAGTCCTATTCTTAATTATGCCTAATGGGTAGCTGAGCAAAGGATACAAAGTAAGCTTTACTGGCTCTAAGGGCAGGCCATTCATGATGTCAGCTGCTTGATAAGTCATCACAGTGAGTGGTGTGTAAATCCACCAATCAGAGACCAATTTCTGGTTTGTCTATAGCAGCGGTGAATGAGTACCATCAACCAAATCTATCATATCTATAACTATCTCTATATAATTTTATATGCCCTTTTAAGATATTTTGTAGTTTCTGCAGTGCAGGAGTTTTCCCTATTTCTGGAAGGCAGGGGGGTTCTCCAAAGCTTTTTAATCTGCAGAATCCATCTTTTTAACTTTTGAGTCCCATGCCTAGCAGTTGACAGATACCCAATATAAACAATTATAAAAAATTATTTCCTATAGTTACCTCATTCCTTAAGGCCAAGCTATATACAATTTTAAAGGCTATATACATTTTTACATGGTCCCTGTTTATAGTTATCACAATTGCCAATACTTTTGGGTTACAGCAGAACTGTTTAACCATATTTGAGCCTTATCTGATCCCATACATCTTTTTGTGTATATTTCCTACAGTCAAGTATGGTACCAGGGCTTTCATAAAGTTCTTTTAGACAGGCATCAAAAAGAAGCATGAGGAGATGTCCCTCCAGTTCCCATTTAGCAGTTTTAAAGGTCACATATTTTTATCAAACTTAGCATGTTTAGGCTTACAACTCTTAATTCAAAAATAAAATAGCTCATAACAATTTGACACAATAAAAGAGTCCATAATATCTTGATTGCAGTCCTCATTCTTCAGCAGTGTGTGGACTCACCACCAGCTTCCGGTGTGGTGAGAGCAGGGCTTTGAGTGTGCTGTCTCCTGGAGCCGCAGTCCATGGACTTCTCTGTTGCTTACTCTAGAGTGGTGAATTCGTGGTTGGACTTCAGTCACTTTGAAAGCTGTGGGAGTAACTATGTGTACCTCATATGGTCCTTTTCATATAGGTTGCAAAGGGGTCTTTTTCCAATTTTTAACATAAACTTGGTCCCCCGTTTTTATCAGATGGGCAGGAGTTAGCACTGGAAGGTCCTCTTTATTTTTAATTTGCCCTAGAATATCTGGGAACACTTTGCCCAATTCTAACAGCTATAATTCCATACTGGATGAGCCCAATTGAGATAAATTTCCCATAAAGTCTCTTAAGATACAGGATGGCCTTCCAAACAAGACCTCATATGGGGAGAACCCAGTATGACTTGGGGTATTTCTTATTTTAAGGGTGGCCAAAGGGAGCAGATTGACCCATAACTCTGGTGTTGTCTGACAATATTTATTTAATACTTCCTTAATGGTATGATTTATTTTTTCCACCTTACTAGATCTCTGAGGCTAATAAGCAGTATGTAAGTACCATTTTATATGTAACAGTTTAGCTAGATCTTGTACAACCTCTGCTACAAATGCTGCCTCATTGTCATCCCCTATGGAGAGAGACAGACCAAACCTTGAAATTATCTCCTTTAATAAAATCTTGCATACCTTTGAAGCCCTCTCTGGTTTCATAGTTAGGGCCTCAGGCCACCCAGAATAAGTACAAACATATACAAACAAATATTTATAACTTTTACAAGGGGTGAGTGTAATCATCTGAAGTTTCTGTTTAGTTGCCGTTTTGGCTTCTATGTCTGCCTTGGCATTGCCTTTTGCTATTGCATCTTTTCCTACTTGATGTCCAGAGCAATGTATTATTGCTACTTTGTCAGTTTCCTACATTGTCTCCAACAACTATATATTATCTCCTGTTTATTCTTAATCTGTTTGCCCTCTGCTGCGAGAAGACCACACTTTAATAGACTGAGCTATAGATATGCAAAGTAGCAAGCAGGAATCTGTATAAACACCCTTTCCTTTTGTCCATCAGAGAGCCTGTATGAGTGCCCATAGCTCTGCTCACTGAGCTGATCATCTGGTGGGGAGGGGTCCTGCTTGGACCACTTCATCTTGAATCATCTCTGCATAGACAGCATAGCGTACCCCATTTTCCATGAAGTTGCTCCCATCCATGAACAGGATGAAATCAATATCAGGCAGTGGGTCTTTCTGCAGATCCAGATGACTAGAGAACAACTTGTTGGTGACACTGAGGCAGTCATGGTCAGGAGGCCAGGTTCCAAGGGCAAAAGATAGTGGGATTCAAGGTTTTAACTGGAACAAACTATAGGTGGGATTCTCACAGATGAGAGCCTGATTTTGCGTGACTCTATTATTTGAAAGCCATTGATGTAAAGGGATGGGGAACCTGAACAGTGAAGTTAGTTTGTCAGCTTCCTTGATTAGCATAACTAGAGCTGCCAGTGTTCGTAAACAAGGGGGCTATCCCTTCACAGCTGGATCCAAATTCTTAGATAAATATGATACTGTCTGATTCTATAGGCCTATCCTTTGAGTGAGCACCCCTAAAGCAGTATGATTTTTTCAATAAAAGGCTGGGTCACATCTGGAATCCCCAACACAGGGGCAGCAGAGAGTTAGGTTTAGCCCTTTCTGCAAACCCTAGAATCCAGATACTATAAAAACCTGCTGCCACCCAAAATTTCTCTCAGCTGCTTTCATCCTTTTATCTCCCAAGCAGCGTATTTCCTTGGAAACTTGTAATCCTAAATATCTTGCTTACTTGTTGTACACAAATTTGAGCCTTTTTCATGAAACTTGATATCCTGCCTCTTGAAGCAGCATTAATAGTTTCTTAATACCCTGTGAAATTTCTATTTATTTCATACAACAGAAAATTAACAATAATAATCATAATTATATGTAAAACTTTATGCCCTATGGTCTAATTTGATATCAAAAGCACTTTTTCAATAAAACCTCTTAATAACTCTTTGTTTTCCCATAGAACATAGCATATTTTGAAAATGACCATTATAAACATATCAAAATAACATATTTAGAATCCAACCCTTTGATGATAACCAATGTAAACATTTTATAACAACATATTTAGAAATGTTTATTGAAGGTATATATATCTTCTCAGAAGGCTATGAAAACTACTGGGGCTCCCATTAGTGAATAAGACCAGAATAAATTTTTCTGAGCAGCTGTCCTTTTTCATGAACAGGAGTCTATTCAGACCTAAGAGTTTATATTTAATTATTTTGACAAAATTTTAACTTATAAAGCCAGGTTGTAGAAATTAATGAATTATTTGTATCCTTGACATCATTTCAATCAAAAAATATAATTGGACAAACACTTTTCAAACAATTGGACAACCATAGACAAACATATAAGACAATTTATGAAATTAGAGCGCATTCAGATGCATTTGGCCAAATGAATTATAAAATCTCTTTTAATTACAACTAGTCAAAACTTTTTCAGGTCAATTAACAGAGATCTCTTGTAGAATTAGAATCAAAAGGAATGAAAGCTCTTTATGACTGTAAATGTAAACCTTTTATAACAAATTTGAAACCAACAAGAAAACATATACATTTTCTTGTTAAATCATTCCTCACAACTTTTCTGCATTTTTAAGCCTTATGGTCTTGTGTATCTTTCTTTACTTCTTTCTAACAAGACAAACATACACAAACCTTTTGTGTCAAAAGTATATCTCTTTTACTTGTAGCTCTCCTAATATTTTTCTGTCTCATTTACTGTTAACCTTCTATAACAAATTTCAGCTGTTAAAATCTTAAAGCATCCTTTTTTTCTCTTCTCAGATTGTTGCATCTTAAATTTTGACTGGCTACCAGTAGAACAGTATTAACCTTGAGTTTTCTATCAACAAAGTACAGAAAAGAGCAAGTTAACCCTATAATCACAATTCAAGAATTTGCAATGCACAAGTGTTTTTAGCTCACCAATTAAACTTAATTCAAGTTGAAACAAAAATACATTTATCAATAGTTAAAATTTCTAACTTGATTTTCCTTGTAAAATCTCTTGATGTCTGGTAGAGAGCAGTTGCAGTTTCTCTGACTTTGTTTTAAATTCCAGACCTTTGCAGGTAGCATTGGGCTGATAACACAGTGCTGGCCTTGGGGCTCTTAAGGCCTGTAGTGTTTTTTTCTATTTTGCTGTATGCTTTTCAGAGCTTTCCTACATGTTTTCAATCCATCAATTTATTTTCTCCTTTTAGTTCTTTCTAATCTGAGTGCAAGTTCTGTTCCATTCTCTCTGAGCAGGACCATGCTTTCCCACCTGCACCCTCCAGTGCAGTAAAGCTACGCAATTCTGTTTTTGCCCCCACCTCCTCCACATCTATGATCTTAGCAACTCAGGTGGAGGAGGAAGCAGCTCCACCTCCTCCAAAGGGGAAGCACTTGGATTTGCCTGTGACCATGTCTCATTTTCTGAGAGAGGCAAGTTCACTGCTTGAAAAACAGCAGATTTGGCAAGCAGTTTCTCTAAGACCAAAACTAAATAGTTCTCATCAGCAGCTGACTACTGTGGAGTAGAAGCTTGAGCAGCTCCTAGGCTGCATTGTTCAGGCCCCAAAACAGAGTGCACAAAGATCCAAGTTGTCAAGGTCTCAATTAAAAACAAAGGGAGATAATTTTTCTTTTGTCTAGAGTTTTTTCTGGGGGGCCAAGTATGGCTTAGCTGAGGCCATGATAGCTCACAAAGTTTCTTAAGCATCTTTGGTTGCAGTTTTATCCCATAGTCCCCCACAAAACTTTTATCAAAATTCTGAGTCATGCACTTAATAACAGTTGGTTTAGTATCAGCATTCCCCATGACCATTAGATATTCCCTTGTCTGGTGATGCAAGAGAAAGTGTGGGGTATTGTTCTGGACGATGGCATCATTTGCTCATCAGCCTCATTTCCAGCTCTTTTAGGCCCACTTGGACTAAGGAGAGTTTCTCATCACAAGACTCCATTTTGTCCTTTCTAAGCATGGCCACAGACTTGCAGGACTGACCCACACAAGCTCTGCAATGCCAGGGGGGCTCGTTAAGCTCAAACACTCCCTCCCTTTGTCTTGGTGTGCAGATGAGGCTACCAATGGCTTTCATAGCTCACTCCACTCACCTAACCAAGTCTCTTTCCCACACACAGTCACACAAGAAGTTAATACATTCCCTCCCTAAGAAAGAACAATACAAAAATTGAGAGTATACAAACAAAACCCTCACAAATGGCAAAGAGTTGGGGGGTGATTAGGCCAGCACTCTATGTTTTGTCCAAATTGAGGATATAAATCCTCACAAACAGCAGAGAAAGGAGGGTAATCAGGCCTCCAATCTGTAATCTTCCCAAACATTCAATTAAGAACCAAAGCAAAGCAAGACAAACTAGGGAGCAACCCAGGGGAATCTCACAATTCAGACAGACGATTTCACTCACTTGCCTTCCTTCTGCTGTCTCTGCTCCAGGTTTGAATGATCTGCTGCCAGTGAGCTGGCATCCAAGTCCTAGAAAAGGAACCCAGGAAATCCTGGGGTGCACATCTTCCCTTCCGAGGAGGTGGACAGCTGCTCCCTCTGGTGGGACTTGGGTTGAGGCCCAACATGGGCTGTGTCAGCCCGTTCCTTCCCGGCCAATGCACCAAATGGTATGGAAGGAATCAGTAAGTGACATACAGAGAGGCAGCAGGATGGAAGTAAAATAAATTTACTTATTGATAAGGGTCAATCATGCATAAGCCATGCCTAGATCAATGATGTACTGGATTACAACTCCTCTTTTTATAGGGTTTTACAGCCTTGACTTCATTTGGGTGGTTACATTTCATTCTCACATTCAAATCATGGTCCAGGATAGTTAAATTTCAACCCAGACATAACAGTTCTTTGCAGTTGGGGAGTTTACCTTTAAGATGTGCCTAGTTATCTATTCTAGTCCACAGGAAGAAGGATGTTCACAGTCAGGGGAGCAAACGTTAGTGATAGGTCCTTTCATCTAGACACTTACGATCATGTGGCTCCAGTCTCTTTGGACTCAAGGTCTTGATGTGCCCTGTTATCTCAGGGTCAGACCAAATGCCTCATTCAGCAATTAGTGCCTTTGGTGCCTATTAGTTCTGAGCAAAACAAACTGCTGTCAGAGACAGCAGAAGCCATTTTACACTGTAACACTTTATAGGTTTTTGCTATTTATAAAAGTTTTCCCTATCAGTTACACCAGTCTACACTCCCATCAACAGTGGAGAAGGATTCCTTTTCCCCAAAGCCCTGCCAGCATTTAGTATTGGTTGACTTCTTGATAATAGCCTTTCTTTTTGGAGTGAGATGGAATCTCAGTGTTGTTTTAATTTTCACACTTTATATATTTATTTGTTGTTTCTACTTCTTCATCTGAGAAATGTCTGCTCATTTCAGATGCCCATTTTTGGATTGGTTTTCAAATATGGGGAGTGTGATTTTTTATTTCTTTATATATTCTAGATAGTAATTCTTTGTCTGAGGAACAGCTGGTGAAAATGTTTTCCCACATTGTTCTTCACTCTGATGGTGGTTTCTCTTGTTGTGCAAAAGCTTTTTAATAAGATGAGATTCTCCTTGTTGATTCGTTGTGATACTTCCTGTGCAATCAGGGTTTTGTTCATAAAGTTTTTGCCTACACTAATGTCTTCAAGAGTACTACCTATTCTCTTTGACAGAAGATTTAGTATTTCTATTTTAATATTTAGATCTTTGATCCATTTTAATTTTAGTTTAGTGTATGATGAAAGATATGGGTTGAGTTTTAATCTTCAGCAACTGGAAAGCCAGTTTTTCCAGCACAGTTTATTAAAGAGGCTATCTTTCTTCTAGTGAAGATGTTTGGCTTTCTTGTCAAAGATAAAGTGGGTGAATGTGTTTGGAGTTGTTTCTACATCTTCTAATCTGTACCATTGATTGTCAGGTCTGTTTTTTGGCTTTTTGTTTTTTTCCATTACCATGCCATTTTTATCGCAGTAGCTTTGTAGTATAATTTCCAGTTGGAGATTTTGATGCCCCTGCCTTGCCTTTGTTGCTTAGAATTACTTTTGCTACTCTAGGTTTCTTCTAGTTCCAAATGGACTTTAAGATATTTTTTTCTAGTTCTGTGAGATATGCTATTAGTATTTTGAGTGTGATTGCATTAAATCTCTGTAACAAGGCCAGGTGTGCTGGTGCACACCTGTAATCTCAGCACACAGGAGGCTGAGGCAGGAGGATCCCTGTGAGTTCAAGAACAGCCTGGGCTACAAAGTGAGTTCCAGGTCAGTCTCAACTTCATAGAGAGACCCTGTCTCAAAAACAAACAAACAAACAAATCTGTGTAACAATTTGGAAAGTATGGCGATTTTCACTATATTGATTCTTCCTACCCAAGAACAAGGGATGTTTTTCCATTTTTTGATACCCTCTTCAATCTCCTTTCTCAGAGTACTACAGTTTTCCATGTACAGGTCTTTTACTTCCTTTGTTAGAAATATTCCTAGGTAGTTCTTTTCTTTTCTTTCTTTCTTTTTTATTTTGGAGGCTATTATGAAAGATGTTGTTTCCCTAATTTCTTTCTTAGTGAGTCTGTTATTTGTGTATAGAAATGTTATTGATTTTTGAGTGTTGACTTTGTATCCAGCTGAATTTGTACACTACTGAATTTGGTTATTAAATCAACGTGCAGTTTTGGGAGTCTTCTATGTAGAGTATGTCATTTGCAAATAATGAGAATTTAACTTTTTCCTTGCCTATCCTCATTCCCTTGTATTTCTTTCTCTTTCTAATTTCTCTTTCTGGCTAATGTTTCCAGAACTACATTGAACAAGAGTGGTTACAGTGGACATCCTTGTCTTGTTTCTGATTTTAGAGTGAAAGCTTTCAGGTTTTGCCCATTTAGTATGATTCTGGCTGTTGGTTTGTCAGATATGGCTATCATCAGGTTGAGATAAAAAACTGTTTATTCCAATTTTCTGTAGGTTTTTAAAAAAATCATGAATGGGTATTGAACTTTGTCAATATCTTTTTCTGTATCTATTGAGATGCTTATATGGTTTTTGTCCTTGGCTTTGTTAATATGGTGTATTATATTTATTGATTTGCGTATGTTCAACCATCCTTGCATCCCTGGGATGAATCTAACTTGTTCATGATTTATAAACTTCTTGATATTCTGCATTCCAGCTGCCAGTATCTTATTGAGAAATTTTGCATCTATGTTTATTAGGGAGATTGGCCTATAGTTCTCTTTTTTGATTGCATCCATCTCTTGCTTTGGTATCAGAGTAATGCTTGCTTCCAGGAGAGAATTTGGGAGCATTGCTTCCCTTTCAATTTCATTAAAGAGTTTGAGAAATATTGGCATTAGGTCTTCTATAAATTTCTTTTTTTTAAATTAAAGATTGCAAACATACATGACAACAAGAAATGAAGATACCAAATAAAAATTTCAAATATACATATATATGACACCAAAAAAGGATATGAAATTAAACAAAAATTTATGTAACACAGACTAATAATTGGAATACATTATTAGTTTGATATGATCTTCAAACATTATGTTCTTTCTCATTCTCTTATTATATAATATTTTTGAAATAATGTAATTACAAATAAAACAAAGTTCATATTATAGTTGAGAAATTGTCAAAATTTTATGATTTATAAATTCCTTGGTTTTATTAATTGATAAATATCATATGCTTATTGATTGTACCACTTGCATTTTCTAACAAAACTTCCCACAGAAAAAAATAGACTTATATTTGAAATCCAAAAGCAACTAAAAGAATTCACATTTTTAAGATCAGATTTTTCTGTTTCTATTTTATTATATCCCATACTTATTTTTATTATATTTTTTATAAGCATAATGATAAATTTTTTAAAATTGAGTTTATTGGTATATTTTAGGGATACAGTACAGTTACATTCATTGTTGGGATCTTGTACTTCTACATGACAGGTCTTGGTTCTCATTTTTTCCCCTTGTCCCTTCCCTCCTTTCACCCCCTCCTCCCCTCCCCATTTACAAACACTTTATTTCTATCTTTTCATTTTCTCACATTTTTTTCTTTCCCTTATTACCCTTCCCCTACCCATCCCACCTTCCCTACACCTTTAGCCCTTTTCTTCCCATTTCACAATGTCAGTTATCTCATTAGGATCTTATGTACTATTACAGTTTATTCACACCAGAGAAACTATTCAGAATTTACACATGTGTAACTTATTTATTTTACTTAGAAGTATATCCTCAATATGTATCCATTTTCCTATGAATGAATCTAATTTTTCATTCTTTTTTTTTTTTTTGGTACTGGGGATTGAACTCGGGTCCTTGCACTTGCAAGGCAGGCCACCGAACCTCAGAGCTAAATCCCCGGCCCTAATTTCTCATTCTTTATGGCTGAGTAATATTCCACTTTATAGAAAAACCACATCTTCTTTATCCAGTTTCCAACTGATGGGCAAGTAGGCTGTTTCCAAGTTTTAGCTATTACAAACTGTGCCACTATAAACATGGTGTGCATACATCACACATAATGATAGAATTTAACACCAATACATATGTAATATTCTTCCCAAACAAATGACTATGAATTAAATCAAGCATGTAATTTAGAGAAATCATAAGGTTGCCAGAGAAAATATCAATATGCCAGATGTGCACAATCCTATCACATTCATTACCATGTTTCTCATTTAATAGTGCACACATATGTGTAAAAACATACCCCCCACATATACACAATGCATATTTTCTAGAATACAATATATACTTTGGTATAATAAACAGTGCAGTGATGTGTGGAATGTTTGTGATTTGAGAAAAAACAAATATTATCTTTGAGAGAGTTGGAGAATTTGTAATATGTACCAGATACTAAATGATATTAAGGATTTATTAAAGTATAGTTATGATAAAATTTACTTAAAAATTAATATTCATCATCAGTAGAAAATAGGTACAAAGATATATTGATAACATAACAAAATTTGTCTTAACAAATTTCCAACCAAACAAGCTGTAATGACAGAAAAGGAAGTCTGTAGAAAGCAACAATGAAAGAAGAAAATGACAGATGGACCTTAATACTTTTCATACTACTCATATATACAGGTTTCATAAATTCTCTAATAAAAAAGCAAAGAAAATGAGAACCAAAATAACTCATCAATTTGGTAGAACAACATATAAAGACAAGGATTAATGTGTTGATAAATTTTAAAAATATGAAATGTAAAGCCTGAGATTTAGCTTGGTAGTGCTACACCTGCCTAGCCAAAACAATGTGCTGGGTTTAATCCCCAGCATCAGAGGAAGAAAAAGCAAAAAGAAAAAAAGCATATGTACTTTCTAACATACTCAAGAAATTAAAAATAAATTTGTTATCTCTTCCTCTTGAATTGTTCCCTTCACAAGGATGTAGTGAACTTCTTTGTCTCTTTCAATCAGTTTAGATTTGAAACTGACTTTGTCTGTGAATAAGATTGCTACCCCTGCTTTTTTTTTGGGCTCCTGTTACATGAAGAAGTTTTCTGTCCTTTCACTTTCAGTCTATGGGCTTCTTTTCGCACTAGATGTGTCTTGTATACAGCATATTATTGGATTTTGCTTCTTAATCCATTCTGCCAATCTATTTCTCTTGATTGGTGAGTTGAGGCCATTGATATTTATGGTTATAACTGATATGTACTAACATTATTGTCATTTAAAGTGATGTAGAGACTACTATTGAAAATTATCTGAAATAATGGTGCCACTGAGGCCTCAAAATAGCCAAACCAGTTATGTTTTGTGCACTCTGCACACATCAGCCACCTTTATGTATTTTTTAAAGAAGTTCATGAATATAAATTTCTTTTAATGAAATAAATTTGATTATTGTAATAATTTTAATCGGTATGGATAGTATTAATACTTAGGCAATAATTATTCAAATTCAAGCAGCTAACTAGATTCAATCCACTTGGTAAAAAGACTGAAAAGTGATTAGATCCATTTGCGTCACCAGTTCAAGCCTGTGGAAAGGTGTTAGTGGGGTTTTCTTGTACACCATAAATGGTTTCTCTCTCAAGATTTTCTCTCCACATTTTATCATTTTTGCTATATCTGGCCATGAATCTCTGTTACCTTTTTAGAACTTACAGATTCTGGATTAATAGTTTTCATCAAAATTGGGATTTTCAGGTATTATCTATCCATTTATATATATGGTTTTTTTTCAGTGTTGGGAAATGGGTCTTGGGCCTTGGCATGCTAGGCAAGCACCCTAGCACTGAGCTACACCCCATCAATAATTCTTTCTTCTTCCTTCTAATACTATTATATGTAGTTCGTGATTTATATTTATCTATGGATGTTTTTCATTCTTTCTCCTGTTTTTTGGATAGCTTCATTTGTACAAATATCTACATTTGCTGATTCTTCCTACTACAAGCTCATATCTACTGTTCAGCTCCTGTAATTTCACTGCAGTCACACTTTTAAACTCTGGAATTTCAATTTGGTTCTTTGAAGGTACTTTATTTTTGCCATACCTTCTTTTACCTCCAGCATAATTTCCTTATTTTTGAATAAAATTTTCGTGGCACTTTGGCGTGAACCCATCCCCTCCCAAGCCCCTGGTTGGCTTTAGCTGCTTGGCTGGACAGAGTTAAGTGCACGAAGCAGGCAGCCTGATGTTCCTCCTCAGGGTACTGTCACTCAGACTCCTCATCCCTGATGATAGTGACTATCTTTCTTTTCCTATGTACCTGCAAAAGCTCTGGCTGGTCACATCTACTGTGTTCACATCCTGCTATGGGCATCCACTTAGTGCTAGCTAACCAGCTTTTTTTGTTTTGTTTTGTCTTGAGGGGGTACTGGGGATCGAACTCTGGCCCTTGCACCTGCGAAGCAGGCGTCAGAACCACTGAGTCTAATCCCTGGCCCACCTCTACTGTTTTTGACAGTGCTTTGGGGACACTTTTTTTTTTTTTTAATGTGGTGCTGGGGCTAGAACTTAGGGCCTAATGCTAAGCAGGGGCTCTGTCATTGAGCTATACCACCAGCCTCAGTTGGTTTGATCCGGTTAAATTCAGATTATACACACACACACACACACACACACACACACAATTTCCTGAATAGTTTATTTCTTTAGTTGTTGCCCAAATAAGCTATAGGAATATGCAGGTACAGACACAAAACCCAGCTCCCTCACATTCCAAAAAGGGACCACACAGTCCAGGGCAGAGTTCCCATGGAACTCAGATAGGCAGACTCTTCTTTCCAGCTTCTAACCCTATGGTTTTTTGTTTCTTTTTGAGACAGGGCCTATGTAGTTGAGACTTAACTGGAACTCACTATGTAGCCCATGCTGGTCTCAAACTCACAGCAATCCTCTTGCTTCAGCCTCCCAAGTGGTGGGATTACAGGCGTAGGCAACCATGCCTGGCTCCCTACAATTATTACATAGCTGCCTGTCGAACTTCTCACTGATCTTTCTTTTGCTTGTTGCTATCACGGAACTACCAGTCTCCTTAATTGTGCTCCCCTGCTCCCAATATTTGGAAGCACGTATGACCTTTTCATCCTTCAATCTGCCCTAAACAGTCAGTCCCTTCAGGGATCCTTTTCGTTAGTTTTTAGTATGAAGCTGTTTGATGGCTGGCCATTTCCACTGGATAGAAAGCCAGTATCCTTGCTCCAGAGATGGGATGGGCACAGCAGCTTAGGACTGAAGCCACAATCTACACATGGGGCAGTGGTCTCTTGTCATTTCCTTTTATGCAACCCTCACTCTGAGGAATAAACTGGGCAAGAGCAATGAGGCCTGTGTTCTCAGTTCCTGAATGAGGAACTGGGGACTGGGAGGAGTAAGATGCTCCATACCTCTTGCTGGGAAAACAGCTCTTGTGACCTAAGCTGGGGGAATGAAGAGAGGTAGAATGGGGTCATGGCTCCAAAGCCAGACTATTTTAAATAAGATTTAGATTTTTTTTAGTAGTGCTGGGACTGCCTTGCACATTACAAGCAAGTATCTTACCACTGAACTATATCCCATCCCTGATAGTTTCTTAAATAAACATCGTTTGCTGCATGTTCTGATATAGATGAAATATGAAAATATTTATATTCCCAACCTAAAGTTTGATATGCCAAGTTTGTGTTCTCTGAAAACTCAAAAGAATGAATTCTTGGAATGACAGAGGTTAAGAGTAGGAAAACATTTGGGAGAATAGCTCCTGAGACGCAGAAGGGGACCCAAATGGGTAGTTGGGGACCCTACTTTACAGGGAAGTTTTATAAAGCAAAATCCATGGGGATGCAATGTGGGTTACATCTACATCAACCAATAAAGTTACAAGTATAGTTGCTTAGGTAACAGTGATCCAATAGAGAAACAAATCATGTAACAAGTGTGCATGAAAAGAACAAAGATTTCCCCTAGGAGATAATGGGTTTCTAGGAAATGATTAGTTACCTATCAGGTTGGCTGTTGTCTGTCTAGACTTCATTAGGCCCTGTGTTTATCTGAAGTGTGCAGCCCTAGTCATTTCACCTTTATCTTGAGGCCCAGTCTCCAAAAGATGTTTCCAGCCCAGTTGTGATGTTTCATCTTTTTCCTCTCTTGAGGGCCTAGCTCTGACTGCCTGTAATATGTCTACCTGACTTAGCTGTCTATATTATGACACTTTCCACAGACTTAAACTTTAAAAATAAGACAATTTTTACCACTTATGGTTATTTTATTGAGTTAGTGAATTTCCTCATGCTGCCATTCCAAGTGTTTCGTGATTACTTTTAAATGCCCGTCTTAAAACATAAGCCATGAGGAGCCATTAAATAAGGCAGTATTTTCACAACCTGAAATAGCTTTCTGCTGCATCAGTCGATTCAACATCAATATGCAGCATCCAGAATAAGTAGTTCTTTAATAGTTATTTAAATTCCACAAGTGAAGGGCTTATAATTAGTGTTCATTGACAAGTGCAGTGTGCCACACCAGTAAATGTTACTGGACCTATTATGTAAATAGCACTGAGTAAGATTTAGTCCTGGAATAGTTTGCTGAGTTTCTATTTCTAGCTCAGTAGATTAAAAACACAATTGTGAATGGTACAAAGATGTAAGACTCATACTGTGATAAAACCAATCTCAGGCCCTTCCCAGCTAATTTAAGAATTGGGAAATTTTCCTCAACTAGAACCTGACAGCCACACAGAAAATGGTAAAGATGCCTTTCAGTGTTGTGGAACTGTATAAAAATCCAGGATATGAACATTAGATGGTCAATGTATTAAAATAATAGAATTTTAAAAACACATTAAGTCTAAAGTAAACAGAAATAAACAGACAATTTACAAAGAATTGAGTTCTAATCATCATCAGAGTCTGAGTCATATTTCTTTCCTCGGATCGTTTTCTTTTCCAGCTTTGTGAAGTTTGTCCCAAATTTCTTCTGGCTCTGAAATGGTGGCTCCATTAAATTTCCACTAAAAATAAAACAAATACAAAAAAGAGAGAGAGAGAAAAAAGGAAAGCATTTAGTATGTTTGGTATCCTAAATTGCAAAGAAAACTATCTTCCTTACTATAACAAAGAACACACAAAATATAGAAAATTTTCTGGTCAAGGAAGAAGTGTAACAGTCATATTAATAGTTGACAGCTTTACACCTTTTTTTGAATGATTAATGTTTTAGATCAGCGTTTTCTCTTTTACCATTTATAGGCTGTACCAATACAATTTTAATACAATTTTTCTCCAAAAAGCACAGGAAGAAGTAAAGCGTATGGCCACGCATAGTAGTGCACACCTGTAATCACAGTACTTGGGAGGCTGAGGCAGGAGGATTGCTTCAAGTGTGAGATCAGCCTAGGCTACATAGTGAGTTCAAGGCCAACCTGAACTACACAGCAAGACCCTGTCTCAAAAAAAAAGATTAAGGGTTTTGTAATTGGTTCTGGATATGCTGAGCCTGTTAGGTGTGGTTTTTACTGTAAAAGAATAAGAATGACAGACAACGCAACTCTATTTTTGACAGCCTGCTATGACTGCTTTGGTGTTAATTTTTTTCACTTTCTTTTTAGTGAATACTGGTAACACAGATTTTTTTTTTTTTTGAGATAGGGTCTCACTATGCAGTTCAAAGTGGCCTTGAACTCACAATGTAGCTCAGGGTAATCTTGAACTCATGGTGATCCTCCTATCTCAGCCTCCCCAGTGCTGGGATTACAGTCAAGTCACCTGTCTTGGTTACACAGATTAATGGGATTAATTTTGGCCAATTCATACATATGTAAAACATACATTGATCATTTTCAATTGATTACCTTCTTGTTTAATATTTTTTAACACTTAAGTTTCTGCAGACATTAGCAAAACTCTTGGAATTCATTGTCATTAACCTGGAGTTGGCATGAAAACTTTTTCAGTTTTTAAAAATTCTCTTCAGTGACACTTGAGAAATAATTGAAATGAGAAAATTTCTTCTTTCACAAGTGTCTGGAAAGTTATTCTTGGCACCCACATCGATCTTGGCTTTCAACTTAATTTGCCACTGGAAGGCAGGCAGTATGGTTCCTTGGAGAAAGAGCTAATTCTAAGTGAGCACAATCTGAGCTTTCCTAAAACAGCTTGTTTGGACCAGAAAAGAAGTGGTCATTATAGGAACATGTTAAAGGGATAGAGCTCACTAAGAAAGGGGCTCTCGCTGGCCACATGTGGAGCAGTCTGAACTTCAAAATCGCAACAGATTGTAACATATGAATAAAATAATGAATAGTCCATACTGATATCACCGAATAGAAGTGTAACTACATGTAAGAGATGGAAAATGTCAGTCTTAGAAAACAGAACAAAACAAAGCAAAAATGTAGGGAGTACAGATTACTGCTGGTTAGTAGGTACTGAAGACATATAATATTATGAGACATAATTTTTGGGTATGGAGAACAATACTGCTACAAAAGACATTAATGGGATGATGGTAACATGTGAAGATCTATAAATGACATAATTTCTATTTTAATAATTTCCTGTGGCCACCTGTCAAGAAGATTCAAATAAAAGTGGATGGGAAGTGGAAGAGAAAAAGATGAATTTTTCTACTAAAAGAAAGGAACTATGAGTAGAATGATAGCTGCACAATTGGACCTGTTATTTTTTAATCAAGAAAGGCTGAGACAGGAGGATCACAAATTCAAGCCTGGCCTAGGCAAATTACTGGGACCCTGCATCAAGATAAACAATAAAAAACAGTTAGGGATGTAGCTCAGTACAAATTGAACCCAGGCCCTGGGTTCAATCTCTAGTACTGTAAAAACAAAATGAAACGGGAAAGGAACAGGCACAGAATATAAGATGGTACAAATGATTTCTTGTTTTTGGAGACAAGGTCTCACTATGTACTTCAGGCTGGCTTGGAACTCACTACATACTCTAGGCTGGCCTTACGGACAGAGATGACTGAGAAATGGAGGGTGAATTTCAGATTGTTTTCCAGTAGAGACTATCCTTCACAGTAAGTAAAAGGTAAGCTCGGTTTAGAAACCTTTTTGTGTTTTTCAGATTTTACATGTGAGACCTAATATTTTAAAATACAAACTTCAAGGCTTAGGGAGTAACTCAGTGGTAAAATAGTTTCCTAACATGTGCAAGGCACTGGCTCATATCTCTAGAAGTAAGCTGGGGGTAGCTTGGTGGCAGAGTGCTTGTGCACTCTAGAATGTGTTAAGTCCTGGGTAGGACTCCCCCAGCGTAGGGGGAAAAAAAGTTGCAAAGAATCTGCTGAGTATCATTTTGGGTTACCATTTACTACAGAATTAATTTCAATAACATCTTTTACTCCAAGACTAAGTTTTATCTGCAAATCTAACTTTGCTTATAAGGTCACACTAATGTATTCTTCAAAATATAATGCATTTTCTTAGAAACTGTGTCAACCACAGGCCTTAATTTTATGAATCTTAAGATTAAAGAATCAAGCAGGCATGACTGTGCATGCTCTGGCTGAAGGTCACCTGTAATTGAGGATGTCTGCACAGCCCAGCCTCCACTCTAAAGTTTCTGTACTGAAGTCATCTGTATTGCCCAAGTCGGTGAATCCGACAACATAATCTTGTGTTTTTCCATCTTTCACGAGTGCTAGAGTGGGGATGACTTTGATACGCAGTCTCTCACAGAGGAAGGGTGCTTTTTCCACATTCAGCTTCAAAAACTTGGTCTCAAGATGTTTTTTGGACAGGATCACCAAATGTCTGTCTAGTATTTTACACCTGTAAGTAACAACACACAGAAGTCAAAAAACCAAGCAACAGATTTCTTTTAAAATAAATGTTTTGTTTGTTTGTTTTTTGAGACAGGGTTTCACTATGTAGTTCAGTCTGGCCTTGAACTCATGGTGATCCTCCTGCATTGAGTACAGAGATAACAAGCAAGCACTATCATGTCTGACATAAAGACAAATGTCATTTTCAGACCATAAGTATATGAGAGGAAGCATTCTAGAAAGTCACATTTGCCCTAGTATTTATTAAAACAAAATACCAAAGTAATAAATATAGGCTTTATGCCTTTATGTCAGCCTTCCCAAGATGTCAGGATCATAGAGCAAAACATTAAGATTTTGTATTCTTAAGCCTGTTTCCTGCTATCTCACACAGGAAAGCTTAAAGAGGGACAAATGTGAACCTGACAGAACTTAGAACATACTTTTAAGACCCAGAAATGCACATGTTGTATCATACTCCAAAGATGAGAAAACTGGTGTCCCTGAGAAATATGTCCTCTAACTATGCACCTCTACAGTGAGAAACACATTAAGCTTAAGGATTACTAATCATATTTAGATAAATACAGTTCTAAAAAAGTGAAGGAGAGCTGGGCAAGGTGGTCTACGCCTGTGATCTCAGCATCTGCCTGGCTTTGAACTCGCAGAGCAAGACCTTGATTTAAAAACCAAAACTAGAATTGAAGGAGTGACTGACTGAACACCAACTATGAAAGCTGCTGTCCTTCCCTTAATTCCCAACATCATGGCTTTATTGTCCCAGTGGGAAAAAAAAAAGAAAAAAATAATTTGTTCTGGTAAGAAATTGAAGTATACATTTGTTTCTTTTTTGATACGGGGAGTCAAACTTAGGACCTTATACCTGCCAGGTAGGTGCAGCGCCGCTGAACTATATGCCCAGCCTTAAGCATACATTTCTAAGGTATTCTTGGAGTTGACAAGAAAATAATTAAGGAAACAGAGTTAATAAGAAAATAATTCAGGAAATTTATATGGAAGTATTACTTTTTTTCTCTTTATTACTGATTTTCAATAATATTAATTTGTTTGTTTGTATATTACTGACCTTTAAGCTACAATTGTTTAACATGCTGACCAGAACATTAAAAAGCATGACAGAGTATCATGACACAACTTAGGAAGTTGTTCCTTTTAGTTTTCTTAACTACTCAATGTTTTTACACACTGACTGTTGTGAGTGTCACTCAGGCAGGTATCACTTGAACCAGTCCATTCTTGTTTGCAGGCAATACACATGTATATCTGTTTGTTTTATAAACATAGACTATTCTTTGCATATATTTTATTTTGAACATTGTACTCACCTTTGATGTTTCTAGTGAAATCTATTAAGTAGTTTTGGTTATTTTCTTTTACTAATTTGTGTCTATTTTATTTGTGAAAAATAACCTATAATTTTGTGCTACAATCTATAAAAACTATTATAAGTGCATTAGATATAATTTTTATACTCCTGCAGATTCAGTGATACTCTTTTACAATACAAAATAGACATGTTTGGGACACTGAGACTGAATAGGAAGGAAGTGCCAAAAGATCTACAAAAGAAAAAACTGAGAAAAGGGACAAATGTTAGCATTATTAGACAGGAAAAGTCTGTTATGAAATGGAAAGATAGAAAAGTTATCTCCTTATTGTCAACTGTTCATAATACAGAAATGATAGAACTTCAAAGAAGAAACAAAACTAAAAGAATTCCAATAGTGGTCAATGATTATAATTCTATGATTGTGCTGACAAAATTGACTAACAGCTAAAGAGCTATTTTTTAATCAAAAAGTGAGGGAAAAATATTATGATAAAATATTTATGCATCTTCTGGACCAAACAATATGGAACTCATTTGCTATTTATTCAAAACAAAGGGGTTCAAAAATCATTTATAATTTAGATTAGGTCTAACAGACCAAATAATTGAAAAATATGGAATAATAAAATGCCAACCAGGATGTCGTCACTGATGTCCTCACCATTACATTTTTTTATTGAAATTATATCATAGAAAAAAAGGAAAAGCCAACACAACAGTGTAAAGTGTGTTCAAAGATAATAATGCAAAAAGAATTCGGAGACCAGATACTACTGTCCAGATTATAACACTGCATTGTATATTGAATGTTTTCAGATATACCATATATAGAAAAATTACTGAATAAATCTGATAAAATTGTCATATTTTTATACTTGTTATATTATAAAAATTATCAAAAAATATGCAGTGCTTGATCATCCTGTTTTTAAAGAAATGGACTGGTAGTGGTTAAACTTCTCTATTAAGCCAATGTATCTCTATGCAAACATCTCACTGTGTTTTAAGAAAAGGATGGGAACAGTTACCTGAATGTGGAGTCCCTGTAGAAATGGCAAACCACTTTTTTACTCTCCTTGACTTCCTGAAAAAAGTCTCTCTCACTAGGGATTTCTCTGTATTCCCCATGTCCTTTCAAAAGCCATTCCTAATTTGGACAGAAGTAAAATATTACACGTGACATATTTCATTTAGCACCACTTGATACTGTGTCACAATTATTTTGTAATCAAGTTGATTTTATCTTGTATAGAAACTCATTACTTTTAGCAGTTTACTTTCCTTTGGCGAGGAGGCTGAGACAGGGTCTCACTAGTAGGCTGGCCTCAAACTCTTAGTGATCCTCCTGCCTCAGCCTACTAAGTGCTGGGATTTCAGGTGTGTGCCATCACACCCAGCTTTGTGTCTCTGTGTGTACGCGCGCGCTCTTAAACTACTACAATCAGAAGCATTTGATTCAAGTTATTACAAAGCTTTTTTCTTTTTTTGTGGTGCTGAAGATTGATCCCAGGCTTTGCACAAGGCATGAGAACACTCTACTACTGAGCTATACCCAAGCCTTGCAAAGCTCTTAAAAATAATGTTCCCTCCACAGCAAAAAACCAAACTAACAAAAACCAGTCAGTCTTAGGGACAGAGAGAGATTATTGCAGCTCAGTGCTTGGGGATCCTGTGTGATCCTGAGTACTATGCAATCAATGAGCCATGTCTTAGGAAGAAAATGAGCCTACTCAAACGGGGTCTGGAGACCAGGAAGATCTTGCATCTCATCCAACTTCCCCAACCAATGCAGAAATCCCTTAGCAGCCCAGGCTGCCAGACCTTCTTGAATCCTGTAGCAAGAAGCTTAACGCCTCAACTAGAAGCCAGGTCTGCTTTTTAGGCAGTTGCTTTTAACAAAAAAGGAGTCCTGAACTTGCAGGCAGAAGGCATGGGTTTCAATACCTATTCTACCACTTATGGGACTAAGAATCCTAATACCTTTTCTGAGCTTCAATTTTTCATTTGTACAGTGGACACAATAAGGCAACTGTTTCATAGTTTCATGTTGTAAAAATGAAAGGGCAATCTACGTAGGAATGCCTGAAATAATGCCCGACCCAGTGCTTAAAAAGCATCTGTACTCATACTGTATCATTTTTAGAAAGGTCATATTACACTGTACTGCAGTATATCTACTACTTTGATGTGCAGATCGCAGTTTGGACAAAGATTCAACTTTCAATCTCTCACATGTCAGCCCTTCACATATCACATCTTCTCTAATTTTTTTTCCAGAACAAATTTAAGCTTTTGATTATAATGGTGGTGAGGATTGATCCTAGGGCCTTGCACATGGTAGGCCAATACTCTACCACTGAGCTACATCTCAGGCTTCCCAGAAAGATTTTTTTTGGTACCGGAGATCAAACTCTGGACCTTGTACTTGTAAAGCAGGAGGCAGAACTACTGAGCTAAATCCCTGGCTCCCTGGACAGATTTTTAAAAACAACAGATACTGTGAATTCAGAAAATTCTAGAACTGAGGACCCAAACATAACTACTACAGCACATGTAAATATATATGTAAGTTGTTAGGAGCATACTGTTATAGAAATTTCAGAAAGCAGGGCAGAGAGGTTACTTGTTTCTGCTGTTGAGCTTTCTTTAGGGCCTCAAGTCTCTTTTCTTTGAGCCGTTCCAATTCATCTTCATCCATTTGATCCAGTTTCTGAATTTCAGAATCCAAATGTTCCTCCACTAATTTGGTAGTCTGCAGCAGCTGGTTCTCCAAGACTTTTGAAAACATATCGACAGATGCATCTGCTTCCATTCTTTTGAGTTCGTATGGTTCAGCTTTCCTGCTGAGGAGGTTTACAAAACCTAAAACAATAAAAGGAAGCAACATTTTTTTCTCCTGTTATGTGTACTCCACAGAGCATTCTGCCAATAGCCAAGTACTTAATGTTAGGCTTACGAATATTTAAATGTTCCTAAATTTAATTTTCAGTAGGTTCTAGTCACACCAAAATTTCAGAAAAGTTAAACCTCATGTTTTAGCCATAACCAACTGAACAGAAACTAGAGTTGGTCATAATATATTGCACAGTAACTTAACATGTTTATGATGAGGCTGTTAATTCATGTCTCGCTGCTAAGCTGCTCTGAACCACAGTAGGTACAAGCATAGCTGTCCCATCATTTGGTAGGGGACAGTGCCACCGGCTGGTACAAGCCGCCCAAAGGGACAATCATGCAGGTAGTACCTCTGGTGATTCAAGCTGGTGGAAACTTGTTAAACGAATGGAAATATTTTTAAAATCAAACTCTAATTGAGGACTAAAACGTAACTACTTAGAGTAAATTTTAAGTGCTTCTGATTTAGTTTGTTTTACCATACTAAAGCCAAAACAAAGTCCATGACTAGACCACAGAGAAATGAGTACCTAGTGCTATGTACTGATAACCAGTGTTTTTACCAAAGAAAAAAGGAAGCAAAGCAGAAATGACTACAATGGGAGGGCATAACTACTGGACTTTACGTGTAGAAATACACGCCAAAATTCTACTGAACACTAAGTTGAGAAACAGGTGTCTTTTCCATGGTCACTATTCTAAGGAGTTTGTCCACACCTGTTTTTATTGTCTAACAAAATCTATGAGGTTGCAAATATTGATACTGGTTTCAATGTACTAACACTGTTCTTAACTTTGATGTTAAACTTCAAATACTTTTTGAAAAAAAAAAAATGTTTTGAGACAGGGTTAGGCTGGCTTTGAACTCACTGTGATCCTCTTGCCTCAGCCTCCTGAGTGCCGGTATTACAGGTGAGTGCTACCACACCTGGTTTACTTTTTGAAATACATCATTCCTTTGTGCCATCTTGGTTTTAAAACAGACTTCAGATTAGACATAAGATCTCGCAATTATACATTTTTCAATAAATGGAGTATTTACTGGCAACAGAAGCAATTTTATATGTGTCCCTGGATTATTACCACATAAATGATTTATAACTGGAAGTTACTGAATCTTAATAAACTACGATAGTTTTGCAAATACCACTAATGCACCATAAAAATCTGAATGAACTGTGATCTCATTCAGATTCTAACTCTGAATCTGGACTCATAGACCTTCTATAAATGTTGACATAAAGAGAAATATTCTTCTGGCAAACTTCACTCCTGATTCCATTTTCTTCATAGAAAAAGCAGGTGAAAGCTTAAGTGATTTCACCCTTGTATCCCAGAACTAGCAGCGCTTAGAACTCAGGTGTTCTAAACTCAATATTTAATGTTGAATGAACATACAAGGAGTAATCATAGGATATGGTGAGTGTTTAAGAATGTTATTACAGTAACATTGCCAAGAACAAGATGAAGGCAGGAGCCAGTGTGGTTGCCATACACCTGTAATTCCAGCACTTGGAAGGCTGAGGCAGGCTAGGTGTGCCAGCCGGGGTACATAGTGAGTTTGAGACCAGCCTGGACTACGTAGCAAGACTCTGTTCTCAAAAAAAAAAAAAAAAAAAAAAAAAAGACAGGATATTTTGAGGAGAATTAATAGCAGTATCTTACTATAATGCATTTTAAAATTTAAATATTCATCATATTTTATCATCACTCTGCATTCACCAAATGTTTACGGCAGTTTCTGTCAAATAAAAACATAACAGTGTGTCCTTATCCACCTTATTCACCAGATCTAGCATCTTTCAGCTTCTGGCTCTTCCTCCCTAAAGTAAAAATGAGCACAAAAGGTAAACATTTTGAATCAATTCAGGGATCCAAGCAGCCACCAGTGGGCCAAAAGACACCCAGGAAGGAGGAATTCCAGAACTACTTCAGAAAATGGCAAGAGCAATGGGATATGTTTGAAGTGAAGGGGAGAATTTGGAGAGGGATTTGTGGCAGTGTGTCTTTTACTGTAAGACACTTAAAAAAATTTAAACATTCACCGTATTTTTAAATCACATTTCGTAACCCTAGTTTTTGTTGAAATTATGAAGTGCAAAAGTACCTGAGTTAAAGAGCCAAACTATAAGCTCATCATCAATGCTATATAATTGAAAAGAAGCTCCATTACAAATATAGCACAAGATTTCCTTACTCCTTACCTCCCAAGAAAAAAAGTCAGTACGACTGTGGCCCTGGGGCGACTAGCTGAAGGTCAGAACCTGCTGGTGGAGCACGACAGATGCTTATCCTTTGAGTTTTACATGATGAACCCAGAATTGAGATAAGTGGGAACAGAAGCGAATAGCAAGAGCTGTTGGTGCAGAGGATGGTGGCCGCTGCACGCAGGAAGGCCTAAGGAGACGGTGTTGTGAACTCGGCAACTTCATTCTTCAAAACACAGCTTCTGATTCTTTTATATAGATCAAATGCAAGGATGGGAAGGGACATCCCGTATTCCCAAATTCCCTAACCAGTTGATTCTCCCACAAACACCCGCCCAAGCAATCAATGGGCCTCGTCCTTAAATGCTCCCCAGGCATCTTTCCAAAGATATTTTCTCCTCCCTCGATCCCCCGGGACAGATGAGGGCAATTCCGGGGCCCTAGACTTCAACGCCGCCAGGGGCGCATGCGCGACAGCCTAGGCCTCGACACAGACGCCATCAGGGCCGCGCCCCTCCCCCCGATCCAGTCCGAATGGAGCGGCTACGGGTCCATCAGTACAGGGACGCGGTGGCCGCAGATGTGACACCACCCACTGCCTCACCTGAACTCTCCGTTACGCCTGACAAGCGAAGGAGAAGCAGCACCTGAAAAGTGTCTACAGGCTCGCAGCAGCTGCCGGCGACTGCTAATCGGCCGTCACTCCCGCCTCCTTATTGGCTGTGATTCTCTCGCGACACAACGTGCGACACGTGAGGAAACTATGGGGGGGCGGGGCTTACACCGATTGCTACTACGCTTGCGCATCTCCCCAATCTTCCGGAACTAGAATTTTATAATCCTTTGTTTCTCTCCGGGTAAAATATTCCGGTGGGATCGGAAACAGAAGTGTGCTGGAAGTTGTAATTTTTTCAAGTGCCCAGGCTGGACTTGTTTGACTTCTTAGCTACTGTTCATTACTCATTGTTACATCAGAAACATGACGGCAAGGATCTTGCTCAGGAGTGGCACCTGAACTTCGTTAACATGTGTATGGAACATTTCTCCTTTTTCTAAATTTGAGGTATCATTTATGCGGTACAATGAAGCTTTAAATTGTTAGTGCTTATGATACAGACTTTCCTCGTTAAACGACCTACATGTTTAGCGACTGTTTGGATTTACGACCCGTGGGTTTTATTTTTTTGGCACAGTTCTGTATATCTTGCTGATAGAGCCTCAATCTCTTTTTTTGTACAGTACAACTTGTTTGTACACTACTGTAATTCTTGCTAATTGTACTGCACTGTACTGTAATATATGTTATATATTACAGTAATGCATGTAAGAGTGACGCAAATAAAAGCAGAATCATCAAGTTGGAGTCCTTTGACTATTTCTTTGCTCTGAACACTGTATTATACATAAAATATATTCTTCATTTAGCGACCAGTTCATTTGGTCACAGGAACGAGTCTTGAGTCTCGGTCGTTAAACAAGAAATGTCTGCTTTACCATCAGATCCAGAACGTTTTCACCACTCTATGAGCTTCCTTCCTGGCTTCCCTAACACGCGAGTTTTAAGAACTTAGCTTTGAGTATGAAGATTAAGCCCTGTGCTAGGGAATGGATGGAGATGGCCTTGTTATGTGTTTCCTTCGTGACCATACAGTTTATAATCTATGGACGTCCCTGACAGGGACACCGTTTTGTCCTGGTTTCATCTCCTTCTGGAACCCCAGAGGGTTCATCATTGGTTCATGGTGATTCTTTACCGAACTTGATACAGCTGAGAACCTAAAGGCCTACGGGACTTTAAATCTTCTGCCCACTTCTGAGCCAAATGCCGATATCCGAAGCCTGCATTCGCCTGGGGGAAAGTGTGAAGCCAAGAATGAACAGCCTCATTGTCTGCGTTCTAGAACCGAGAAAGTGCGGGCGTCGCTAGGGGGCGCTCGGGCTCCTGTCGGGCGGGAGTGTGTACGGGAGACGCTCTACTCCTAGCGCAACTCTCTATGCGCCGCGTCCTGCGTCCCCACGCCGAGGCGGCTGGGCGATGCGCTTGCGCACTGAGTGTTCACACCATATGTGCCCTGTTTCAGTACGCTGGTCTGTGGAGAGCCGGGTTCGAGAGGTGGCAGTGCGGAGGGACCGAGCTGAGCGGAGCCCGAAGTCGGCCGGAGGACGCTGGCTCTGTGAGAGACAGAGTAGAGGGGCTAGGGGTCGCGAGCACCGCTGACAAGCCATGGGGAAGAAACAGAAAAACAAGAGCGAAGACAGGTAGGCAGTGGCTGCGTCCGTACGGTAGCGGCCGCCGTGGGTCTGCAAGCTCGCGGGGTCCGCGGGCGCTG
>NW_022900921.1:43100184-43122264 GCF_012274545.1 Fukomys damarensis
GTGGAGAGAGGGTCCTGGCCCGAGGACCCGCTCGAGGACTGGTGAGGGAGGCTGCCCGGGCCCGGGCGGGTGGGAGTTGGGGCTCTTGCGTTCTAGCTGAGCGAGGGTCGGGAAGAGTTCTTTCATGCCTTTGTACCTGAATACTTGGGGGAGAGCAGGGAGTTCCTCTCTCTAGACTGCTTAGGAACGTTGAAGTTACTGGGAGGTGTGTAGCAGCTCACTCCCTCTTCACTTAGTCCAGTTTGGACACACTTCTCAGATATTTAAGATATTTAAGTGCTGATTGTTCGGACTCCATTCTTTTCGCTCTCTTCCTTCCGGCCTGTCTTTTGGTCATTTCTTTGCTCTCTAGCACCTCCCTTGAGAAAGGAAGAGGAGGAGGAGGAGGAGGAGGTGAAACAAACCAACCAGGTTTCTAACCACTTGAAAGGCTTATGGGGCTACTGTCGGGGAGTATGTGGGTTACCCCGTTTAAATTTTTGGAATATTTCTGTGTGTCAAGTTCGATTGAATTCTAGCCTCTTCAAGGAAAGAATTTATTTCCTGGGAGTGAACAACCATCTGTTTCATTTCCACCTTTGTATACTATCCGTCAAACTTAGTTTAATACCAGGGGAGGAGTGAGGTAAATTTAAAATAAAACAAATCCTGTCTTGTTCGTCTTCTTAACCCAAAATGTAAATGGTCTTGAAGTTAAATAATGTGATTAATTATAAATTGGAATTCTAGATTGTTTCTTTACCTAGCACTACCCGATGAATGGAGTTAAAGACAAAGATTCTTGAATTTACATTTTTGGTCTATTGGAGGACATTAATTCTTTTGGAGAATAGAAATTACTAATCAGACCAGATCAATAAGCAGAATTTTCAATGCTTTAGTGAAACAAAAATTTCTCTACTTTTGAACAGGACATTTTGATGCATAGGATACATTTTTCTTCCCTGAAAACAACTTTAAGGCATATGCAAAAAATGGAGAAACGAGCTCAGTATAATAAAGCCTCATGTATCAGTTACCTGTCTTCATGTATTAGTAGCACTTGACCAACCCTGTTTCATCCACCTGTTGAATATTCGAAAGCAGATCTCTGGCCTCTTATCCATAAATGAATCCATCAGGCGAATATGAAGGATGAACAGTTGGGGAAAAACACCACAGAAGCATAAAATACAATCAGTGCTATTCTCAAGCCTAAAGAATAGTAATTTCTTACTATTCATTATCCAGTCAGTTTTCTAATTATCCTAATTGTCTTTTTTAAAATTTTTTTCAATTAATTTGTTTGGCTAAGGATTATACAAATTTAGGTGAAAAGTATGTTGATATTCTGTTTCCATTTTTTACTTTCTAGGCTCTTTCAAAGTGGAAAAGAGCTATTGGGATGGTGAGATTTATTCTTGTGTGTGTATTTTTAGTAAAAAGTGATTTATTTATTTATATAGGTACCAGGGATCGAACTTGGGTCTTTGCATTTGTGACTCAGGCAGCGGAACCACTGAGCTAAATCCCCAGCAAAAGTGATTTATTGATTCATAGAAGATTTTCTTGCGTGGTGTAAAGTTTAAACTGTAGACATTAGAGCCTATTGTGAAATGACTGAATTGTAGTGTAGAAAAAATAACAGTGAGTCTCCTTTTTTTCTTCAGCTAATCTGAGCTTATTTTGAAAGGAAAGTAGGCACAGTTTAGTTTTAAAACACGTTTATTTTCTCATATTATATGTGTGTTTTGTTGCTTTACAGGCTCCTTAGCTTGAGTGCCTTCCAGATTGTACTGAGCAATCCTGAGGTTTTGCACAGGACCCCCTTTCGCCAGAACTGGTTGGCTTTTTTACTGTGGTTCCCCCACAGAGACATCAGGGATGGGGAAAGGGTGGTTTCAACAGCTTTGTGAATATGAATGTTTTTTACTGGATAGTTTATCAGGAATATGAATATTTGTAAAAGGTACAGAAGTTCAGGTTGGGTGGAGAGTCTGGGAGGAGAAAGTCTTATTTTATGATTAGTATTCTTTGTGTAAATGAGTTATATTTGGTCATACTTTTTTTTTTAATTCATACTCCTGTGAAGATCCTTAGTTTAACCCCTCGGAGGTCACAGCTGATCTTAGTTTTTCCACATTGTTAAGTGGTAATATCTGATTGTCATCTACTTCCTGCTTGGCTATGTAAGCCAAGCATATTTCTGGTCAGGTGAAACTGGGTGAGAAATGAGTATCTGTTTATTGGTTATTAAGGTAAGGAAGGCATGGAGCCAGTTTCCAGTTTTTAGAAAGAACATAAAATATTTGACACCCCCACCTTTATTTTTTTGAGATGGGGTCTTACTCTGTTGCCCAGGCTGGCCTGGAACTCCTGGGCTGCACATCTCCAGCTCAGCCTCCCTAGTAGTTGAAACAACAGGTGCTTGTGCCTAACTCTATTTGACTGTTGTTATTTCTGTGCTTAATTTCTTTTAGTCACTCAGTATTGATTTCCAGTGAGATTTTATTTATATAATTTTATTTTTATAGTAAACATTTTGTTTTATCAGTGACTGAGGTTTTTACAGTTTTTGTCTATATAGTTTTTGAATTGTAGAGCTTTGTTTACAGGACATTCTAGAATTCTGTTCAAGCTTGTGTAATGTTGAGAGTGAGATTTCTGAAAGGGTGTTTAGCAACTTTTCTTGACTTTTTTCAAGACTGGGGAAACTTGATGAGAATAAAGAAAAGAATTCATTTTCCATGGATGAAACAAAATATAAAACAGTATTTCCATTTGTCCTTGTAACCTTTTCAGTCATCAGGAATCTTGTATGCTCTAGTGATACCCGTTTACACAGTACAATGGATGATCTCTTACGGATGTGTGCAGAGAAAGAGGGTGTACATTCTACAGCTTTATGCCGTCAGTCACCAGTTCTTCATTTGAGTCTTTTTTTTTTTTTAAGGATATATGTAAAGATGGTACTACTAAATATTGCAGTTAGATTTTCAGGTTATAAGGAGTCTGGCATATAACCTTACATAATGAAATGTATATGGCTTCCCCCTACCAAACTTCCCAAACAAACCTCCTCCCAAATGGAGAGGAAAGGAACGTAATTGCTATGTTCTCACTTATCACGAGGTGAGGCTGTCACTTGGAGTTGGTGGTTTTCAGGGTTCGGTAGAGTTCTGGTGTCTTCAGCAAAAGGTTGTTGCTGTAATGCCTGGGGTGTCCCAGTGACTCCATTATTTTCTTTTAGCTACAGATCATGTTCCTGACATTGCCAACAAATTCCCTCCTGTTGTAGGAGTTTGAGCTGTCTCTGAGACTGCTGCTGAACCTTTAGGGTAGTGGCGGTGAACCTGTGGCACAGATGTTATTGTGTTTTTCTGTTAAGACAAAAGATGTTAAAATATGAGTTTTTTCCTAAAATAAAATCTTAGTAGTCAGGTTTAATTGCAGTGTTGGCACTTTGTGATAAGTGGTTTTTGGGTAGCTGTTTGGCATTTGGTCTCTTAAAAGGTTTGCCAGCACTGCTTCAGGCGATTGCTTTAGTGTCAGACCTTCATCCTAGTCAATATCAGGATCCCTGTGATGGAAAATCTAGGAGTCAGCTTAAAGAAACTGTTTCAGAAGGAACTGTGACTATAGCAGGCACTACAAGCTGCTCAGAGTGAGCACAGTCCAAATTGAACATACAGGCTTGCCATTCCTAGTTTGAGAAATCTAAAATATAAAATGCTCCAAAATCTAAAACATTTTTAGGACTGAAATGATGCCACAGATAGTGGAAAGCTCACCTGACCTTATCTCAAAACACAGGTGCCAGCCAGGTCCAGTTGGACATGACTGTAACCCAACTTGTGTGGGAAGCTGAAGCAGGAGGATCACATATTCTAGGTCAGCCTGGACAATTTAAGTGAGACCTTATCTCAAAATAAAAAAGGGCAGTGATCGAGCACTTGCCTAACATGCATAAATCCCTGAATTCAGTCTGCCAGTACTGCCAACAAAACAAAAGCAGGAGCACTAGGAATATTGTATAAAATTACTTTAGTGCTCGCTCTATGTATAATGAAATATAACTAAATTTCTATTTAAACTTGAGTTACATCCCCAAGATACCTCATCATGTATATGCCAATATTTGGACATCGGGAGAAATCTGAAATCTAAAACACTTCTGGTCCTAAGTGTTTTGGATAAGGGAGATTGAGTCTATAGTTCAAATAGTCTAGAATTGTTCAAGGAATCATTTTTTATATGCGTATGTCTGAGTTGATTTTTTTTAAAACTGATATGTGCATAAAGTAGATTACAATTGCATAAATTGATAATAGTTCTTTTGGCTTACCTTGTTCCAATATGGACACTTTAGGAACTTGACAGGGCACAATATGAGTAAGAAAGCAGTTTATAGACTCTTGTTGGTGGTACCTCTCTGCCTTCCATGCTGAAGCTTTCTGGGAAGCGGATATTTAGCCACTTTTAAAGTTACCTGCCCATTAATGTTCTTTATCTTTTCCTTGTCAGCTGGTTCAGGTATAAGGTGAGCACAGCATTGTTTTGCCAAAGAACAGTTAGGTTAAGTTAGTGATTCTCAAACTTTCTGGTTCTGGAACTCTTTTACATTCTTAAATTACTAAAGTGTAGAAAAAGTTTTGCATTTATGTTGGTTATATGTTTGGGTACTTATCATATTACACATTAAAACTGAAGTTCTCAAAATGGTTATTTAAAAATAAACACATTACATACTAATATAAATAATAGATCTTATTTTCAAACAAAGTCATAAGAAGAGTGACATTGTTAAGCATTTTTTCAAACCTCTTTACCATCTGATTTAATAGAAGATAAAGATTCTCACGTTGGCTTATGCATTTGATCTATAGCATTTTTATATATCATGTAGTTTTGAACTCTGCTGTACAGTAGGAAAAAAGTGAGAATGAAAAAGACCACTAGCCTTTTGGTATTGTTTGAAAATAAACATTTTCCAAGCTGTTTGACCATCATTAATATTTGTTTTACAAGAATGTAGAATTTTTGACAATCACTTAAGGACAATTTATCTCTGGACATGTTAACACTCTTGATGTTTTAACCGTTTGTTTTTTTCTTTTTTAATGTAATCATTGACCTTACCAAGTTCTATTAAAAATGTCTTGGGATTGATTTTACTTGGAAGTCCATTAAGTTTTTAGATTATTTGGGACATTTGACAGCTTTTGAATGTTGCATCATTCCACTCAGAAAATACATTGGGTATTTAAGCATGTTGTTGTGCCAGCTGTTGTTCTGGGTAATGAACAAGAAAACATTATATACTTGTCTATGTAGTTAATTTAATTATAGAGTAGTATCATTTTATTTTTTTCATTTGAATCTAGGATATTTCTTGGTTTATTCATAGGTATAGTTGCTGTTAATGTAATTTCTTTTGTGTAGTGTAGCTTTTTCTTAAAATGGTTAATTATGACAAATTTAGTGAACTCTTATTAAAAGTAGTTGTCTAAATGATGAGGAATAAATTATGAGCAAATTTATTATTTTGTGATAACGTATCACTAAATAAAGAGGAGACCATAAACATGTCAGCAGAGTTTAGGATGTTTTATTTGGTGACACGCAAGTGACTTCTTTTCCTTCCCATCCAAATTTATGCCTTGTAACAAATATGTGCCATTGACAAATTACAGTAAAAAGTATACAGACATCTTACTAAGCAGTATTTATTGAAATTACAGTGCACTGCTTACCCCAGCAGTGACCATGACATGTACATAATTTTAATAGTGATAATACTGAATGTAGAATGAATGTCATAACTTGTTTGAGAATCTGGGAGGCATATTTACTATACTTACTGATTTAAGAAATCCTTTATCTCAAAATACAGACTTTCCAAAGGCAAATTAATATCTACACTGGTGAAGTAGCTGTTATAGATTATTTTAAGGGCTTAGCAAAAAAGGGAGAACAGAAAAATGGTAGCCATTGTATATAAGTCAGTCAGTGACAAAGTTTCTTTACAAGTTTCTTTCTCCCTTAACCTTAATTGAATAACTATCTATCTCATAGCCTGACTAAAATGCAAGCAGTGATGACTTAGTGTTTCATTCCTTCTTTTGTGCGTGGAAGTGAAACAAACTACATTTTTTTCTTGAGTAATCCTTTTTAACCCTTGTGGCAGTCATTTTGTTTTAGAATCATTGGTTTCAACCTTGCTCTGGTAATAAAAATTTCTCTTGGGCTGGGAATGTGGTTCAGTGGTACCCTAGCCTAGCATATGTGAAGTCCTATTGTTTGATCCTCAATACCAACAAAAACAACAATGAAAAAACAAACAATTAACTCTTATACTGTGATATAAAGTACTTGTTTAAATTTTTGTTTCTGAAGCTTAATATAAGTCAGGAACTTTGGGTAACGGTTCCTGCATGATTAGTCTTTTAACTTATTTAAATTTAAGTCATCAGGTTTCTAGTATGGAACTGATGAAGCTTAATGGATGTGATGGATGATACTGAAGAGGAATTTTTTATAAGCCTGGAATTACATGTCCTAAGAGTCCATTATGTGAATGAACCACATTTTATTTATTCATCAGTTGATGGGCATTGGACTGTTAAAACTTTTGGCTATTATGCATAATACTGCTGTAAATATCATTATTCACGTTTTGTATGTGTGTGGACATAGGCTTTCCTTTCCCTTGGGTATACTTAACGTGGGAGTGAATTTGCAGGGTGAGGGATAACTCTGTGTTTAACTTTTTCTGGAACTGCTGAGGAGTTGACTCTTCAGGAATTGCCACAGGTAGCTCCTGCTCCCCATGTCGCCAACAATGTATAAGATTCCAGTTTCTCCATAAACTCAGCCAAACTTTTTGTCTAACTTTTGATTTTAGCTATCCTAGTGGATGTGAAATGGTATCTTTGGCTTTCCATGATAGCTTACAGTGTTGAGCACCTTTTTATATGTTTACTGCCCATTTGTTTATCCTGTTGAAGAACTGTCTATTCAGATTCTTGCCCATTTTAAAATTCACATATTATAAGGAATAAGAGATCCTTGTAAATTTTAGATCTCTTGCCAGATATAATTTGCAAATATATTCTCCCGTTTCATAGGTTGCCTCTTTATTTTCTTTTTTTGCCTTTTTCTTTTCTTGATGGTGGCCTTTGTAACAAATTTCTAATTTTGATAAAGTTTGACTTACTTATATTTTTTCCTCTGGTTATTTATGTTTTTGGTGTCAGATCTAAGAAATAGTATTAACTCTAAGGCCATAAAAATTCACTTACATTTTCAGAGTGTGTTAGTTTTAGCTTTTGCATGTAGGGTTTTTTTTTTTTTTTTTTTAGGCTGGGTCTTGCTATGTAGTTCAGTCTGGCTTTGACCTTACTATGTAGTCTAGGCTGGCCTCGAATTTGCAGCAGTCTTCCTGCCTCAGTCTTCTGAGTCCTGGGATTATAAGTGTGCACCACCACACCCAGCTTACATGTATGTCTTTGAATCATTTTGAGGTAGTTTTTGTATATTGTATGAGGTAGGGGCCCAGCTTTATTCTTGTCGTATAGATTTCCATCTGTACTAGTGCCATTTATTTAAAAAAAATTCTTTTACTGTTTGTCTTTTTACTTGTCTCTTTACCTGTTGAAAGTCAGTTGGTCATACATATCAGATTTTATTTCTGAACTCTCAATTCCACTGATCCATGCGTCCTTAAGGCCGCATGACACTGTCTTGGATACTGTAAGTTTGTAGCTAGTTTTTTGAAATTGGGAGGTGTGAGTTCTTCAGGTTTGTTCTTTTTAGGCATTGTTTTAGCAGTTGTAGACTCCTCAAGTTTCCATAAAGATTTTAGGATCAGCTTCTTAGTTTCTCCACAAACCTGGGTGGAGGGGCGTCCACCAGAGATTTGGACGTGGGTTTTCTTGCATTCATAGATTAGTTTGGGGAGGAATAATGCCAGTATTATGCCTGCTGAGCTGTGAACACAGCTGTCCTTCCTTTGTTGTAGTTTTTAGAGTATATGATTTATGTTTCTTTGTTTAAATTATCCTTTTTGTTTTGTACTGGGGATTGAACTCGGGACCTTGTTCTTGTGAGGCAGCAGGTGGTGGAACCACTGATCTAAATCCCTGGTCTTCCCTTTTTATTTTTAATGCTATTATAAATATAGCTTTTCTTAATTTCATTGCCAGTGCACAGAAATACAATTGATTTTTGTGTATTAATCTATTTTCTATCTTTCTGGACTCATTTTTTAGCACTGATGGCTTTTTGTGTTGTGAATTCCTTAGGATTTCCTGTGTGCATGACCATGTTAAAATCAGAGTTCTTCTTTTCCAATCTGGATGCCTTTATTTCTTGGTCTTGTTAATGCTGTGGCTGGAGCCTCCAGTATAGTGTTAAATAGATGTGGTAAATAAAGGTGAGAATAGACATTCTTATTTTGTTGATAATCTTGAGGGAGGAAAAACTTTCAGCTTTTCACCAGTAAGTATGCAGCTGAAAAACTTACCTGGTGGCTTTTATAACATCACAATGCAGTGTGTTACTTATGTTTATGGTTAGGCTAGCATAAACCTTCTGTGTTGCTAGTTGTATAAAAGTGTTACATGTACAATTATGTGCAGCATGTAATAATGGATGATAATAAATGGCTTTGTTAATGGTTTACGTTTTTTTAAAAACCCTTTGTTACTGGTTTATGTGTTTACTGTACTTTTAACATTATTTTAGAGGAGTGATGGTGAAACTTTTAAAGCTTTTGATGGATGGTACAAACAGCCCACTAGGCACATGTGCCTAGGTTCTTCATCACTGTTTTAGAGTGTCTTCTGCATATAAAAAATTTTACTGTAAGACAGCATACAGCATTATACTGGCAGCAGTCTCATAAACCTCATATTCATAGCTCTTGCTTGCATAATTTTTTCTTTTACTTTAGGTATTATCCTCTCTCCTGCCTCCTTTCTTTCTGTCCTTCCTTCCTTCTTGCTTTCATTTTTTCTTTCAGTGTTAGAGAGTGAACCCATGTCTCGAATGGTAGACAAGTGCTCTGTTACTGAGTCACGCTCCCAGCCATTCTTGTGCTTGATTTAAAATCATGTTGTTTTGGTCACAGTGGCCCTAGGAACAGTTGGCTATGTCATATATAAAAATATACTATGTAGCCTATGTGTGTGTAGTAGGCTACCCCGTCCATTTTGTGAGTATATTCTGTGATGATCAAATTGACGAAATTACATAATTATGCATTTTTTAACATCTCTCTATTCATTGAGCAACATGTGACTATATTTGAACTTATTTCTGCCATCCTTGTTTTGTTTCTTATTTGTGCCATCTCTGTCATGCTTTCTTTTTATCTTCTTTTTTCCTTTTTCCATTTACACTGGATTAGAACTTACATGTGCTTACTTTCTCTGCCACCTACCTTGTCTGAAACCGGTATGTAGTGCCCTTGAAAAACAGTACAAAAGCAATGGGACTGTGGTCCATATTTAAAATTTTATAATCTCCCTCTCTTAGAAAAGTCTACCAAATAGATAACCTATCATTCTCTTGGGAATTTAATTTGCTCTCATGTCATAATAGTTGTAACAATTATGTAAAGTGATTTGCCTATATAGACTTGTTAACAGCCAACAAAAATCTTAAAGAAATGAAATACTGGGAAGTTATTTCATTCTCACGGTCTAGAAATTAGGAGTCAAAAGTAGTAGGTATCCGATTCAGACCAAAGTTTTTTTATTTGTGTGGCTCATACTTTTTAAAAATTTAACTTTAATACTATACAATATTTCAAACAGTGAAACCTCATATGTACACATCACCTGGATTTAATTATTGGTCTTTTGACTTCATATTTGCTATCTTTTTTTATAGGCATGACATTTTCTAAGTATATTCCTATATAACCACAATGCCCTTATCCCACATAATGCAATTACACAGATTTTCTAAAAATCTAATATCCACTCCATATTTCACATTTGCACTTTTAGCTCCAAAACAGCCTTTTGCAGTTGATATGTTCAAACCAAAGATTGTACTGCATCCCATTTGGTGTGATTTATAATTTCATTGTAGGTGTTTTCCTATGTGAATCTTCCCTTCATAGTCTCTAAAGTTATTTTGAGCTCTCAAAGCTTAGTTTTCCCAGCCTGTTAGTAATTAAAATGGAAGGAAAATATTAGGCTCATAAGTGACAGCTGCATTCTGTATTGTTTGATATAAGGACAAAAATCCTTGTATGCATATAATCTTTCTGAGTGATGAAGAAAGTGTTACATATTAATTTTTCCTATTAGGATTGGTGTGAAATATGTCATTAGTGAATTTGAGAGGAATTTCACTTCACGAAATCAGCCATTTAAAATGTATAGTTTTGCGGCATTTAGTACATGCTGAATATTGTGTAATTACTGTTTTCTAAAACATTTCTCCCCCAAAGGAAGTCCTGTGCCATTCATATGATGTATGGCTTATTCATCTTAAATCTTCATTATCAAATTAAAAATTAAACATAACAAACTAAAAGTTACTTGGGAGATCACTTACAACTCTTCCCTCCACCCCCACAGGAGTTTGTAAAAGGTGTGCTAGTTCATCTTCTTTAGACACATTGGAATCTGTAGTGTTCAATATGTGTATGCTTTTTACATGCTTTTATGTTTCCCCTGTCACTATAGCAGATATTTAGCAGATAAAAGAAAAAATTTAGGTTGAATTTTGTGGAACTAATGATGGAATAATAATAATATATTCCCTTTGCATTGTTTGGTATAATAGTATGGCTTCATATGTCTTTAAAGGTGTCAAGACTTCATGGGAAGTTGAAATTGGAAGGGATTATTTTAGAGATAAGGTATGATTGAAAAATTCAATATTGATTGGTTTTTTGAGACATGGTCTCACAGGTTCAGGCTGTCCTTGAATTCACTAGGTACCCCAGCTTTGCCTCAAACTCAGGATCCCTCCCCTCCCCGAATTCTGGGATTACAGACATGGGCCACCACATCAAGCTAAATTAAAAAACATTGTTAGAGTAAGAGCGAGATACTGTACCGCCATTGATCTTCCTCGAAATATTCCCATTGCTTTGAGCACACATCTCATTGTTATTATCCGTGAGAGCTGGGAAGTCTAACATATTTTTCTTTTCTCTGCATTGTAGACTGTTTTCAGTTTCTTGGTAGCTTGTAATTTTTTCTGACAATTCCTTCCTGATTCCCAATGATTTGGTTCTCTTTTTCTCTTCAACAAGTCATTTTACAGTGACTGGGTTCCTGATCTCCTAGTAAGTGGTTCTTGCTTGTGCTTTCCCTGTGGTTGCAGTCAGTGATGGCTGTAATAGAATTACCTTAAAACCCTGGAGGTATCATGGTAAAATTTTTTGAAAAATGCATTATGGGAGATGTATAATGCCCACATTTATTTTTTAGGAGTATTTCTGTTGCTGAATTATTAATTTTACTTTCATGAATTTTATTTTTATTATGGACACCATTTTTATGAGTTTTATTATACAGTGTGCACTTACCAGGAAAATGAAATATCAATAAAATACCAAATATGTAATGAATGTTTAGAATAAACATTTTCTACATCAACTGTTTGTTTACTAAATTTAAAAAATAACAGAAATAAATTCCTATGTGAATTACAGTGAGAATACAAATAAAACTACTGCAGAAAAAAATCTTTGCTTTAGTTATCACACCTAAGGCAGTCTTCACACATGACAACAGCATGTTCATATACAAGTATCACACAGAAAGCACATGTGCTTAGTTTTCTTTTCCTGTTTGGCAGCCATACTTTTCACTTCTTTTGTCTCTCTCTTTTATCAGGAGCTTCCTGTTATATGAGGTGCACTTAGCAGGAAATAAAATATCAATAAGATAAAATCAGATATATGATGTGTGTTTAGAATAAACATCAACATTTTCAACATCAACTGTTTGCTTACTAAATTAAAAAAAAAGGAAATAAATTCCAGTGTGAACTACAATGAAAATACAAATAAAACTACCACAACATAATATTTATTTCAATTATCATACCTAAGACAGTTTTCACATGAGAACGGCATGTTCCATACAGAAGTAGCACTTACACTGATAGCATATGTGTTTTGTTTTCATGTCTCTTTTGACATCTTGCTTGTTTTCCTGTTTCCTTGGAAGGTTCTTGTGATGTTTCCCTTCTGTTCACTGATCTGTCCAGAATTCTTTTGGGAGTTCTTTGTGCAGATACATACTGCTCTTCCTCTGTTGTATCCAGTCCCAATCCTCTAAGAAAATTTCTCTATGATATTTTGTTCTTATTTTCTTTATAAACTACGAAACTATTTACACCTGTCATGTTTAAGATTGAGTAAAACACAACTGTTGGCCAATGCTTTGTGTTTTAAGTGACATTATACTTGTTGCATAACTCATCAACAGCATCTACTCCACCTTTAATTTTGCTGTAAAATGTGACCATTTCTGGCTTCATTTGTGTTGAGGATTCACTATCAATTGTTTTTGTTTTTGTTTTTGTTTTGAGACAGGGTCTCACTATGTAGTCTAGGCTAGCCTTGAACTCAACTATGTAGTACAGGCTGATCTTGAACTCACAGGTTCCTCCTGCCTCAGTCTCCTGAGTGCTAGGATTACAGGTGTGCACCACTGCCTCACTATCAATCTTATCATCATGGTGTAATGTTGACAGTATCAGTACTACTTTTTCTTCTCCATATAGGAGGCCAATGTTAATGTCTTTTGAAATGGAAAGATTGTACTATACATTTCTCTGTTGTGAACTTGGCAGCAGTTTTTGGGAATCTCTGCTTTGTTCCTGGAAATAGTTCCTATGCTGGTCAACTGGTGTTCTTTAAGCAAATGTAACATCAATGGGTAACTAGTGAATCAATCATCAAATGTGATATTTTGGTTAATTTTTGAAATAGGTGCAACAGATCTGTTCACAGTGCCATGTGATTTATTGCTGCACGAATAAAGCCCTGGTAGCTGAATTCCACGATACATTTCTAAATTCAAGGTTTAAAATATCTTTGCATCTACTGGGGCATTTATTTTTATACCATATTTGGAAGGTTTACTTGGCATACATTACTGAAAGCTTCAACAACCCAGAAATGATGCAAGTTGCGGGTTGTCATGTATTTATTTGGATGTTGTATAAATTGCTTGACATTTTGAAACAAAACTTTCAAAAAATGAGCAAATAGCCACATTGTTGGATTGTTTTCTTTCTTGGTGGGTCTTTTGTTTTTTGAGACAGGGTCTTACTATGTAGTTGAGACTGACCTGGAACTCAGTATGTAGCCCACACTGGTCGAACTCATAGCCATCCTCTTGCCTCAGCCTCCCAAGTGCTGGGATTACAGGCTTGTGCCACCACACTCGGCTTAGGTGGGTCTTTTTGTTGTCAAAATGTAAATGATTTTGAGGGGAACCAAATCTTGAGTGTTGATATTGTTCTTCTAATCTCAGCGCCACATATGTCACTTCTCTGTAAATCCTTTAGATTCTAAGGATTAGAATGATACAGTCCTGTTGTGAAGGCTTTTAGTTCAGATAGTGAGGTATCATGATAAGTATATTTTTGAGTATTGGTGCATAGAGAATGTTTTACTTGTATTTCATTATTAGTGTATTTCAAAACATCTGGTAGCATATCATGCATTATAGATAGTTCCAAGATTGAATTGTAGTGTTGGCATTCCATACAGTATGTTACACCCCTGGCAAAGATCTAATAATATTTTCGGACCTAGTTCTAATGTTGGATTAGTCAGGTATTCATGACCACTTTGTAGTATTTTGACTAGTCAAATATTTGTTTACATTACTGTCTTCCTGATCTGAATCAGGGTCTTCATTCTGTACTTATCTTGTCATATCATGCTCTGTCTTACTGTCACAACTTTGGTTTACGTGATTTAAGTCATCATCGGTAGACAAATTATCTAATGACTCACTTTCAACCTCCTAAAATTGTAAAACCAAATTTTCTGCAACATTGTACAGAATTGGGATAATTCTACAAGAAAAATCAAAAGAAAACATAAATTCTTAAATCACAAAAAACACAGTGTGTAACATTGGGTAAAACTCACCTGTTGCTACTTTGACACGTGTAAAATACACCATACCATTTGTCTACCATGTGGATAAACACAAAGATTCTTTCTTGTTTTTCCCCAGTGCAGCTAGTGAGATGCACAGCTGGATACCCTCATGCTAAAGTAAATGTTTTAATTAGAAAAGTATGCTGGGGCATCTTTAACACACCATGATGCCCCTATTAAGGTCACATCACTCATTTCCTTCTGGTGGTTGATGATGGCTATTGGGACATGAACTGGAGCTGTCAGCTGGAACCTGTATTTGGCTGCTCTGTGTGGCCTGGACATTCATCCACATGAGCTCGACAGTGAGCATCCCAACAAAGGAGTAGTAGAAGCCTATGGTTCCTGGCCTAGGCCCAGAAACTTAACACCGTTTCTGATGTTTTGGTTGGTGAAAGCAGTAGCAGAGTTCTCACATTAAAAGGGAAGAAACAGGACTTCATCTCTCAGTGTTGTAGAAACTATAGCCATGTTTTCTGACCTTTAGAGGATGGTAAAGACATGGAGAAGGAAGAACTAGTAAGGAAGAGTTTTTGAATTTTGGAAAGGAGTTGAATTTCCTGTGTTTCTAACTTTGCATCCATTAGACTAATATTTGGCACAAAATGCCTGTGATTAAGTGAAATTTACTCAGTATGGAATTGAGAAGAGCTTTATAAATGAGGTTAATTTTCTTTGTACTTATTCTACCTGGAACCTTTTTGCGATAGGTATCTTTAAAAGCCTTTGTTATGTTGGTCTCAATGAGGAAAGTTTCTTAATGTTTATTTTTGATGTCGTAAATTTAACCCAGAAAATCACACATTCTAATAAGCAAGTGCTCTGCCCCCAAGCTATATCCCTGTCCCCTTATTTTTTTATTTTTGCATATGATTTATTTAATTATTCCAAAAGCCAAACATCAAAGTTGATTACATGCTTGCATATGCAATAAATACCATATTTAAGAAAATTGCTTCATAATAATATCATTTTAACTTCATATTTACATTGTGTTAATAGAAAATATTGGAGATTTATTCTTGTTCATGACTTTTAAAATGATAAATGATTAGTATTAGACATTCATAGTTTTAATTTTATCTGTACTTAATATGCTGATTAAATATACTCTAATTTGTTTGCTGTTTTTATAGAAATTTCACACATATATTTTAGGAATAATTGTCAAAATTAACTTTTTCAAGTATTTAATGAGTCAAATATATGCAGTTGTGTATTTTGTGTGTGTGTGTGTGTGTTTTGTTTTGTTTGTTTTTGGTATGGGGGATCAAACTCATGACCATGTGCTTGTGAGGCAGGGAGCGGAACCACTGAACTAAATCCTTGGAACAATTGATGTGATTTTTTTTTTTTTTTTTTTGGCGGGACGGGGGATTGAACTCTGGACCTTGTGCTTGCGAGGCAGGTGGCAGAACTACTGAGCTGAATCCCTGGCCCCTGCAGTTGTGTATTGATCACAATCACGATATATAGAATAGTTCAGCTGTCCCAAAATGTTATCTTACGACCTATTGTAAACAAGCATTTCTCCCTAAAATAGACTCTTGGTCAGTAATTATAGGGTTGTTTTGTTTTTTGTCACTATATTTTGTGCTTTGTAGAAGTTGATAAAAGTACTATGTAGTCAGTCTTTCTTGCCTGACTGGGCTTTGCTTAGTCTAATGCCTGTAAATCCATGTATGTTACTGAATGTGGCATTCTTTATTTGTTTATAACTGTGTAGTAGTTCATTGTGTGGGTATATGTTAATTTGCTTATAAATTATCTGGTAGATGGATATTGGGTTGTTTCTAGCTTTCTGTGATTATGAATAAAGCTGCTGTGAACATTTGGGAGCAAGCCTTTTGTAAGACACGTATTTTCAGTTCTAAGTATTTACCTAGGATTGCTAGGTCTTATAAGTCTGTTGAACTTTCTAAGAAGCTGCCCAACTGTCCAAGTTGTGTGATTTTTACATTCCCTTAGGAATATCTGAGAGGTCGGTTGCTCTGCATTTCTTTCAGCACTTGGTAGTATCAGTCCTTAATTTTAATCATTCCAGTGGCTGTGTAATGATATCTCATTGTCGTTTTAATTTACATCTCATATATTTATTTGCCATTCATGTCCTTCATTGGTTAAGTGTTTTTAAAATTTTTTCCCATTAAAAATTGTTGCTGATTTCGCTTCTAGGAGCTCTTTATACATTTAGACAAATCCTTCATCCAATATTATACATGTGTTGCAGATATTTTCTCAGTTTGTAGTTTGCCTTTTCATTTTATTAATAGTTTTTTGTTTTTTTGTTTTTTGAGACAGGGTGTCACTATGTAGTTAAGACTGCCCTGGAACTCTCTATGTAGCCCAGGCTGGTCTCGAACTCACAGCGATCCTCCTACCTCAGCCTCCCAAGTGCTGGGATCATAGGTGTGTGCCACCATGCCTGGCAAATAGTTTTTAAAATAATCTTATTTGGAGACATTGTGGAGTCACATTCAGTTGTAAGAAATACAAAGAAATGTGTGTACTCTATCCAGTTTCCAGCGGTAAATCTTACAAAATTGTTCTAAGGTATCATAACCCAGATGTTGATATTGATGAAATCTACGGCCCATATTCAGATTTGCTTAGTTTAATTTATACTTGTGTTAGTTTTATACAATATTATCCCATGTATATGTTTGTATATCCATTACCATAATCAAGATGCAGAATATCAGTACAAGGTTCTGTTTTGTTCATTTTTCCCCACTCCATCTTCCTCTTGCACATCCACAAATCTGTTCTATATTTTAAAGATTTTGTCCTTTCAAATATCTTCTATAAATGGAATCATGCACGGTATATGTAACCCTTTTAGGTTGCTTTCTTCTTACCCTAATTCTCTTGAGTTCCAACTAAGTTGTTGCATATATCAATAGTTTGTTCCATATTGCTAAATAGTATTTTGTGGAATGGGAATGAATCACATCTTATTTAACCATTTACCTATTAAAGAATATTCTTTATTTTTGGCTACTGTTTATAAACAGGCACAAATGCTTGTCTACAAGTTTGTCTGTAAACAAATTTTTATTACTTAGGAATAAATGTGCAAAAATGCAGTTGCTGGGTATGTATAAGTACATTTTTAGTTTTATAAAAACTTTGACTATAGGGGCCTGGGATTTAGCTCAGTGGTTCGGTGGCCTGCCTTGCAAACGCAAGGACCCAAGTTCAATCCCTGGTACCAAAAAAAAAGAAAAGAAAAGAAAAGAAAAAAAACTTTGACTATTTTCCAGAGTAGCTATACCATTTTACATTCCTACCAGCAGTGTATGAGTGATCTAGTTCCTCTGTAGCCTTCCCAGCATTGATTATTATAACTATTTTTGGAGGCAACATTCATTGGTATGTAAATGGCTAATGGCATAGATTATCTTTTTATTTGCCACATCAGTTTATCTTCAGTGGGATACTGTTTTATGCCTCTTGTTTATTTTCTCACTAAATTGTTTGGGTTTTTACTGTTGAGTGTTAATATTAGTCCTTTTTCAGATGTGTGGTTTACAGATACTTTCTCCCATTACATAGCTTGTTTCTCTTTTCCTCTCAAAGATCTTTCTCACAGCCAAGGTATTTAAATTTGATGAGTTTTAGTTTTTTGAATCATGCTTTTAATTTCCAAAATTAACCTGTTTGCTTATGGTGTGTCCCAAAGGTTTTATTTTTCCTAAAAGCTTTGTTTTTCATTTAAAACTTTCTTATTTAAGTGCATTACATAGCTTGAGTTTACTTTTGTGTAAGGAGGGAGGTTGAGGTTAGTTTTTTTACGTGTATGGATGTACATTTGTACCAGCACATTTGTTGAAAAGTCTGGTCTTTTGTATTAAATTGATTTTATACCTTTGTAAAATAAGTTTGCCAACTTTTATGGGGCTATTTTTGGTTTCTCTTTTGATAATTTTTGTGTCTGTTTCTGTGCTAGTACTTTTGCTTATTGTAGCTATATATTAAGCTTTGAACTCTGGTGAAATGATTTCTGTTTTACTCTTTTTTTATTTTTCAAAGCCATTTTAGCTATTCTTGTCCGTTGCCCTTTCTTATAAGTTTTAGAGTCATCTTTTCTGTACTTAGCAATGTCCTAAAAGTCTTGAGAGATTTTTATTGGAATTGCATTAAACCTCTGTGTTATTTTTTAAATTGTCATCTTTATTGTGTTGAGTCTTTTAGTCAGTGAACATGGTATATCCCTGTTTATTTAGATTTGTTTGGATTGGATGATCTCTAAAGTTCCTTCCAACTTTATAATTTCTGCTATTCCAAGTAAAAATGTACAGGGGTCCAATTAGATGTTATTAATAGTTAAGAAATAAGACTTGTTTTATCCTTTAAGTTTTCTCTGCTTTACAAATACCTCCATGCAGCACATAAAACAACTTTGGTTTCCAAGAAAGTTAATTTTCTCTTCTCTCAAGTACCTAGTTTTTTTCTGAACCTTTTCATTATAGCTGAGTGATTTGAGCATGACCCAGAAACTATTGAAGCAGATGCAGTGAGGCTGTTAAGTAGATACTCAAATTGCCATGAAGGAACCTGCCAAATGTCAGTGTGCTGGCAATAAGTACAAAAAATTAGAGTGATAAGAATTTCTGTGAGAGTGAATGTGCTAAATTATTTGCTCCTGAGTAACATGTCGGTCTTCTTTGTTTTCATGTAAGTGCCAAGGATGACATTGATCTTGATGCATTGGCTGCAGAAATAGAAGGAGCGGGTGCTGCCAAAGAACAGGAACTTCAAAAGACAAAGGGGAAAAAGAAAAAGGAGAAAAAGAAGCAGGACTTTGAGTGAGTATATGTTAAATATATATGGTTTTTATTAGTTTAGGTACTAGATTCACTTAAACTATTCCAATGCTTCAAAAATGTTTTTCTTTTCTAGTGAAGATGATATTCTGAAAGAACTGGAAGAATTGTCTTTGGAAGCTCAAGGCATCAAAGCGGACCGAGAAACTGTTGCAGTGAAGGTGAAAGATTTTTATTCATTCAGGGTTCATGTTCTGTTCATGCTTCCTACTGCTGGCTTTAGGAGCTGCATTTGGAAACACTTATAAATGTAGATAGGTTAGTTAAAAGTTACTATAAAATTTGATGCCTAAAGAAGGAAACAGTTTTAAGGAAAGAAATATAGTATATTTAAAATCTTTCACAGATATAAAGATGCTTTACGTGGGATTCTAAAGATATTTAATAGTATGTTCCTATTGATAAGACTGATATGATAGCATCTCACATCTCCACCTTCAATTTTTGCCTTTTTTTTTTAACCCCCCTGTACTGGTGATTGAACTCAGGACCTTGCTCATTCCAGGCAGGCATAACGCCACTAAGCTACATACCCATCCCTCCATTTTCATTCATTGAATTTACATGAGCTTCAGAGTGATGGGAAAGTGATAGCTATTTTTCTGTTTTTCAGTTTCCCCCTTATGTTTCCTATACCATTTGAGGAAGTTAGTAAATGTTTCAGAGCACCTGGAATTTGAAATGTGTAGTGAATGTGAGATGTGATGGAGTTTTGAACTAGCTTCTGGACCTTGGTTGAAAAGACTATTTTGAAATTATCTTGAGAGGCTGGCTTTAAATTCTGTCTATCTAGGGCTGGGAATTTAGCTCAGTGGTTCTGCTGCCTGCCTCACAAGCACAAGGATCTGAGTTCGATCCCTGGTACAAAAAAAAGAAAAGAAAAATGAAATTCATTCTGTCTGTCTGTCTGTCTGTCTATCTCTATAATATGTGCTTACCACATCCCATGACTCTGAGGGGGTCTTTTATGAAATGAAAATAATTCTGTTCATATTTCTAACAGTGGAAATTTTTTAGCCAACAGAAAACAATGAAGAAGAATCCACCTCAAAACAAGATAAAAAAAAGAAAGGACAGAAGAGCAAAAAACAAAGTTTTGATGATAATGATAGCGAAGAATCAGAAGATAAAAATTCAAAGTCAAAAAAGACTGTAAAACCCAAAGTGGAAATACACTCTGGGAGTGAAGATGATGATTTTAATAAACTTTCTAGAAAGGCTAAAGGGAAAGCTCAGAAGTCAAATAGAAAGTGGGATGGCTCAGAGGAGGATGACGACCACAGTAAAAGAACCAAGGGGCGTTCCAGAGTGAACTCTTCAGGTGAAAGTGGCGATGAGTCTGATGAAGTTTTGCAGGCTAGAAAAGGACAGAAAAAAAATCAAAAAAATAAGCCTGGTCCTAATGTTGATAGTGGGAATGAAGATGATGACTCTTCATTCAAAATTAAGACAGTGGCCCAGAAAAAGGCAGAAAAGAAAGAGCGTGAGAAGAAAAAGCGAGATGAAGAAAAAGCAAAACTGCGGAAGCTGAAGGAAAAAGAAGAGTTAGAAATAAGTAAAAAGGATCAGGGTAAACAAAAAGAACCTCAAAAGAAACCTGAAGAGGAAGCTGTCAAATCCAGAGTGACTCCTGATACTGGAGCTGCCTCTGCAGAGAAAGGAGAGTTGCCTGTGGCCGCAGAAGGTTGGTGACTGGTCATAGCAAAAAGCACAAAGGCTCTTGATTTTTAGGTAGTCTTAGTTGTGATCCTTATGCCCTAGGGTCATTTTGTTGTTTGTCCTTGCTTATAAAAGAATTTAATTATAGGAGCCTTTTAAACATTATATCTAAAGGGCCTGTGCATGACATTTATCTAGTTTCAGCCACTTGAAGGCTGAAACAGGATTGCTTTGAACCTAGGAATTCAAGGCCAGCCTGGACAACATAGCCAGGCTTCATTTCTTTAAAAAGAAAAGAAAAATCAGCCAAGGCTAGAGGTGGTACCTGTAATCCTGCCACACTGGGAGGCTGAGGCAGGAGGATGGCAAGTTCAAGCCCAGCCTAGTTATTTAGCAAAACCTGTCTCAACATTGCTAGGTGAGGGTCTTGGATTCAATCCCAGAACTGTCCTCTCCTGACCAAAAAAGTGACTTTCACTCTAAACATTTCCATACATAATATAAAATTACCTTCCAAATGGTTTATGTGCACACTAGATATTTCATAGAACTTCTCTGTGAAAATTATTTTTTGCCATTAATAAACTGTTTAACCTGAGTGCAGGGGAGCAGGCCTATAGTCCCAGTTAGTTGGGAAGCCAAGGCAAGAGGATCAAGAGCTTGAGGCCAGCCTGGATGACATGGTGAGACCCTGTCTCAAAAATCATTCAGTCAATCAATCAATCAATCAATCAAACAAGGTGAAGTTGCCAAAGAAAAATTTATTTTTCCTTCAGGTAGTATTTTTAAATTCCTTCTTGTTTTTTATGTCTTTTTTATTTTTTCTGATACCAGGGATCAAACTCAGGACCTTGTGCTTGCCAAGCAGGTACGATGCCATTGAGCTAAATCCCCAGCTCTTCTTTTAAAACTCAAGTCAGTCTATGAAATAGAAAAGTAAGGTTAATGTACCAAAATCAGTAAACATCTTTCAGGTGATAATCAGCCATGTTTTTTACTAGAACCAGCTAAGAAATAAATACACATTGTAGTTAATTTTCTCCTCTTAGGACATCAACAATTTGCATGGAAAGACTATGTTCTTAAAACTTAGTTTTTCTTTAGACTAGAAAACATCATGGAAATGATGATATAGCTATTTAACCATTTAAATTTTTATTTGGGCATCTCTGCTGAGAAACACCATGAAAGGAACTTGTGAACTTTTAATTCTTTAGTGTTCTTCAAGTTTAATTCATTTTTTGTGTGTATCTGTTTTTTGTTTGTGGTAGTGGAGATTGAACCCAGAACCTCACACATGCTGAGCAAGCTCTCTACCATGGTGCTACATTCCCACCCCATTTTCTTTCTTTTTTGGGGGGTAGGTGGGTACTGGGGATTGAACTCAGGACCTCACCCTTGCCAGGCCAGTGCTGTGCCACTGAGCTACAACCCTGGGCCCTCATCCTTTTTTTTTTTTTTTTTTTT
>NW_022900921.1:43122584-43170028 GCF_012274545.1 Fukomys damarensis
GGGCCCTCTTCTTTTTTTTTTTTTTTTTTTTTGGTACTGGGAATCGAACTGGGGTCCTTGTGCTTGTGAGGCAGGGGGCGGAATCACTGTGCTAAATCCCCAGCACCCCCATCCCTTTTTAATTTTATTTTGATACAAGGTCTCACTGAGTTTCCTAGTCTAGCCTCAAACCTGCTGTCCTCTTGCCTCTGCCTCTCTAACAGCTGGTATTGCAGCGATGCACCACGATATGTACCACTATTTTTATGTATTTTGTTCTCATAGACATTATTCTTGTCATTCCCAAGTGAAACTACAAAACTTGAATGAGAAATAGTTCATTATCTACTTTAGAATTTCAGGTAAGTATTTTCAAGCCACATTGCCCTGGTACCATGGATTAAGAGATACTGAGATAAAGCATTGACTTTTTGTTTCTATTTGTATTCATCAGGACAAGTCAACACCAGCGTTGAAACTTCTCAGTGGGAAAACTGTATGCTAAATATACTGAGGTTTTTCTAGATGCTTAAATGCTCAAGTTGCTTCAGTGCATACAGACCTAGTCTACCGATGGCATTAGGTTTGTTCCATTTTGGTCCTTTAGTTCAGACTTAAGAAAGAACTTACATTATTTTTGCCTTTATTTTGTTTGCTAGATGACAATGAAGGAGATAAAAAGAAGAAAGATAAGAAGAAAAAGAAAACAGATAGGGAAGAAAAAGAGAAAGAGAAGAAAAAAGGACCTAGCAAAGCAACTGTTAAAGCTATGCAGGAAGCTCTGGCTAAGCTTAAAGAAGAAGAAGAAAGACAAAAGAGAGAAGAGGAAGAACGCATAAAACGACTGGAAGAGTTAGAAGCCAAGCGGAAGGAAGAGGTATGTTTTTTTTGAAGCTGCCAGCGCTGATACTTGGGCCTTAAAGTCTCCATTCTGTTAAATATCTGTAATCTTCTAGTGCTAAAAGATTCATGTTCATATAACAATTTAGGTACATTATTGTTCTGGTATAAATAAATGAGGATATACAGAAAGTCCTACCTTATTTTCTCATCTAGAGACAAAAAGTTTGTGTTATTGCCAATTGACTGATACTGTTTAATAATGATGTACAATATTAAAAGCATTTTATTTGGAATCTCCTGACATATTTTGAATATCTCCAAGGTTTGGGTGGTTTACATTAAAATTTTGTATTACTTTAAGCTAATGTTTTCATCTGGCATTTACTTTCAAAGGAACGATTGGAACAAGAAAAAAGAGAAAGGAAAAAGCAAAAAGAAAAGGAAAGAAAAGAACGCTTGAAAAAAGAAGGGAAACTTTTAACTAAATCCCAGAGAGAAGCCAGAGCCAGAGCTGAAGCTACCCTTAAACTTCTACAAGCTCAGGGTAAGCAGTATTCTGCATCGTCTAAACAGATGGTGTTCAGAGGGATAATGAAATTGGGTTGGAAGGAAGGGGGAGTTCTAAGAAAGTGCTGTGAAAAGATCTGGTGGAAATGTAAGGAACAGGTGATGTAATTCTAATTTCATTATTTAGGAAGATAATTTCCATTCTAGGACAGAAATGTTATTTGAGCTGGGTGTATTTGGTGTGCACCTGTAGTCCCAGAAGCTTGGGAATATTACCCAAGTCAAGGCACGGGTTAACACTGCAAAGCTCTGCCCCATATATGTGTAAATCCAGTAATATATTTTTATAAATGCTTCAACAAAAGTAGAGGTAAGAAAATGAGTATCTATCAACCAGTTTTAACATTTACCAACATTTTCCATTTTTGTTTTTTATTCCTCTGCCACTTTTTGTTGTTGTCATTTTTGAGACAGGGTCCACTTATGAGGGCTGCCTCAAACTCGTTACATAGACCAGACTTCCCTAGAATGAATTAATGATCCTTCTGCCTTAGTTTTCTGCTTGCTGAGATACAGGTGTTTGCTACATATACCTGGCTGCCTCTGCTCGGTTTTCTGGAGTACTTGAAAGTGAATTCCAGATAGCAGTTTATTTTTTTACCTATAGTTACTTGTTACTTATAAAGTATGTATCTAACAAATATGGACATTTTGCCTCATTAATAGAGTACATATTTTTACATCTAACAGAATTTTTGATATCATCTGATTTTTCTCTTCATGTTTAGTATTTTGCCTTTGTCTTCCAAATGTCACTTAATCCAAATCTGAATCCAGGTTAAATCCACAAATTGCATTTGGTTGATATGGTTTTCTCTCACTCACCCTCCATTTTGGCTTGCCATTTATTTGTTGACAATATTGGATAATTCGTTAGATTTTCTCTTATTCTGAACTTGTCTAAATATATTCTCCTGGTTTTAGTGAATATATTTTCTATCCCATATAACTTCTTAGATCCAGCATATCATTGCTTCCTATAGTGCTCATGCCAGTAGACATCTAATTTGTTTCTCTGAAATATAGTGATGTCAAGATTGATCAGTGGATTGGCAGCTTTGTCTGTTACAAAATGCCTTATTGACTTACCTTTTTTAAAAAAGTGCTGAGGATTGATCCAAGGGCCTTTACACTGAGCTATATTCCCATCCCTTTTTTGTTATTTTGAGACAGGGTCTTGTGAAATCTCTTAACTTGGCCAGGCTGAGCTTGATCTTGTGATTCTTCTGTCTCAGCCTCACAGTGCTGGGCTTATAGGCATGTATCATTATGACTGGCTCCCCACTGACTTTCCATCAGGTTTATTGTCTCATTGGTATAGATCTGATATTCAGTGTTCCCTAGGAATTTCAGATTGGTAATCTAATTTTTTCAGTTCTTCTGGATTTAATTAGCTAGGCTGTCTAAAGAAAAAGTTTCCCTGAAACACATTTCATACAGGAATGCCAGGATATGTGCTTCAATTTTTTTCTGGTACCCCTGGAAGGTAAGCCTTCCAGGGCTTAATTATGAGCTTATTATTTTTGTTGTATGAGTATTATGTAAATTTAAAGGAGTTTTATGTAATGTGGTTTCATCTCTTGAACCCATTATGCTTTTTTAATGTACTATATTTTTTATTCTGTTTTATTAGTACATGTTTGCAATATATGAAGCTTACACTCAGCTCGAGGAATAGGTACATGTACATAATAATTTTTCTTTTTTTTAATTCCCTTCCCCTTTCTTCTCACTTCTCTTCCCTTTGCCACTAAATCCCCCTTCCCTATTTTCATTCCTCTTGCAATTATTCTTAGCTTATGTTTGTGACATAACATTTGCATTTATTGAGGTTATTAGGTTCCTGTGCATAGTGTGTTTTAGTTCTTCTTATTTAACCTTTTCCTTCCCTCTCTCTGCTTGCCCTCCGTCTCCTGGACCCCTTCCCATTTGCAAAGGATCTATCTCTGTGTTTTTTGATACTGAAATTGTACCATTTTTGGCTAGTGGGAGGGCAGTTGGGTTGGTTCCTGTGACTTTTGCATATAACCACAGTGTTCTTTGACCTCTGCCTTTCTTTCTGACTCATCAGGATATCCCAACTTCATCTTGTACATTTTCTACCTTAGATCTGGAAGCTGTTTACACGGGGAGCCTTGGTTCCCTTTAGAGGCTAGTGGTATTTAGTGTTCACAGTCTTGGCATGTAATTAATTATATTTTTGATAGGTAGGACTATTTAAGATAGTATCTTTCCTCCATTGAGAACAATATACTGATTTGTCCTTTAATTTCCTGTTCCTCTTATATTCCACAGGTTTTTATATCTTAGTCATTTGGGGGCTTATAATTACAATAACATCAGCTCTTTACTGTGTACTTGGTTTCTAACTGTAAATCTTTGATATGGTGTACTTTTTCCTTCATTAAAAAAAACCTCAAGATATTTCATTCCTAAGGTGCAAAACTTAAACAGCATCCTAAAGTTGGCATTTAAATTGGTCTGTGTAACTAAATCTTTATTATGCATTACATGTTTGATTAGATTTCAGAAACTTATATTCTTCATCAGGGAGCTAGCTTTTAAAAAAGAAAATCAGAGAGTAAATTTGAGTATAATTAGCACCTAAACATCAAATATGACCGGTGACTATCTAAAAGGCTAAAAGCACTTATGAAGAAATTGGGATGGGACGATTTGCCTGTCTTGAAATCTCTTTAGGAGTAGACACGTAGTTATGGTAATTAGATGAAAATTATAATTTAAAATGATTTTAGCATCAGTCTTTAGTACACAGTTGAAAGAGATGGTTTCTCTAGTGGCATCTCTTACCCTGATCTCTTTATCACTCTCATTTATAGTGTTGCCAAGTGTTTGGCATCTTACTGGTTTCCCATTGTCCATTAATAAAAGTCTAGTGGGGTGTGGTGGTGCACTCCTGTGCACTCAAGCATTTGTTAAATTATATATACCTAGTTTGAACATAGCAGTTAAAGGCAGATTGATTGAAAACAACTTTGTGCTAACTTATGAAATCTGCTTTAAACAGAATGGTATAGATTAGGATAGAGACATGTACAGTGCTAACAAGAAAGTTGGAGCAGTTACATTAATCTGACTTTTACTTTAGAAAAATATTTTATCAGTTTTTCGAAGTTAAGAAACCTGTGTGTGTGTGGTGTATGTACCCAACCTAAAGTTCGTATCAAACATTCACCAAGGTGGACTTTTTTTTTTTTTTTTGCACTGAGGATTGAACTGAGGGCCTTTGCAGTGAGCTATATACCTACGCCTTTAAAAAATTTTTTTTTGAGATAGGGTCATGTTAAATTCCCTATCTGGAGAAAATCCACAAATATTTGGAAATTAGCACACTTCTAATTAAGTTGTGAGTCAAAGAGAGAGTCTGATTGGAAATTAGAAAGCACCTTTGATTGAATGAAAACATCTCCAAATTTGTGGATGCAGATGATACAGTGCATAGAAGGAAGCTTATAGTAATACTTATTTTAGGAAAAAAGGAAAGGTCTCGGTAGGCCAACCTTCTGCCTTAATCTGAAAGACAAAGTAAGCAGAATTTAAAAAATAATATAAAGATCAAAAAGCAATGAAATAGAAAACAAAAATAATAGAGAATCAGTGAAACTAAGACCTAGTTCTTTGAAATAATTTGTAAAATTGATAATTAGCTAGAATGACTAAGGAAAAAGGAACTCAAAAGCCAGTATCAGGAGTGAAGATGGGAAGTATCATTAAGATATTAAAATAGTGATACAATGTTGCTATTCAAAGCTTAGATGAAATAGTCATTTTTTAGAACATAAACTACTCAGACTTTCTCTCACACATTTAGCCAGAATAGTTCTGTCTTTAGTTAGTTAGTTAGTTTGTTTTTTATATTCGGGATCAAACTTAGGACCTTGTGCTTGCCAGGCAGGCGTGTGCTACTACTGAGCTACATCCTGGCTCCTCTGTCTCTAGTTTTAAAATCTGTATCTATTTAATTTAAACGTATCTTAAATTTTTGTCTAATATCCAAGAAGGAAAACTCGAAGCCTCCATGATTTCACCAAGGAATTTCAACAAATATTTGAGGAGGAAATAGAACCACTTACAGGCATCTTTCAGAAATACCCAACTTGTTTTATGAGGACAGCATTAGCGTTACTACTGTAGGGGGAAGAAGACATTTCAAAAGAAGAAATAGACCAGCATTCCTTATAAACGTTCACGCAGAAGCTCTCAGCTAAATTTTACTGTTTTGATTCTATATTTTTAGAGTCCACCAAAAAAATGTATACACACTTCAGGGAAAGAAAAATAATAAATGTCTGGGAGCTAATGACCACCACTTCAAGTACCTGTTGTAATTGTAGAGGCCAATTATAACTTGTGTTAATCTCATGTTGTCCCAGTAAATTTAGTATTAAACTATTTATACAAGTTTTTCTTTTCCTGAAGTGTATATACATTTTTTTGGTAGTCTCTCGTCACTTTTTCTCTGTTTGTGTCTATCTGTCTCTCTTTGTTCATGAACCCAATTCTTTCCACAATTCTAGTTTCAAACCAAGCTGGAGGAGAACTGAATCAAAATTTCCCATAAGGTCAGTATTGAACCTAACGATTTAATTTAATTCAGTTCTTATCCAACTCGGTTGAGGACCAGAATCATGGGAAGAATCAAGTTCATGAACCAAAGCACCACTGTATATATAGAGTCCACCAAAAAAAAAATGTATACATCTGGAAAATAAAAACTTGTATAAATATTGTAATACTAAGTTTATTGAGACAACATGAGATAAATACAAGTTACCTTTGGTTTTTACAATTACAAGAGGTGCTCAAAATGATGACTAGTAGCTTCCAGACATTTATTAGTATGGTGTACTGCTGAAGTATATATAAATTTTTTTGGTGGGCTCTGTATATATTTATATAGAATTATCATGATCAAGTGAGTGTTATCCTAGTAATGCAAGGCAGATTCGGTATTTGGAAATCAGTAAATGTATTTTACCATATTAATCTAAAAAATTACAGGATTATCTCAAATGTAGAAAAATTGACAAAATTCATCCTATACATGATAAAAATTTAGAAATGGAATATTAGCAATTCCTTACACTGATAAAAGAAATCTATAATAAAAGTATAATTATTATATTTCACAATGAAAGACTGAATGTTAAACTTTAGCATAACTAAGGCAAGTTGTCTACTTTCACCACCCTCATTTGACATTGCGCTGAAATGTCCTGACTTGTGCAGTTAAGCTAGGTAAGTAAATTAATAAACTACTTACAGATCAGAGAGCAGTAAAGCTCTCTATTCCCTGGTGATGATTATCTGTATAGTAAATCTCATGGAATCTCCTTCCTCAGAAGAGTTTAGTAAGAAACTGAGATTATACAAGGCTAAATGCCTGTATCAGCTGTATTTCTTTATGCTAGTAATTAACAACTGAAAATAATTTATATATATGCTTATACAGAACAAAATCTGCATGGCATTGTATTAAGGAAAGAGTGCTTAGATGTGACGATAACATCATCTGTAAAGGGCTGGGTGTGATGGGACATGGCTCTGATCCCAGCCCTGTGAGGATCAGAAACAAGAGGATCACAAGTGTGAGCCCAGCTTGGACAACTTAGTGACAGACTCAGTCTCAAAAAAAAAAAGGCCAGGGATCCAGCTTAGTTTAAAGTATCTGTAAAAGAGAAGAATAATACATTTTGAAAGTCTGGCTTAACATGTTTCCCTGTCAGTTTGAACCACAGGTGGTATGTGTGTGACTGTCCCACCAGGCAGCTGGTGGTATAAATGGATCTACTCCCTTTGTTTATTTTTTGTTTTTTTTGTTACTAATAAAATTAATAAAAAGCCATCCAGTGGGACAGTCATGCATATATCACTGATAGTTCAAGCTTCCTGGAAGCAAGACATACGAACTACAGCCCCATTGTGAATGTGTTAAAACTTTTTTCTCAAAAGACACTAGTAAGAGAATTCAAAGAGTACTCTAATGACATCCAGAATATATAAAGATCTCTCAAAATTCAGTAAGAAAAACTTCATGTAAAAGCAGGCAAAGTATTGAAACAGCCATTTTCACCAAGAAGCCAGAAATACATGAAAAGAATGCCCAACATCATTAATTGTTAAGGGAATTTCTCAGTGAAATAGTGCTGCACATCTATTAGAACAGATACCCAAAGAAATAAAAACCCATCTTTATTAAATGGGAAGACTACTTTGAAAAACAACTGACAGTTTCATATAAAATTAAATACCTTAGGTTTCATTCTCTTTTGGAAATACATAAGAGAAATGTTCATGGAGAAATTTGTGTAAAACTGTTCATATTTTTATTCATAATATCCCCAAGTAGTAAAGCACTCAAATCCTTCAGCTGTTGAATGGATAAACAGGCTGTAATTACTGTGATTTCCTACTCAACGATAAGATTAAAGGTGATACTGAGACGTGGCAGAGTGGATCACCTTCAACTCTGTTATGACAGCAGAAGCCAGCCTGAAAGATCCCACTTGTTTGACATTTTGGAAACAGCTCATCTTTAGGGGTGGAGAACAGATCACTGGTTATCCAGGGACCGAGGATTTGAGAATTTGTGTGTAACAGCACAGGGATATAACTGTTCTGTGTGTCTTCATTGTAGTGGTCATTTCATAGCTCCATGCATTTGTTGAAACTCCTGTTGTATACTTCATATAAATCTTATAATACTGTATATAAAAAGATAGGTTTTTGTATGAATGTCCTACTTTACAGTGTCTCTGAAGTAAATGAAAGGTTACCTTTTAAATACTGTTTCTCAGGTGACATGCAAATAGTTTAACCTAAAGTTTTCCTTTCATTATCCCTTAGGTGTTGAAGTGCCATCAAAAGATTCTTTGCCAAAGAAAAGGCCAATTTATGAAGACAAAAAGAAGAAAAAAACACCACAGCAGCTAGAAAATAAAGAAGGTTTGTATATAAGAAGCGTGTCACTTAGAAACTGTTTTTTTTGTTTTGTTGTTTTTAATTTTGGGTATCAGGGATCAAAGTCAGGACCTTGGGCTTATGATGCAGGCGGTGGCACCACTGAACTAAATCCCCAGTTCTAGAAATTGTTTTGTTTGGCTTTCCTCTGCAACTTTCAAAGTAGAATACTTTTTACAAGAAATCAGAAATTCATAATCCCCACCCCATGTATGTGTGTTGCTGGGAATGGAACCCAAGGCCTCACAAATGCTAAGCATGCACTCTATCACTGAACTATATCCCTAGGCCTAGAGCTGCATTTTTTTTTTTTGGTTTTTTGAAACAGGGTCTCACTATGTAGTGATGCTGACCTGGAACTCACTATGTAGCCCAGGCTGGTCTCGAACTCACAGCAATCCTCCTGCCTCACCCTCCCGAGTGCTGGGATTACAGGCTGCGCCACCACACCCGGCCACCTAGAACTGCATTTTGAAATTTCTTCCCTGTACTGCACCTTGTTTTCTTCTTATTGTCATTCTCATCTGATTCAAATGAGAGGTGAAAATAGGAATATAATTTACCTTGAAAAATTTGGGTCTTAGCCTATGAATAACTGTTCTTAACTTCTTTCTCAGTCTTCTGTGATTTTATATTCTATTCCTTGAAAAGAAAGAGCAGAAAGTTCCCTTTACAACATATGATTTTCTCAATTTATAAAAAAATATGTTCTTATGATAGATTTCTATCCTGTACTGATCAGAATATCTTAACTGGAATTGTGTATTGCAAAATTGTTGCTAACTTGGTTCCTGTACCTTTTCAGTGTCTGAAGCAGTGGAATTAAGTACAGCTGTTGAAGTTGTGGAACAAGGTGTGCCAGAGAAAGAAGAAACACCACCTCCTGTTGAACCAGGCCAGTAGCCTTAGGCAATTAGTCAATTAGTTCCTGCTAAGTACTATTGGTGTATCATACGTTGTCTTAGTTAATATCATTAACTTCGAGGCCAAATAAATGTCAAGCTAATGGCCTTATTGCCTAACAGTTCTTAAGTATTTCTTTCTACTTTGAGGAAACATCCAAATGAAACTTAAATCAGTTTTGTTCTGGTCAGTAGTGTTAGTGAAATGTTTCAGAGACCAGAAGGTTTTGGGTTTTCTCTGTTTATGGGTTAGAAATTCAGGAAGGCCTGAAGTTCTTCACCTAATTCTTTTGAAACAAATTGGAAACATCTTTAATTAGAACATTTAAAAAGTCATAAAAATATGCATTTTAAAACTTAGAAGTTAGCTTCCATTTGCTAAATTAATAAGAACAACTTACTCATTCAGTGGGAGAGGCATTGTGGATAGTCTGGCTTTTTTTTTTCCGAGTTAAGCACAGTTAAAATTCAGAAGACTAATAAGAGAAGGAGGGGCTAGCAAAATGTATTTTTTTGTTGTTGTTGTTGTTTTTCCAAGAGAATCTCCAGTATTTAAAGACATGGTCAGGACTGAGAAACAGCCTTAGAGAATATCAAGACTGACACATGGGTGAATGATGATAATTCCTTTCCTTCCTTTGCCCCTCCTGTTTCAAATGAACGGGGTCTTATCACTGGGGTAGAGCTCAGCTTAGCCTTAATGTGATGAAATTAGAGAAATTCAGGTTGATACACTTAATAGCAGTTCCCTACTATAGTTCATATTTATAACACCAGAAAGAACTGCTAATTAAAAGGACTGTATTGAATACATGTTTCTGAATGCCATTTCCTCCTTAGAATTACTTATCCAGAATTGTTGGTAAATCACTATTAGACGGAAGCAAACACCCTCATCCTTCTCTTTTTTTATTTTTTATTAATGGTTTTGCTTGGTTGGATTTCACTAAAAAGCCATTATTGTTAAAAAGGGTATTAAAATCTTTAATATTCAAATCATATTAAAAGTTACAGCTTTCTGCTTACTTGAGAATTATAAACATGGCATTCTGTTATTTTGGAGTGAAGTAACAATGTCAGTTATATATCTTTAACTTTGGAATTTAACATTTGGATGTATCTATAAAAGTTAAAGCAGAATAAGTAATAAATTCTGTGTATGAAGTGAATTGAAAATTGAAAAAGAAGATATGAAATTTCATTTATCCTCATGAACTGAATGCATTCATATACCCTTTCTAAGATCTAAAGGAACCTTCAGTGTCTGGATTCTACTATTTTAATTTCAGGTATGAAACTGGGTTAAGTTTAGTATGGTATGTTGAGAGTATAGTAGGAGATGGTAAAGCGTTTAGTAAAAGTAAGCTATAACATGTAAGCTATATTGACAAAGTTACAAAATAATAACTTTGCATGCATAATTAAAACTTATATCAGCATAATATTCCAATATTTTATTAAAGCAACTTAATATTTCTAAATGATTTCTCTGTCTTAAATGAAAACTTTATAGAAGAAGAAGAAGAAGAAAGTGAGGAAGGTGGATTGGATGATTGGGAAGCCATGGCCAGTGATGAGGACAGAGAACAAGGTGAGTAACTCCTAAGAACATATAGATAGTCCAGTAGTTACTAGAGATACGTATGTTTAAGAGTAGTCAGTCTCCTCATCTTGAAAGACAGATGAACATTCCTGGGAGTGGGGACCAGTCTTGCTGTCTCTACTGTTAACTGTTCCTAAATCCAAATGAATGAGTTTTCAGGAGGTCATTGAACATTGTACCTAGGGGTTTGGAATGCATTTTCCAGACTGATAATGTTAGGATAGGGTTGTTATTGAAGCTAAGCTACTAGAGCCTGTTGACTTAAAATGTAATGAAAAAGTGAATAGTATAATTCCTGTTTACTATGAATAAGAGGTGTTTTATTGTCATTACTTTCATTTGTTATTAAAATCTTTCTTTGTTTTAATTTCCTATGATTTTTTTTTTATCTTCTTGAGAGTGGTATTTAGATATTTGATATTTTTAGCCTTCCCTCCCCTATACCACCCTTATTTTTAAAGCTGAATTTTCTTTAAGCCTGGCTTTCATCAAATTCTACAAATTCTGACGCATTGGTATTTTCTGATTTTCATTTTGATATATTAACTTTTACTTATAGTTTATTTAGTATATTTCTTAATTTACAAGAGTGCACCATCAGAGAGCAAAGTGCTTCTATCCTTTGAAATCTGTTGTCTTGCTTGCAACCTAGCAGATGGTTACTTACTGTGTTTCATATGTGATTAGAAAGCATTTATAGTCTGCACTAGTTTGGTACTTCACTTTTCTGTGTTTAGTTAAATAAAGTCTTTTATACTGTTCTGAGCTTTTACACTGTTCTGTGCTATTTTCTTGTGTTATTGAGACCATTGTGTTGTAGAAATCTCTTGTTGTGATTGTAAATAGCCTTTCCCTGAATTCTGTTAATTTTTGCTTTATGAATTTTGATGCTATTAATAGGTGAATAAAGTTGGAGTTGTGCCTTTTATCATTATTACTTTTTTCAAACAATGCCTACTACCTTGTCTTCTGTATCTGATACTTAAACAACTATACTAGCTCTTATTTATGTGACTGTTTTCTATCTTCATTACTTCTTCTGTATCCTTAGCATTATCCTAGTCCGTTTATGCTGCTATAACAAAATACCAGTCTATAGAAATGAGAAGTTTATAGATTTATAGAATCTATAAACTTGATTTATAGATTTATAGAAAATTTTTACAGTTGTGGAAACTGGAAGTCTAAGATCCAGTGGGGGCTGCTTGCTGCATCCAAGACATTGCTTTCCTGCTGCGTCATCCCCCAGTGGAGTATAAGGAAAGAAGAGCTAGAGGGGTGGACCCTTTTTGAAACTTCTTTTGTAAAAGCATCTGTCACTTCTCAGAAGATTCCCACCTGTTAATACTGCCTCTGTGGGAACTGTGTCTCCACCTGAATTATGGAGAGGATGCCACATTCAAACCCTAGCAACCACAGCTTGTCAGTGTTTATCTTTCATTTAGAATACTTAAAGCCCATTGCATTTAACATGTGATATAATTAATGAAATATGTTTTGTTTTTCATCTTAGTCCTGTTGTGTTGTTTCCTTTGTAACCATCTTTTTTTTTTTTTTTTTTTTTTTTTAAGTACCAGGGATCGAACTCAGGACCTCTGAGCTAAATCCCTGGCCCCTTTTGGATTGTTGGTTTTTAATTCCATTTCCTGAATGTTAGAAGCACAGTCACTTTAAAATTTTAGTTTCTTAACTTCAACATACAAAAACTTTCCAGTTGTCTTACATACTGATTTTTTATGTAAATTTTTTCCTCATATATCTTGTTACTTTTATGTATTATGCTGTTATTTTATTTGTAAAAATGTAGAAATCATTTAAAGCAAGGGATTGTGTTATCCCTTCTTTGGCACTGGGGATTAAACTCAGGACCTTGCACTTGTGAAGCAGGCGGGAGAACCACTGAGCTAAATCCCTGGCCCAGAATTGTGTTATCTTTAAAGCAGATTTATACCTATACGTAGAGTACCTCTTATTTGAAATGCTTGGGGTCAGAAATACTTTGGATTTTGGAATTTTTTAGATTTGAGGATATTTGTATATACATGAGCTAGTTAGAGATAGGACCCAAGTGCAAAGATGAAGTCCATTAATATTTTAAATGTGCCTTAAATGTACACCCTTAAAGTTATTTTATACAGTAGTTTTAATACTTTGGTGCATGAAACAAAGTTTTATGAAATGGAATTACATTGAGGTTTTGGATAGGAGTGTTTACCCTGTACTTACTCCAGAAATCCTGAGTAAAATAGCAATATGGAGCCATCTTATTCTAATTTCACAATTTAGAGGATCTGAAGGAGGTCTTCTAGTAACAGGGATGTCCTGTTTATGTCCTAACCATCCTTTTTCCTCAAGTTTAGTGCTGCTGTTCTTTCCTCCTCCAGCCCTGGTCTCCTGACATTGAAGCAGCTTACCCTTTCAGCTTCCACCTCCAGAATCAGCAGCATCTCCAAGGAGAAAGCAGAACTAAGTGCTGGACTTAACCTTCCTGTGTTTCTTTTCTGCCTTGGAATCTGTCTTCCTGATGCTTTCTGTTTTATTAACTTCAATTTGGATTGCTGCCTGAAGTTTTTATTGTTACACAAATGTATTCATTGTAGTATATAGACATACTTAGTATTTATGATGCAGGAAAATATAATGCTACTAATTAGTACATTTCAGGGTTATTTTCTCTTTTAAGGTCTCAGTGCAAATCTGTAATAGTAACTCATTTAATTTAAAATCTGTTTGCCTCCTAAAGAAAGAAACACAGTTCATATAGAAGTAAAGGAAAATCCTGAGGAGGAGGAAGAGGAGGAGGAAGAGGAAGATGAAGAGGAGGAGAGTGAAGAAGAGGAGGAGGAGGAAGGAGAAAGTGAGGCCAGTGAAGGTGATGAGGAAGAGGAAAAGATGTCAGATGAGAAAGATTCAGGGAGAACAGATACAAAGCAAAGTAAAGAAATAAGCTCTGACTCAGAATATGACTCTGATGATGATAGAAGTAAAGAAGAACGGGCTTATGACAAAGCAAAACGGAGAATCGAGGTATTTACTTTCCCTTTCTCTTTATTCTTTTTCTCCACTCTGTGATTATTAGTACTGTATTCTCCAACTAAAGAATTTGAGCAGCATTTTAAAAAACACATTCTCAAGGTTGGGCTTGGTAGCATGAACCCATAATCCCAACTACTTAGGTGGCTGAAGCAGAAGGATCACCATGAGTTCAAGGCCAACCGGGCAGCTTAGCAAGACCCTTTCTCAAGAAAACAGAACTTTGGGTTGCGGGTGTAAGTCTGGTAGAGCACTTCCCTCACATGGGCAAAGCCACTGGGAGTATCAAACCAGTACTCAGTAAGCTTCGGACTTTACAACACAGAGTTTCAGATTAGGAATGCCCAATCCGTGTATTTTTACAAAGAAATGCCACTTGGCTATAAAAAGGAACCAGATTCTGGCACTGGCTATGATACAAACCAACCTCAAAAACAGGCTTGAGGGAAAGAAGCCAAAACACAAAAGACTACATACTGCATGATTACTTTTATATGGAATTTTCAAACAGGCAGATTGGTAGAGACAAAATAGATTAATAATTGCCTGGGCTGGGAATGGGGAGTGACTGCAGATTGGGACAATGAATCTTTTAGGCTAATGGAGATATTCTAAGGATGGGTTGCACAGCTCTGTCAATGGATAAAATATCATTAAGTTCTTAAAACAGGCCAGTTTTGCCATGTAAATATATCTCAACAGAGCTAATGTTTGTAGCTGAAAGGCCCATAACATAAAAATTATTTACAGTTTATTTTCAGGTGAATATTTTTTAAAAACTTGATCATACACAGAACTTTTAACTGCTCTACAGAGTGGGATAATGAAGTTAGTTTTACTTTCTGTCTTTTACCTTTTTTTTGTGATATTGGTGGTTAAACCTAGAGCCGTTAGACTAAGCTACCTCTCCAGCTCCTTCTTATTTTTTATTTTGAGATAGGCTCTCACTATGGCATTCCATTAAATCAGCTGTATGTAAAAGTGATCAGAACACTGCAGATGATAATTGTACACCATTCCTATTCACAGTCATCAATGCTGCTCTGAAACCTATTCTAACAGGTTTCTCCTTAGCTAGAGGTGCTCTGAGGGGAGGTGGGTTGTAAAGGACTTGGATTTGGGTTGTTTCATTCTCATGCCAAGGAAAATATGAAAGAAACAATGATAGGATTTGAAATAGTATTTCACTTTTTTATTGGTGTATGTTTACCATACATGGAATTTACATTTGTTTGGGAGAGTGGTATGTGTATATGACCTCTTAATCATTTTTTATCCGCTTTTCCTCACCCACTCAGTTTTGAGCTTTGTGATTTTTTTTTCATATCTAGAAACGGCGACTTGAACATAGTAAAAATGTAAATACAGAGAAGCTAAGAGCTCCTATTATCTGTGTACTTGGCCATGTGGACACAGGAAAGACAAAAATTCTAGATAAGGTAAGAAAATATTGTGTGCATTGATAAAACTTTAAAAACAAATGAGGGCTGGGGATTTAGCTCACTGGTTTCGCTGCCTGCCTCACAAGCACAAGAACCGGAGTTCGATACCTGGTACCAAAAACAAAACAAAACAAAACAAATGAATGGTGCTTTTAAAAGGCTTTAACAACCCATAGGATATTTTGGACAATTCTCTTTGCAATGAATAGCTAATTTTTTATTGCTTTTACTTTTATTATTTGCTGTATCAAAATACCAATCCAAATTTGCCATTTTTCTCATAGCTTCGTCATACTCATGTCCAAGATGGTGAAGCAGGTGGTATCACACAGCAGATTGGGGCCACCAATGTTCCCCTTGAAGCTATTAATGAGCAGACTAAGATGATTAAAAATGTAAGTTACATTGTATATCATCTCTTTTAAGCTCTAACAAAAATGAAGACGTGAAATATTTCAGACATCAGAAAAAAAGGAATTAGATGATTAGATTGGAGTCATATGTTCACTATTCAGAATTAACATCCAGTTTAGCTCAGTGGTTCACCGCCTGCCTTGCAAGTGCAAGGACCCAAGTTCAATCCTCAGTACCAGAAAAAGAATTAACATCTGAATGGTTTTGCCGTATTTTGTTTTATGTCTTTCCAAAAAAGGACATGTTGTACTTTTTTCTCATTCTGCCACAGGTAACCACTGTTCCAAAGTTAAAGTTTGTCATTTCCCTCCATGGTTTAACATTGATACTATTGATTCCATGTTTGAAAATTCTGTTTCCTCTTCAACCTTTCTTTCTATCTCCCACATTTTCTAACTTGTTTGGAGGGATCTAATTTTTAGGTATTAACTATAACACAGTAAAATGTAAAGCTTAATGGATCATTCATTGTATTACAAGCACGGTTGAAGTCACCTTGTTAGGAAATAGAACCTTTGTAGTTAACCTCAAGCCTCCCAGGTGGCTCTCATCATGTAAAACCTACTTTTCCTTTTGTAAGTATTTTTAGGGTAATGTCTCTCTTTAAATGTATTTGGAGTTCAAAATGTTGACATTCCACTTCTGTCGTCCATCTTCCTTTACTTCCATAGAGAAATTTTTATCTAATTCTCTGTTTGATTACTCAGTGTTAGTTAAGTGTAAGAAAGGCAGAATTAATACCTGATCCTTTGCCTTTTATATATCAGCTTTAAAACTAGGTGATGACCGATTTTTTTCTATTATGGATTCATGGAGTTAAATATAGTTGCTTTCTCAAACCTTTTTAGTTATCATTGTACTGAGATAATTACATCTTTGCCCACTATTGAGTTCCTGGGTCATTGTGAGCCAATTCTGTTAGTAGTCCCAGTTTGTTTGTTTTTGTATCTGGATCAAACATGTGACGTTGTGCTTTCGAGGCAGGTGGTGGCACCACCGAGCTAAATCCCCAGCCTACTCCTATCCCCAGCCTACTTCTAAATCCCCTACATCCCCAACTGAGTCCCAGTTTTTAATTTCATCAGAGCTGTCTGATATAGTAGGATGTCCCAGCTCCTCAGTTAGAAACTGCTTCAGACCTAGAACTGGGTCTTGTAAATAACCCTCAGTTCCATGATCACAGAGCAAGTGGAAGTGCTACTAATGTGAGTGTCACTTTACTCCTGATTTAGTTTTTGTTCTGCATGTAAAAAGAATTGGTGAACTGTGTCTCTCCAGTTTCCATGTGAGATTGAATTTTATGAAGCTCATTTTCTAGTAGATTCCTAAGAAAGGATTACAGAAATAATATTGTTCAAGTATTTGAATATTGAATACTCTGTGACCCTGATACTGGAATGTCACTAGGCCACATATAAAATCGTTGGTTGAAATTTTTTTGCTCAGGTATCTTAAATGTCAAGTTTCTTCCTGTATAATGCAATTATGTTTGATTATAAGCAGATTTACATCTTTGAAGGTGTGGTCATTTTACATTTTGGTGTTGGTTGTTCTGATTTATTTTTCCAGTTATATGGTACTCTTTTGCAACAAGGAGTTTTGAATCTTTAAGAATTTAAAAAATAAAGGTTTTTACATTTCTAATTGAAGTTATAATTTAAATAGTATTTCTGTGTATTATTGTAGAGTTCTTAACATCTTATTCAGCAGTTGCTAAGATTTTGTGTTATTTTAGAAGATAATTAAAGAGAAAGATTATTAGGCCCATAATAAGGTTCTTGATAATACTTTTACATAACTGTATTCAAAGTACTAGAGTGGAACAATTATAGTGCTCAGTGAATGTTGGCCCATCAAAATGCAGATTTGAAACATGTTTGTATCACTTAGATATAGATCAGGAGATATAATTTTGAAAAATCACTTGAAGATTAGGAAAAAGTATAGATAACCATAGTGGAAAAAAAATGACCTTTGTTAGTACTCATTACTTTTCAGACTAAAAGAAGTATGTACAAATACAATCTTTTGTAATTTTGTTTTCATTAATTTTAAGGGCTTCTGAACAGAAAACAAAGGTATGGCATTTTAATAAACCACATCAGGCTTTGTTCTTTAACATATTTGATCAGTGTGCTGATTTTCTTGAAAACATACTTTAGATGTGTTATTTTTTGGTACCGGGAATCCAACTCAGGACCTTGCTCTTGCTAGGCAAGCAGCAGAGCCACTGAACTAAATCCCTGGCCCCTACTTTAGATATAAATTGGGTAGTTAAGAATTGCTTTAAAATTGAATCAGACACATTTTTCAAATACTGAAGATAACCTCTTTGTATCACCTTTCTTGAGATACAAAAACAAATTTTTATCACACTTATTAATAATCTGCCCAAATGTAAACAGTACCACAGTTTTATGACTTAGCAAAGGTGGTCTTTTGATATTAACAAAAATATTGTGTTACACTTTGTTAGTTGACTCACTGGCTTTTAAAACCACTTATTTGGAAGAGGGATTAATGATTTTTTTTTTGAGTTTTCATGACAGGTGAATTGTTTTTCAAGCAACTTTTCATGGTTTTGACTTTCTTATGCTCTTATTCCCCTCACTCTTTTTAGTTTGATAGAGAGAATGTACGAATTCCAGGAATGCTGATTATTGATACTCCTGGACATGAGTCTTTCAGGTAAGACCAAGGCTAGTGCTTGAAACATTTTAAGTTTGAAAGGTTAGTGGAGTCATTACTCTTTGGGTAGTCATTTGAAATCTGAGGTACTGGTATCTACAATTTCACTGCATCACTGATGGTAGTGTTTCATTTGGATCCTTGTTTTTTATAGAAGAAAGTCCCTTCTACTTTGAAAGACTATCTTCCTAATGAGGAATTTGGTGCAAACCCTGATGCATACTTAGTCTGTTTCCTTCAAGTGGGACATTATATTGTCTTTTGTCCATATTCGTTAACCACAGAAAACTAGATCAATAAAATTGGCAGAAATATTAGAGCAACTTTTGGAACTAACTCATTTTCACAAATAGCGGTTATGTTTGTTAGATGAGTACAACAATTTAACATATAAATTGTATATAATGTACATATACACACGTACATACATAGACAGTTGGCCTTCCTTATCCACTGGTTCCATACCTATGAATTCAAATAACTATAGGTCAAAAATAATTGAAAAATTGCATTTGTACTGAATGTGTGTAGAACTTTTTTGCCATTCTATAAACAGTAACACGGTGTGACAACTGTTTAATGCCTACACAATGTAAATCCTGTAAAGTGTAGTTACCCTTTTTCTGAGTGCTTGGGACCAAAAGTGTTTCAGATTTTGGAGTTGGAATGTTTGCATAAACTTTAGGGTTGAATATCACTACTACAAAAATCTGAAGCCCAAAATGCTTCAAAATCTGAAACTTTTTGAGCATCATGTTGACATTATAAGTTTTTGCTTTTAGAGTTTTGGAGTAGGGATGCTTACCCTGTATGAGCAAGGTAGAGGTGACATGAAGTGTATAGGAGGCAGTGAGAAGGTTCTGTGCAGGTACAATAGCATTTTATATAAGGAACTTGAGCATCCACAAATTTTGGCATCCTCAGGGTCCTGGATCTAATCCACTGTGGATACCAAAGGGTAACTTTCATTTAGATTTTTGAAATTAAAACTTTAAGAAAAATAATGATTTATGATTTTCTTTTTATACATTTTTCCCTCTTTGCAACAGTAATCTGAGAAACAGAGGAAGTTCTCTTTGCGATATTGCCATTTTAGTTGTTGATATTATGCATGGTTTGGAGCCACAGACAATTGAATCTATCAACCTTCTCAAATCTAAAAAATGTCCCTTCATTGTTGCACTCAATAAGGTAGGTCATCCTCAAAAATTTAATTGAAAATAGTTCTTAATTTGATTTAAATAAGTAGGTTTTGTTTTTTATTTTGCTTTTTTCAGCCCTTTTCTGCATATTAAGTTGACTGGTTCTACTCAGCTCTCCAAACACTCGGTCTGTGTTACAGTGAGATGCTACTACCCTACAATCTCTAGTACAAATCAATTAGGTCTTAAATTAAGTCTGTTGCACTTTAGTGTTTTGACAGAGAAGAGGACTGCTTTTAATGTATGTATAGAAGCAGTTTGGCAGAACTTAGAGATAGATTGAGGGGATAGAAAGAAGGAAGCATCAAAGTAGACTCTCTGACTCCTCACGAAGAGAGCCAGGTGGATAATATGGTGGTATGGAGGGTCACTGAAGTGGGAGATGGTTTGTGGCAGATGTTGAGTGGAGTCCAGTTTTAGGTGATGCAGATGATTGCACCTTAATGTTGCTAGAAAAGTCTGGTTTTGTTACATCACAGTATGCCAGTAGACGTATATTGCCCCAACCCAAACTCCTTCTGTGGCATTTCAAGCACTTTACAATATAAATCTAACTTTCCTCTCCTATTTCATCTTCCATTCCTTTCATATACCTTTTATTTTACCCATACTACATTTTTCTCAAACACACCTTCCTGTGATAGTGTTCCACTGCTGTGACAAAGTATGTGAGACAGTGAGCTTCTAAGGAGGAAGAGTTTACTTGGACTTGCAGTTTCAGTGGTGTGGTGAGGTAGAGCTTCACAGTGGGGACTGTGGTGAGCACAGCTGCCCATGTTGTGATGGCCAGGAAGCACAGAACCCTCACTTGTAGGATAACCCTCATATGTGTAGTATAATTAACCAAAGAAAATGCGCTCCATGAGAAGTGCACTGGTTAGTGTATTTTGATGACTTATGCATACATACCTATTCAGAATATAGTATAGTCCTATAGTAGATCTTTCCATGTTTTAGTATCTTCAGTTTTTTCAGTGCTTTGAAATTTTCATTGTAAAAGTGTTTCACTTCCTTGGTAAGAATGATCTCTAGGTATTTTAACCACCCCCCAAGCTATTGTGAATTGAGTAATTTTCCTTTTTTTTTTTAGCCTGAGCTATTCTATTACTGATGTAGAAAAGCTATTGATTTTTCAGTGTTGCCATATTGTGGAATTAACAGCTTTAAAAGTCTGGATCATTGTGTAGTATCTTATTTTATTTATTTTCGTGTTTTTTGAGAAACTAGTTTTCAGGCTAGCCTTGAACTCACTGCATAGCCTAGGCTGGCCTCAAACTTGCAGCAATCCTCTTGGGTCAGCCCACCAAATGTTACATCTTTGTAATATATTGCTAGATTTGATTTGCTGATATTTTGTTGAAAATTTTTGTTTGTGTTCATAAGTGATATTTGCATATAGTTTTCTTGTAATGACTTTTGTCTTAATTTGATATAGTGTTGACCTCATTAAATGAGTTTAAAAATGCTTTCTCTTTTTTCTTTCCTTTTTTTTTGTTTGTTTGTTTGACAGAATTGGTGGCAAAATGATGCTTCTTTTTTAAGTGTCAGGTGTAATTCACTTAAAGCCACATCAGCGTGAAGTTTCTTAACTAGGCCTAAGGCTATATGAGTTTAGTTTTTGACTTTTTATAAATTTGCCTCTTTCAAAAAACTAACTTGGTTTTGTTGTTAATATTTCTGAAATAAGCATAAACATTTAAAGGTATTAATTTCCCTTTAAGCATTAATTACTGTGTTCTTTAATTTCTAAATATATTGATTTCTAATATAATTCAGTATAGTTAACATAATCTATGATCTCTTCTAATTATATTGTTATAGTCACCATACCATCAGTCTTGGTATGTTCTATTAACACTTGAAAAGAATGTTTTATGCTTTTGTTGGGTCTAATGTTCTGTACAGCCTATTAGGTCAGATTTGTTGGTAGTGTTGTTCTGTCTGTATACTTACTGACTTTCAGTATACTGATGTTATATGTTACTGTTAAAGGAGTGTTTAGGCTCCAACAGTGATTGTAGATTTGTCTGCCCTTTCAATTCTGTCTTTTCCCCCTTTCTCAATTCTTTACATTTATGTTGCATGTATTTTGGAAAGCTCTGGTTGGGGGCATGCACATTTAAGGTTATTATTTCTTCATAATGCACTGACTTTGTTTATAAGAGGTGATAGGAAAATACAGTGTGTGCTTAAATTTATAGCATTGTAGTAAAAGATACATTGTCGTCAATCCTCCTCAAAATACTCCACGGTGCTTCAAACACACTCATCCCATCATTCTTAAAACTTTGTGAATCAGTTTGGGATGTCCCCTTTTGTGTCTTTACAAGGTATGATCACAAATTCAGTAAGTGCTGCTGAGGAGGGACACCATGAGGGAAAGCAGGCCCATTACAGTATTACTGTGCATCCTCATCTGCCTTATTTACCAAATCAGGCACCCTGTAATCTCTGGCTCTTCTGCAAAATCAAAATGACCATGAAAGGTAAACGTTGTGAATCACTTCAGGACATGAAGGCAGCCACACATGAAGACATGCAAAAGGACTTCCAGAACTACTTCTGAAAGTGCAGAAATGATGGGATAAGTGACTTGAAGCCAGGGGGAGTTTTTTGAGCATAGTTAATGTCAGTGTGCAATACTGTTTTAAAAATTAACCATATAAAGCTGGCCGTGGTGGTACACGCCTGTAATCCCAGTGCATGGGAGGCTAAGGCAGGAGGATTGGTTTGAGTTCCAGGGCAGTCTCAACTACATCGTGAGACCCGGACTCAAAAAACCCCCAAAAATAAACCATATTTTTTGATTACATTGCACTTATGTTTACTATGTCCTTTGTTAACATAACTTTAAGTCTACTTCAATTTATGAGTATTGTTTGCATGGCATCCATTTACTTATTCTCATCTTTATTTCTTTATATTTAAAATGCATTTCTTGTAGACAGCATATATTTTGATCTTTGTTGGTTTTTAAGCAGTAGTCCCTGTCTAAACCATTTACATTTACTGTATATATTATCAGCATATAATAGATTTAGTTGTACCATCTTACTATTCTTCTTAGTTATTTCAGATAATCCTTGTTTCTTTTTCTTATTTTTCTGTCCTTTTGGGGCAGCTAATTGCATGTTTTTGAGTATTTCATTTTATTCCCCTTATTGGAGTATAAGCTTTTTGTTTGTATTTTCTTATTCATTACCCTAGGGTAGTTTACAGTGTGCACTTTTAAACTTAAGATCCTTATATTTAAATACTATTATGCTCTGTATTCCTTCGTATATGTAAATAAAATTATGTATTTGCAAATATGATTTGTTAAGTTCATCCAGTGAATTTTTCATTATATCTTTACAAATTTTAAGTTTTTCCTTTCTTTTTAAGTTTTTTCCTTTAAAGACACCATATGCTAATTTCATTGTCATAATTTCTCTTCATAACAGCATTCGGATTGACCTACTTCTTTACGTTATCACCCCAGAGTGTGCGTTTGTTTGGTTTATTTTTGTTGGCTGTTAAGTAATTGTCTTTTGTTTAGGTCTTTAGGCAGCAGCATTATATATTCCCTATATTCTTTCCTACTTTTTAAGAAAAACAGTGTTTTTACTGATACATAGTTGTTTGTGTTTATGGATTTCAATTCATGGGTCTCAGAACATGTGTACAATTTATAGTCAAATTAGAGTGATTAAACAGATTAATCCAAATTTGAGCAATAAACCAATTAAAATGAGCTGTTGCAAGACAGGAAATAATTTTTTTAAAGTTGCTGTGTAATTTTCCTAGTGATGTTACTTAATGCAATCTGTCATTGTTCCTGTCTACTCTTTTACAAAACTGTTTTGGAATTTTGACAACACAGGTTAATGGGCATAAAATACTTTTAGGATCTCAGGTTTTACAGACTAGTAGCAGCCTCTTATACACCCCCAGAGGCTGACATTTAAGAGTGAAGTTTTACAGTACATTCAGGATTTTTGGTATGATTCAATAACTGATAATTTGTACTCTTCTGTGTGTGTGTGTGTGTGTGTGTGTGTGTGTGTGTATAGAATGTATACTAGGAATTTTCTATGGCCATTGACCTGAGATTCTTAGATGTTCAAAGTTTTTTGAAATGTTTCTTATGAAAAACCTTTTCCAGATTGATAGGTTATATGATTGGAAAAAGAGTCCTGATTCTGATGTGGCTGCTACTTTAAAGAAGCAGAAAAAGAATACAAAAGACGAGTTTGAGGAGCGCGCAAAGACCATCATTGTAGAATTTGCACAGCAGGTAAGAAAATAACCTCTGCTTTACAAAGGGCCTCCCTCATATTTCCTCATGTTTCTATTCTATTATTTATCATTCTTTTTGCATTATTTTACTTTATTGGTTTTGTTTTTGTTTTCTTTTGAGACATGGGGGTCTTGTTGTATTGTCCAGGCTGGCCTTGCCCTCCTGGACTTAATCCTTCCTCTGCCTTCTCACTGGGAATATAGGCCTTGCACCCACTGTGTGTGGCTTCCTTTTTAATCTGAGAATGCAAGTACTTGGGAGATCCCTTGTGAAGTCTGAATGTTTAAAAAAATAATTTGACTTAGAAACCGTTTTATTTTGGTGGGGAGGGGGAAATAATTATTTTTTAAAAGTTAATATGCACATTACCAGAGACAAAAGCACAAGAAACAAAGAGCAGAGGCATTCACAGTCATAGCAGCTTAGTCCCTCATGTACATATTCAACATGTACATGTGTCATTTGTGTGGCTGATGCTGTGTGGTGTCTATCATGCTGGTCTGCACATCATGAATGTTCAAAATTCTGAACCTATGAGAATATTTTTTTGGGGTTTTCTTTTTGGTACCGTGGATCAAACTCAGGCCCCTGCGTTTGCAGGGCAGGCACTGGAACCACTGAGCTAAATACCTGGCTTGGAGAATTTTTTTGATTACCAAGAAGACACTACACCAGCTCATTCTGTTTGAAAAAATTGTAATCTTGACTTTCTTGGTGACAGATATTTCACTGTAGTCAAATGTGGCAATAGGCCTCTGATAGAAATATTGGCAACAGCAGCATTACTGTTGAAACAGTGCATCACATTAATGCTCAATTAAAGAGAATAATGCAACTCAGTTCACAAGTAAAGTTATTGAATGGCTGCTATTAAAATATTAGTGAGGAAGTATGTTCTCACTGACTTGCTAATCTGTTCCCATAGTGTAGCCAGAGGACACCAAAAAGTAAGTCTGAACATACTGCACACTTTGTGTGCTTCTTGCCAGCCTTATCCAGGTCCTGCTACGAGCTGCCTAGAGGTGCTATAGCAGTTCCAGGTCTGGGACACGTCTTTTCCTTCAATTATAAGAAAAAGATGCCTGGCTGGGCATGGTGGCGCACGCCTGTAATCCTAGTACTTGGGAGGCTGAGGCAGGAGGATCTCTGAGAGTTCGAGACCAGCCTGGGCTACATCTACATAGTGAGTTCCAGGTCAGTCTCAACTACATAGTGAGACCTTGTCTCAAAAAAACAAAACAAAACAAACAAAAGAAAAAGATGCCTGCAAGTTGGCTAATTCATGAGTTGGGCTTTTTATCATACAATGCAGTGTCACCTTGGGACATCTCTATAACGCTTAATGTCATGCCAAGAAGTATGAACCTTGTACTTTACCCGAAATGCACATCTAGACCTGTGGTTATGATCTGATACATTGTCAGATGCATTATTCATTGCTCCACTGGCTCCCAGGGTGTGGTTATGATCTAAAATCCATCTTCAAGACATGGAGATGTGAGCAGAGCCCCACCCTGCTTGCGCTCTTTGCCCTCTTTACTCCAGTGACTAAGTTCAGGACCACACTATGAAGCTCTAAGAGGTGGCTTTAACAAAGGTCATGTTGAAAAGCATGATTCTTCCTAAAAACAAACTAACGAACATTTATACAGGAATTATTCTGCTACTCCTCACATAATTTGGGCATTCAGACTTTCCTGTGATAGCCAGCAGTATTAACTGAAGTACACATAAAGAACAAGGGCTGGGCAATCTGACCTTACTTAGCTCTGTGAGTTCTTCTCTGCATCCTTTCCTGCTCTGCATCCTGTCCCACCATCTTCATGTGCAGTGTGCACCCTCTCCAGAACACCAGGGTTAACAGTTCCACTCCCACAATACAACTCTTCCTGTGAAGTAACAAAAATACCTCAAGGGCGAGGCGTGTGGCTAAGGCCTGTAATCCCAGCACTTAGGAGGCTAAAGCAAGAGGATCACCTCGAGTTTGAGGCCTACCTGGGCTATGTAATAAGTTCAAGACCAGCCTGATCTACATCACAAGACCCTGTCTCAAAGACAGCCCCTAAAACATAGCCAAAAAGCATTACTGTGGCCCTCACCTTTTATATGTGTGCACTTTAAATGTCTAGAAAAGCTAGATGTTTCCAGCAAGAATTTAAGTTTCCCACTCAGTGTGTAGTGCCATGGAATAAATCACCCACATAGAAATCACTTCATTTTTTGTAGTAAGTGCTTATAAGATCATTTCTACAGTGTTTTATTTTTATATTTGGTGCTGGAGATCAAACCCAGGGCTGTATTCATACTGGGAAAGCACCCTGCTACTGCACTACATGCTCAGCCCTCTGGAATTGTTTCAAAGAGTGAGGAGAATTAGCCCTTTGCTCCTCCATCCCTTTGCTCCTCCATCCCTTTTAGTCATCTTTTGCTCTTCCTGTTACCTCCTTTCACATAATGCCATTTTGAAATGACTTTGCTTTCAGGGTTTGAATGCTGCTTTGTTTTATGAGAACAAAGATCCTCGCACCTTTGTGTCCTTGGTACCTACCTCTGCACATACTGGCGATGGCATGGGAAGCTTGATCTACCTTCTTGTCGAGTTAACTCAGACCATGTTGAGCAAGAGACTTGCACACTGTGAAGAGTTGCGAGCTCAGGTGATGGAGGTAATGATCCTCCTTAGTAAGGTGTACCTTTGGTAAGAGATGTTCACCATACCACAGAGAGATTTAATGATCATGACACATTGTATGTTTTGTTCTCTTTGCAATAATGTCTGTTAGGTTAAAGCTCTCCCAGGAATGGGCACCACTATAGATGTCATACTAATCAATGGTCGTTTGAAGGAAGGGGACACAATCATTGTTCCTGGAGTAGAAGGGCCAATTGTTACTCAGATCCGAGGCCTCCTGTTACCTCCCCCTATGAAGGAATTGCGCGTGAAGGTAAGCTTCTCAGGCACTCATGTGTTCAGCAGCTGTGTGGGGCTGTCTGCCTGAGCTCACCCTCTTGCTTGGGGGGTTAGATGTCCTCGTCCATCCGGGAGGGGCTGTTCTCAGGACAGGGATGTGTGAGTGTGCCTGTTGCCAGGCCAGGCTTTTCCTAAGATCACTTTCTGCATTGTGTTCTACACATCTAAGTAGTTTTTTTTTTTTTTTTTTAACATTGTCTTATGCTGAAAGAAGACATTTATACTGCAAAGTACATAAAACATGGAAAAGTTCTTAAAAGTAGAGGAAGCAGCCACATCAAGAATGTGATTACCTGCCTTCTGTTCCAAGTTAACCTAGTCCGCATTTTTGAATGTGTATCTCTCAAAAAACATCTGTGAACTAAATAGATTTATTCTTTGTATTGGCTTTTCAGTTGAAAAATAACTTAGGATTTATATTCCACCTTGGGAAACAATCACAGTTTATTTACCAGTTCTGTTGTTGGGAAGTGTCGGCTGCCTCGCTTATTCACCACAGAGGCTGTGCACATCCTTCTTGCATCGCCTCCTTCCTCCTTCCGCCTGCATTCAGAGGGTGCACTCAGCCGGCCTATTTCCCTAGAGAAGGCTGAGGCAGGCCTAACAGGTCACACTCCCAGTTGGGTTTTAGTTTTACTTGTTTCACATCTTCACTAGATCTTGTTTCTAAAATTTTAAAATTTGTATTAGTACATTTGTAGTGCATAATGATTACATCCTTTGTGGGGAGTTGGTATAGACCCATAAACCTCTTTCACCACCTCTTTAATGCCACAAGATTTAACATTTTTTGCCTTTCTGCTGGGTCTGTAGCTTATTGTTTTTATGTAGTTACTATGGCCATTTTTGTTTATTAGCTATTTCCTTCTTTGAAAAATCACTGCTTTTCTCCATTGTGGTTTTTTGCAGATTTATAGCAGTTGTTTATATGTTTACAATACAATAAGTCCCCAGCTTAACAAATGAGTTCCTTTCTGGGAGAACATTGGTAGTCAGATTCTGTTGTAAGTCCAACAAAGTGAGACGCAGGTAAAAGATGCAGCCTGTTCACTCTGTTTTTTCTTCAAGCTTTCACACAGGCTTTAGCTTTTTCTTGAAGAAGCATTAAGCTGAGTAGGACTCAACACTGATGTTGCTCCTGCATCACACTGAAAAGTTTCTCCATCCCCTCTCACTTTACCATGCTTTTTAGATATTTTATTGACTTCCTTGGCTTAGCAGACTTCACGTGTTCCATGATCTTGTCCTTGTTCTTTAGGATTGTGCCAGTGTTTAAATGATTCATAAGAACGAGCAACACCTCTACCATCTTTTCACCTCAGGTCAATCTCTTAATTATTTTCACTTTTGATTCCATGGTTATTGCTTTGTACTTCCTAGAATCCCTTCCACATCACCATTGCTTTTCCTCTTGCTTTTGGACACCCTGGGCTCTAATAGCACTGTACTGCTGTACACTATCGCACTGTTCAGTAAGTACACAGCACCACAACTGAGTGTCTGGCAGACATGTGAGCTACTTCTGTGATTTGTTTGAATCTACAAATGTTCATGATGTGCAGTCTGTTCCTATCTGTGAAAGTTCATAACTAGAGTATTCATTAAGTCAGGGACTTACTGTATTAGTCTGTTGTTACTTAAGGGTTGCTATATCTTTTTTTTACTTTTTTTTTTCTTTTTCTGTTGTATTTTGTGCGATTGGATACTTAATATTGAATTTATCATAAAAGTTTTGTGATTTTTTTTTGTGTCTACTTTAAGAAATCTTTCATAACCCCAGAGTCATGATGTTATTCCATCACCTCTCAGTGCCTTCATTTTTTGAATAAACACTGTGGAATATGTCTTTTTGTTCCTATAGAACCAGTATGAAAAGCATAAAGAAGTAGAAGCAGCTCAGGGAGTAAAGATTCTTGGGAAAGACTTGGAGAAAACATTGGCTGGTTTACCCCTCCTGGTGGCTTATAAAGAAGATGAAATCCCTGTTCTTAAAGTAAGTTTACTTTATTTATTTATTTATTTTTTTCTCCAAAGCTAGTTGAGTTTCTGTTCTGCAGGGCACTTGGTAGGAGCAGTGACTGAATGGGAACCTTCATCTTTGTGAGGAAAGCCTGTCAACTGCTGGCCTCTTAGCTTGACTTGGAATGACAAGTTGTACAGTTGTAGGAATTGGCATGTATAATACAGTCAAAAGCAAGAAGGGTTTTGTTTTGTTTTTTTTTATTTTTCTTCTGGCTTTATCCACCAGTGGTACATGCATACCTGTCCCATTGGTTGGCATGGGAGAGTCCCATCAGATGACACCAGCCACCTGATGGGATAGTAATGCTTGGACAGCCCTGTCTTGAACATGTGAAAGCCTGTTTGGCCAGCTGTCAGAGCAGCTGGCCAGTATCCAGCATGGTTTCACGAAAGTAGGCTCCGCGCCTTAGTTTGCTGAAAGAAATATAAGTTGTTACCAGCTCTCCCTCTTTGGTGCTGAGCCACCTTTTTTCTCCAGGCAGCACTAGGGAACCTCCACTGTAGGGCTGTCTCTCTCTCGGCCACTGGTGAGTAGGCACTGTACTTACATGTCTTAAATGACACTTTTGGTCAAAAAAGCCACTGAGATCATTGATCAGTGTATTTCTGACACTGACTTGAAACAGTCAAGCAGTTTTTTTAACATGTACTTTTAAATTTTAGGTTATTTTATCTGTTTTTTTCATTCTGCCCACCCATCCATATTGGAGCAGAGGGTAAACATATTTTGAAGTTAGCCTAAAAGCAAAGGTGTCAGGCATAGTGGCACACGCCTGAGGCAGGATCCAAAGTTTGAGCACAACCTGGGCAACTTAGTAAGACCCTGTCTCAGATTTTAAATACTAGGGTAGTAGCTCAGTGAGAAGACCCCAAATTCAATCCTTAGTACTGCCAAACATAAATAAATGGTGATGCGGGAGAGGGGTAGGCCGTGGCTGTCCAGTCCTCTTTTTTGCAGGCACACGCTATGCTTCTCTGTAAGCCTTAAAGTATTTAAAAAAAAAAAGTTTAATTCTAGGTTGCTGAAAATAAGAGATATGTTGACATGCTTGTGAAATCTTATTTCAAGGATGAATTGATCCATGAGTTGAAGCAAACATTAAATGCTATCAAATTAGAAGAAAAAGGAGTCTATGTCCAGGCCTCTACATTGGGCTCTTTGGAAGCTCTACTTGAATTTTTGAAAACTTCAGAAGTGCCCGTAAGTAACCACGCTCAGCTCCACACTCAGTGGTAGCCATGGTCTTTGGTGCTGTTACATTACCCGATACATGCAAACCTGAAACCCATTTTTACAGTATGCAGGAATCAACATCGGCCCTGTGCACAAGAAAGATGTCATGAAGGCTTCTGTGATGCTGGAACATGACCCTCAGTAAGCAATCACCTTTGCTGCCTGTTCTTTGCAGACCGTTCCTTGTGACGTCCTGTTTCACTGAGTGATCTCTGATGTGTTCTCACCTTTCAGATATGCAGTAATTTTGGCCTTTGATGTAAGAATTGAACGGGATGCACAAGAAATGGCTGATAGTTTAGGAGTTAGAATTTTTAGTGCAGAAATTATTTATCACTTATTTGATGCCTTTACAAAATATAGACAAGACTACAAGAAACAGAAACAAGAAGAATTTAAGTAAGTTGTTTTTGTTTGTTTATTTGTTATGGATCTTTGGAAGTGAAGTGGGGGGTTATTAAATACTAAAAAAAGAGTGTAGGGAAAAGTGTGGCATTTATTCATGTGCCAGAGGGCACATCTTGAAGTGTTTGTCCTTGACCCAAATCCCTGCCCCCAGGGATGTTCTGTTCTAGCAATGTGTGGGCAGTTACTCTCTGCAGCCTTTCAGTTTATTAATACTCAATTTGGCGGACTTATGTCTCATTAATGGGTTAGTAATTACTGAAGGTGGGGGCTTTATCTGGCTGGAATTTCTTATCTGGGATTGCATGAAATTAATAAAATTAGTGTGAAAATTAGATAAGCAAAGGAATGGAGAGAAAAAATAGTTTGGTGCAAACACTGCGAGTGCCTGTGCGCCTACCCTTCCATTGGGGCTGGAGGAGACAGCAGGGCCCTGGCCAGGCTCCTTCTCCTGGAACTCTGGCTCACTCTCCCTGAGGGAGGAAACCAGCAGATTCGGGATAAGCATCAAGGAGTGACTGCAGTTAGTAGGGGAAAGTATCTCACATCTTTAGGCTGTCCTTGGCATTGCAGCATAAGACTGCATGAGCCATGCAGGCCATGTCCAGGCAGAGCAGCATGTGAGGCAGCCCTGCCAGCTGAAACAGGAAACTGTCAGGGAGTGTGGTAGACAAGAAGCTCAGAGTTGACAGGACCTGTGTGGTAGAGGAAGGACCCAGAAAGCTGTGGAAAGGAATGAGCTTTTGAGCTGTGAGGAGCCTTTGGTGCCAGGCTGGTGGTTCTGTGGAGCATGGGTGGTTAGGAGCTCTTCTCAGGAAGCTCGCGCAGTCCAGAAAAGAGTGATTAGGTGTTGCAGAGCACTGGGCAGTGATGGCTGAGTTTTGGATGTACTTTTAAACTAGAGCTGACTGGTAAGTACTGAGTGTTAGGTTGGAATATACTCACTGGAGACCATGAAATCTGACAAGAGAAGACTTGCAAATGTTAGGGTACCTGCTAGGACCCATGTAAGGCTCTTTGAGCAGGGAAACTGGCCCCACAGTAGCTGTTTGGCTCAACAATGTAGGAACATGGTGAAGAGAATATAAATGGATGCCCTGTGGTCCCCAAGACGACTTCCTGTGTCCCCACTGAGACTTGTCCCACGGGTGTGCCTGGAACATGAAGTCTTCAGAAGCCAGGCTTTGTCTTTTGGTTTGGGCACAGGACACTTCTGTGTTGTACTCTTTACTGGCTGAGCCTGAGAAGAAAGTGAAAGACTTGGGAAGCGGCAGCATAGGCAGAGAGGGAGTATGAGGGGGGAAAGGAAGTGTGGTGTGGGTGGGGAGGGACACCGGGCTGGACTCCCCAGTAGCAGGGTTGCTGACCTGACCTTATCACCTGGCCTTGGAGCAGAATCATTCCACCCAGTGTAGGAGTTGTGTGGTCAGTTCTATTTTTTTAAATGTTTAAATGCTTTTGTAAGCTTAAATTCTTACTTTTTTTTCCCTTTCAGGCACATAGCAGTATTTCCCTGCAAGATGAAAATCCTCCCTCAGTATGTTTTCAATTCTCGAGATCCAATAGTGATAGGGGTGACTGTGGAAGCAGGTCAGGTGAAACAAGGGACACCCATGTGTGTCCCCAGCAAGAACGTGAGTTCTCATTGTCCTAAAAAATCTTCTGAGTGGGGGAAACAAAACCAAACATTGCACCAAGCAGTGCTTTCCTTGTATAATTTGTACCTCAGTGTTGGGAAATATCAGTCCTTAAATGTGTTGACACCTAGCACTTGATGTCAGAGCCAACCTTCCTCCTAGGTCTGCATTCCTAAGTAAAATCAGTAGAACATCAGTGATACTAGGACTGCACGCCAGTTTCTCTGTGTCCCAGAGGCCACGCTCAGCAGTGTACCACATTGTGCTTTTTCCCCGAGTCCACAAAGGGTCCCCATGTTTTGAAGTGTAGCCTGCCATTTGCAGTTTATCCCTGCATTTGGGTTTGTCTGCCCCTCCGCACTAGATACAGGTTGAAATTACAGGAAGGAACCTTCCAGGGGCCTCTTGGTGCCCCCTGGTTCACACAGGTGCCTGTATGTGCTGATGCAGCACTCAGTGTCCCCCTGAACATTCTTTCTTACCCCACCTTCATCCCAGTGGCTAGTACCTATCCACTGGTAGTCCATATTGAGTTGGTCAGTACCCAGTTGCAGAACTGTGGTACCCTCCCCTCCTTCCTCCATTCGTGAAGCATCCTGTAGGCAAATGTTACTATTTTATAGTCTTCCTCATATTGCTTACCCAGTTTGACCATGGGGAACCCCTGCCACCCGCCTTACCTTCTGGAGGTAGTGAGCTACTCCAGGCTCACCTAGTCTTTTGCCTCCACAGACCTGGATCCTTTGGTGGGATGGCACTCAGTATCTTCTATTTCAGTGGCCTAAGCTAGGACATTCTCTGTGGCAGTTATTTCCTTTGCAGCTTTGGCCTCCTCTACCAAACTGAACTGTTTTGATCTCTCTTGTACCTCTTTCTCAAGGCAGCCAGGATCCCCTCACCCAGTGTACTCCAGGATTGTGTCACTGCTCATAACTTACAATTTTTTAATCTGTATGCTGAGTCCCTAACTTCCTTTGATTGCTTTGAGCTCATTCCCGACTCAGAACCTCGGTTCACTCCTAATAGGGCAGCTGTCCTGTGAGAGGGTATAGCAGGAATTGGAAATGACAGTGGGTCCAAGGAGCACAAGTTGCACATGGCACATCAGTCATCTTGTGAGGGCAGGGGTAGAGGTGGGTGCCAGGGCATCCTGTGGTGGAGACTTTCAGTGATGAATCCAGGGCAAAGCACAAGACTTTATAGCAGGTTCTTGGGCTGAGGTTGTTAGTGGAGCTGTATTGTGCCCGTGCAGGGCAGGACTCCTCTATATATATTGTACTTGTGGTCTTATTTACAGTTTGTTGACATTGGAATAGTAACAAGTATTGAAATAAACCATAAACAAGTGGATGTTGCGAAAAAAGGACAAGAAGTTTGTGTCAAAATAGAACCTATCCCTGGAGAGTCTCCCAAGATGTTTGGGAGACATTTTGAAGCTACAGACATTCTAGTCAGTAAGGTAAGTGTGAACAGGGATTTGGAGCTGCTTCACTTTGGTTACTCTATGTAGCTCATCTGGCCCTGTAGACCCAAGTTCCCTAGGCTCATCCCCAGGTCTTGTCTGCAGTAGATCTCATTGTGGGTGTGGATGGAGTCCCTGGGCAGAGCAGCACTGACAGTGGCAGGGTATCAGATCCATGCCTTTTGGTGGTGGACTTGGTTCCTTTTTTTCTGCTTAACCTCTCTGAGGCCTATGTTTGTTCATTCTGTTTACCTTATTTGTGCCTTGGGCATTGCAGATCAGCCGGCAGTCCATTGATGCCCTCAAAGACTGGTTCCGAGATGAAATGCAGAAGAGTGACTGGCAGCTTATTGTGGAGCTGAAGAAAGTGTTTGAAATCATTTAATTTTTCCACATGGAGCAGGAATTGAAATAATGCAATATTATATTGTAATAGAAAAGACAAAAATTGGAACAGACGTTTCTGGACAGTGATGGATTTAGGTGTATAAAATGTTTTCCATGAGAAACCAAGAAACTTACACTGGTTTGACAGTGGTCAGTTACCCACCTCCAGTTCCAGCGTGCCTGTTCTCCTCTTGCCCCACCCTTCTTTCCCTACTTGGCTGCTGTTTTAAAGTTTGCCCTTCCCAAATTTGGATTTTTATTACAGATCTAAAGCTCTTTCAATTTTATACTGATTAAATCAGTCCTGCAGTATTTGATTATCCAAGCTTCTGCAGATTTTGTGATTCTTGGGACTTTTTTGATGTAAGGAACATATCTTTATGCATATTCCTCCCACATTGATTTTTCCAGTATTCTGCCATATGCCCCTAGGAGTTTTTTAAATAGAAAATTAGGCATTCTAATATTTATCTGCTTTGTGTGAAACCATGGTGTAAAGCATAGCTGGCTGCTTTTTACTGCTTGTATAGTCATGAGAGTCCATTGTAACCCTCACAATTCTGAAGTACCAATAAAGGAAACAGACATTGCAATACCAGAAAGCGCTGCTAGGTTTCCATGTCAGTGTCAGTGTAGCTTCTCAGATAAGGGTCAACAGGAGGGATTTTTGATACTTTACATTTTTGCCTGTTTTGTTCTATGCACATTTCCTCATAAAGGTACAAGGGCCAACAAGTAGGAAATTAACTATAGCTAATTAGGACTTCCCTGAGCAATTTGGGTCCATGTCAGTATACACTCTTCCAGTTTAAGAAACTTGACAGATGGTATAATAAGAGTTTAGGTCACTTGGGTGTTTAAGGAAAAAAAAAATTTGAAGTATATTCTAGTATGAATTAAGTGTATTAACCTCTCAGGAATTTCAGCCTCTGACTGGCCTGGTGAGTTTTCAGCCTTTTAAGTATAACAGATACTAGGTGCTTTCTAGAGTTTTTAAAGATTCACAAAAAGGAACCTGTACAAAATATACATACAGTTCTTTATTAAACTGTAAACACTTCACTGTAAAAATCCATAAAACTTTATAAACAAACATTTTGTAAATAGAATCTATACTACAGTAAAAGAACACATTATTTACATGCAATACTGACAAATTTGGCACTTTTTGAAAACAAATGTACAAAACGCTTGCTTAAAAAGAAATTTAAAATTATAAAAACAGAGCATTACTGTCATGCACTTTGCAAATACCTCACAAGCACTTATGGCACAGCTAGCCAAGAGCACCAGGCTCCCTGGCATTGTTTATGTAACTTTTAATGTGCTTCCATAAGTTTGTTGTAAAACCACCTGAACGTTGTCAAGAATAAAATCAAATGCCATATTCCAAACTGATTCCACCGACTGCTGCATCAACCTGAAGGTGGGGAGAGAAGAAATACCATTAGGAAAGGTCTTTGAATGCCAATTCCTTCCTTAGAATCAAGCATTATCTTCTTCATCATTGCCTATTTTTTTAATCCGTAAAAGGCTTTTGACCAAAAAGTAAAATCCTAGATCAACCACTCAAAAGGAAAGACATTTCCTATGCTCTTAATCCATACTGGATGTAAACCTGCAAGGTAATAAACTCATTTTGAACTATGCACTTTGTCACCATTTGTGACATTCTTATGGGATCCAAGAGAGCGTTATTTTTTAATGCTGAAAAAAGTTTGCCATGGGCTGAGGGTTTAGTTCACTGGTTCCGCTGCCTGCTTGCAAGCCTAAGGTCCTGCATTCAATGCATTCAACCCCCAGTACCCCCCAAAAAAAAAGTTTGCCTGGAAGTTTAACACTTGCTCCATGTACCCCTAATTAGAAGTTGACATGTCCTTTTTCCCATCTTAAAAGAACTGAATAGATTCACCTTTTCATGTATTTTATAACTAAATCCAGCTTTTCCAAATCTTTTTCCTCTATAAGATCAGTACAGTATTTCACAACTTGCAGAATGTCTTCTTCCATTGGATCTATGGAGGGGAAAAACCTCAAATGAGGACCAGTGTATGTTTTTGAAGGAGAAAGGCAGAGATCTGCAGGCATAAAGGAGAACTGTCATTTCTACAGCTGTTCCACTGACTTAGGAGAAAGCAAAAGAACAGGCTACAGGGAGGAACGCCTAGAACTTCGAAAGAATGAAGGGAGCTGGTTTAAGCATGTTAGAATCAGAAAACTGTGTTCAATCTGTATCCTTTATTCTGTTCATGCTCTCAAATCATAGGACACATCAGGCCACCTGATAAAGAGCCAAGCCAACCTGCGATTGTAGTTATCCATTCTCGGAGCAAGGTCTTCACATCATTGAATTCAACAGCTCCAGCTAGATTGGGTGCCGCAGGTCTAACACAGCTGTGCTGGTCAGGACGTAAACTAGACAGGCCTTGCATACCTGAAGTGGAAGCAGAGAGTTCTTCCTATTAAAGAAAACAAAGGACAAAAGTGCTATATTTACACAGTACCAGGTACACTGAGATCTGATTAATTTGAGTTTCAAAGTAATTTTCAGAAAAATTACCAGAGGTTTCTCAGCACCAAGTCCATGTTTTAGAAACCCATCCATTAACTTCTGGGGGCTCCCACAGGCCCCTGGCAGAGTTTTTGCAGGACTGTTAAGCAGCTTATTTTTCAGAGAACTCTGGATCTTTCTGGGCGGACTGATGGGAGTTTTTTTCTTGCTTTTTTTCTTATCTTTCACTGCTACTGGCTTTAGCTGAAGTGAAGGATTCTTTGGCACTGAAAGAGGGTTACATATGTAAGATCTTCCAACAAATAAGTATGGACAATACCCAAGTTTTCTTTCCACTTTTCTGCCCTGCACAGCAGTGGCTGAAAGAGCAGGCTGTACAGTTCCTGTTGCTTATCTATACTGGAGTGGGCATTAAGGATTAAAAGAGAATAGTGCCTTCTAAACTAAGTGCAAAGCCTTTGTATTTTTGTTTTGAAGCCTGCATCATGTTAACAGTATCAATTTGCTTGTTAAGTGCTCAAAGTTTCCTGATATTCTTTTAAAAACAAACTGAAGTGTTTTAAGTCCAGCATACAGGTACCATTCTAACCAGGACTATGCTAGGACTCAGCCCTGCTGTCCATTTATTCACTGTATATTCTCCAAAGAGCCCTTGACAGGACGAAGAGCACAACAGGGATGCTGCTGCTCTACTCCTCCGGGACACGCCACTTCCCAATCTTACCGGATGCACTGGCAGGCTGCTGGTGAGTGGGTTCCTCTCCTTGCCTGTGTCTTTGATCATATGCTGCTTTCAGCTCCTTTTGCAGCTCAGCAGGAAGGGCAGCAAACACCTCAGGGTCCACCTAGTGGAAAAGGGAACATGAAAGTTTAAGTTTACTCTTAACTACCAGCTAGCTTACATTTCTCACAAACCGGGCAATTTTCAAATCATAATTTTCTGATCAGTGTAAATTCTTAATGGGTCCTTAATATCAAAGCTCAAGCTTGGGAAACCTCAGGCTGAGAATAAAGTATTAAATGTGTTACCAATTGATTTTCAAAAATAAAACTACGACAGGACAATCAGGGAAAGCTAACATTAACTGAACAAATGCAAGAAAAGGCCACAGGTCCACCAGGTTTCACTATGTTCACCTTTACCCTGTTGCACAGGTGTGGCCCAGCCTTGCTCTGGCTAGTGCTGGAAGCACAGTGATTTCCTGTCTTCTGCACAGTTACCAACTTGATGTTTCCAAATGAGGCAGATGGTCAGTTTGTATCCTACACATGCAGGGGCATTGAGCCAGCCACCCACTGCCACTCACTGTGGGATACAGTGAGTACTGGCCTGTGGGTGAAGAACACTTCATGCCAGAAGGTTCCTAAGTTTAACTTACCTGTGAAAATGCTGGAAGGGCTATAATACTTATTCCCGTGTCACTGTTTGATACTTGAGGTTCTGGTATTTGCAACAAAACTGTCCCAACTGGTTGCGGCAAAATTCCTGTATTACAGCCATTTACTGGTTCTTTCTTTCTGTCACCACGTGGCTCCCCTTGCTGAACAGCACAGACTTGTTCTATTTGTTCCCGGAGATCAGATGGAAGTGCTTCTAAAACAGACTGATCAAGCTATAAAATAGCAAAAAAACATGGTGAGCTTAAAGTGAAAAGTGCTCTGAGTGGAGGTTTGTGGGAAGTGAACCTCTTAAGGTAAGGAACATAAGGTACACCAGGCCACCAGGGTAGAAGAGCTACCATTCCCTGAAGGCAGCACATCTCTGGCAGTGTCCTTTTACCACAGAAGCTGTTAAGTCATACCCAATTCTAGTGGTTCGGTGTTTTTTGCTGTCCAGTACCACATCAGGTAGGTCCACAAGCACTCCAGTAGCTCACAACAGGAGCTCACTCAGGGCAAGAACTGCACATCTTGGCAGCAGCACTTTTAACTAAACCCAATTACTGCTTGCTTACAATTAAGCAACATTACAATCTACCCTGATAAGTGGCCTTTTCTCCCTCCTATGCTTATACCAATAAAATGAAAATACAATATTTCTGTTTGTAAGCCACTTTTCTACTACAAGACTTTTGTACATTTAAGACTATAAAAATATACCTGGGAAGGTGATGGGACCTCTATACTCAGGTTAAGTCTTGACTGCACGCTGACAGGAGAATGAAGACCATTCCATTTCCGCGAAGACTCGCCCTTATTTGTGTCAGCACTGGCAGTGGCTGGCAAATGTGCAGAAAAGGATGGTAAGAAAGTACAAGTTCTAGAGGCAGATGATGCTTCCATGTCCACAGCAGCCAGAGATACTGCAGGTATAGAAGAATACATCAAATAACCTCTTCAGCTTGTCTGAGCAAAGAAAATCTTTAATCCCTGAACAACTTCCCTCTGTCCACACTTACTGTAAAAAGCTTTACTAGATTCATAATTAAAAATAGAAGTCTCTTTACACACTATTCCAGCCATGCCATATGAAAATTACACCCACCCCCTTGCCCCAACCGACCTTCCTTGCTGTCCTCCTCTGCGGGTTTCTTAGCTTTCTGAACTTGGAGATCATGGACAGAGTGTGACCCACCAGGAAAGTGGCTTGACTGAGCCAATGCGCGACTGGAACATGTGGAAGGGTTCGGATTAGTAGGAACCAACTGATTCACTTGAATCCCAACCTAGAACCAGAATAAAGAGTATTTTTCTAGGAAAACTAAAGTTAAAATGTAAATCCTAAGCAAAATTCTCAGCTAATCCTTTTAATCTTAAATCTTGATTCTTGAATAAAGGTAAATCAAAGTATTATGACGTATTACAAAAACTGCTTCTAGGTGAGCTTTTAGCACATTCACAATGGTGCTGTAATTTGTATGTCTCACTTGGGCTGGCTTGAACCACCACTGATACATATGCTTGGCTATCTTATCATGCAGCTTTTTATTAATTTTATTAGTAAAAAGACCAGTAAAAGTGATTTAAGCACCCAGTGGGACAGTCATCCATGTACCACACTACACTGGTGCTTCAAGTTGGCAGTAATGTGCTGCTCTTCTTGGTCTTAGGAATTTCCAGTTCAACAATGCATTTTTAGAGATGCATACATGGGAATACTGTATTCTACTGAGGTTCTAGTCAAAACTAAGGCTTTAATGCCTTTATGTGATGGTTGCAATTTTTAAATTTTTTTGCATGAGATTTATGTTACCTAGAAATATTCAAGGCACAAGAATTGGAAAAATACCATGTTCCACTGTTTGTGACATTCCAGAAATGGAACAATGAAAATAGGTCTGGGGATGTAGTTTGGTGAAGCCCTGGGTTCAGTTCATAACACACTCCTTCCCCAAAATGGGGGACAGTACTTGGCCACTTTGCTTATTTTTTATTAGAACAATGTTTTTCAAATAAGAGGTGTGTGAGCAAGCAGATTAAGCAGTGTTTCAGGGCGATGCTTCCGTTAAGTTGGCATAGTGACTTAATGTTTTAATAAATTCCACCTAAACTAAAAAATTTTCCTTTATTCACTTGTGCATGCACAACTAAGCCTACAAAAGTCAATATTTTAAGAAAAAATCACCTCTATGTTCTAAGATAATATATTTGTGTTATCTATGGTTGCTCTCCCTTTGTGATCATCATATTGCAGACATCAGTAAGTTTCTGATTGGAAAAAGGACCTCAAAGGTACAAGATTTACAGATTCAAATTGAGCAGTCAAAACTACTACTAGAGAAAGTAGAATGAAGTGAACAAGGCAACATACAAAAAACTAACCTTTTATTGAAAGTATATAGAACCTTGGGGAAAAAAATCTATGAAAAATTATTCTAGGCTGAGTGTTCTCAAGACTAAAGAAATAGGAACTTAGTTCCTTTAAAGACCTGCACATAAACAACTACATCCCACCATGACCAGTCTCAGATCAGCTTGAAATCTTACAGAAAGAAATTTTAAATGTTACACACTTACCCCTCTCATATCCGATATATTTAGTTTCATTGTATGAAATATGTTTAGTGTAGCCTTTCCAATTATTTTTGCACTATCTGTTGCCTGGTCAAGAGTTACAGTCCTGTAAGTGATAGAATTACTTTTTTTAAAGAGACAAAAGCTACATTTTATATATATTCACTAGTACCTCCTGGTATGGAACTGTTTATAACTAATGGAGACCTGTGGTCAACTAAAAATAAGCTGAGAAATTTAGAAAGTGACAAATTTTAGCTAATGCATATAAGCATACATATGTTCCTATTACAGCAAGAATGCATGCTGAACACAAGGTTTCAGATTGCAAGAGAAGTTTTAGTTTACAATGTTATACTGATGTACAGTTAATATTCATAAATGAAAAATACATTTTCTGTATTTTGGCTCTTTCATCATGTTTAAAGTAAAGCCACTGAACAATACTGACATTTGAATGTGTTTATCCCTTACTGCTTTCTCAACAAGGTTTTATACATGGATCAAAAATCTGTGACCACTAACACAAAGGAAACTGTGAAGAAATAGGATAGCCTGCTGAGAATCAAAGACTGTAATAAATGAGTCTTTCATCTTTACTCCTGAAGGAGAACCAGAGGATCTTTCAGCACTATTAGGTGCAAAGCACCTTGAACCCACCTATTTCCTTTAGGTCCTTTTCAGCTTCCCTGGCATAAGCAAAATATTCCACTTGAAATAGAACTACCAATTTATTAACAGATGATTACTTAGCTTTCCCCAAAAAGGAGTAAACTGAAGATGATAACTATATTCCTCCGAAAGTACCTAATAACCAGTTTAGTATAGAAATTTAACACTTTTTTGACTACCATTGAAACATGTAGATATCACTTATAAAAGTAGGTAAAAATTACAGAACAAGGAACTACAGGCAGAAAAACATTTTAAAAATTAGGTTTTTCACTTTATATTTCCCATTTTCTAAGTGAGCTGCAGCATCACCTTACATGACTGCTTTGTACAGATTGAAACTACCTGATAAAATCACCCATGTGGCTTTCACTGTCAATAAGATGATATGCAAAACCAAGTACTTTCACACTGATCATAAATCATGAAATTTAACACTAAATAAAAACAATGCTTTGTACTACATGGAAATCTCCCTCTAGGAAAGACTCAGTCTTTCTAGAAACTTTAACTCACCCCCTGGTCTGCAGATTTGCAGTCTTTCCCTTTTTGGCATCACACTGAATAACTTGGAAACACCCATGGAGGGTGAGAAACCCCCACATGCCACACTGTGTACTATGTGGTTTGACCTCCACAGGTTTGTGGGCAGAAGCTCAACTGTCCTAAAGGGTAGGACCTTAAGAGGCTGGGTGTGGTGAGAAGTGCTGGAATCACTGAGCTCTCAGAAGTAGCATCATTCTCACTGGATGCTGCCTAATTCTTACAGGGCTGTTATCAGACAGCAGGTCTGCCACCTCCCTGGCCTCTGTCTCACCACACCCTCTGCTCTGTGACTGCCATCTGCTGAGGGAGAGAGGGCTCACAAAGTCAAGCCAATGAAGTGTCAGCTCCTGGACCTTCAACTCCTGAGTGAAATAAACCTTTTCTTTACAACTCCCCAGCCTTGAATATTTGTCTACAGCAGAGGAAAATGAATACAGTTAACCTACATTAAGTGACGTGGGACTGAGCACCTTGGCCCTATGAATGCTAATTAACACCATAGTGTATAGTATTTTTAAAAAAACTTACTAAAAAATTATCTGATTTTCATTTTCTATGAATTATAATCATCTACTGATATATCATTATTGAAATCTTTTTCAAGATTAGCTTACCGGGCAATGTTATCACAAATTCCATGGGCTCCAAATTTTGTACTCTCTACAGGGGCCCCTGGCTTTCGTACCATGATTTTGAGAGTCAAACGTTTACCCTTCATGCCAGCAGCTTTAAGTCGTCTTTGGATTTCTTCTGAAAGATTTAGAAGGAAAGCTTCTGCCTCTTTTGGCTATGAGAGACAAACAGGGAAAAAAACTTCCATATCATCATCTTTACCAGTTCTCAACATTAGCACTTTTTGCAACATGTCTCTTATTTTGTATCCTAAGCATATATTAAAAATATTCTATGTACACTGAACTGTATGTTAAAAGTACCCACCTTCCTCAAAAGCCAAAGTAATGAGAACAAAAAGGACTTTTTCCTTTCTTGCTTTTTGTACACCATCACTGACCTACTGAAATTCTTTTGTATTTTTGTTTTTATTAAGAAGTTAAATTCTACTAAAAACATGTGATTTCTAATGCTTTCTTACACTTCTATGTCCAAGCATCCTTTCCATTCCTAAACGAGAAGTGTTAAATTCCAAAAAGCAAGCACTCATCAAATTTCAAATCTTTATCCGGATGTTTGCTGATTCAAATCCAAACATTCTGAAGGAAAATAAAAACTAGCCAATCATCAGTGCTACTACTTTATAGGTGCATGTATATAATAAGATGAAACCTAGTTGTAACTGCTGCTTAAATATTTCAACACTAAAAATACATTTTCCGGGCAAGGCATGGTGAAGCGTTGCCTGTAATAGCAACTCAAAAGGCTAAGGCAGGAACATCTCAAGTTTAAGATCAGCCTGGGAAACCTAGTAAAACCTTGTCTCAAAATAAAAAGGACCAGGACTGGAGTTCAGTGGTACAAAGCTAACATACACAGGGAGAAAGGGGTGGGGGATGGACTGTCTTGGTATTTTTATCTTTCTTCAGAGATTAGAATAGCTACGATCATCCATCTCTTTCCCCCAAAGCACAATCTTTTACTAGATTTCCCTTAGACCTAGGTTTCACCCATCTTATCTATAGTTGTTCCTTACCACACATTTCCTCAAATTTTATTTTGGCAGTACTAGGGAAGGAACACAGGCAATCCCTCCTGCCACACCCTGCCAGCTTCAGAAGGCTTTTTAAGGCTCTGGGAATACCAACAGTTTTAAGATTAGGCAGAGAGAAAAGTCTATAGAAGAACACCACAAGGTAAAAATCTGTTACCTGGGTAAACCTGATCCCATAGTTGATGTCAGCTGAAATAGATTTCCTTTCCTTTTCACTTCGTACTAGTCTATCATCCAAACCACGGCAGAACCTGTAGAGCGTCTGGCCTATTTTGGGACCAAATTCTTTTTGGAGTTTTGCCATGGTCATGTGCTGCAAATCTCCACAAGTTTTAATTCCCAAAGATGTTAACTTAGATTCCATTGTACGCCCAACACCTAGGAAAGGAAATTTATAGTTCTTTAATTATGAAGTATAAACTATTACAAATAATTTTACTAATGGGAAATAACCACCATTTGTATACAAAACAATTTAAAAGCTTAAAACTGTTTACTAAACGCAGAAAACTCACTAAGTCTGCAACATGGCTTTATTTTTTTAAGTGGGGATTTTCCTCTTTCTTTGCCAGCATGATTTGTTTCCTTTTCACCAGTGCTGGGGATGAAACCCAGGGCCTCAAACGTATGAGGCAAATGCTCTACACTAGCAGCACAATCTTCCAAACAGGACAGCCAGCTAATTCTCAAAATTTTATCTTGGCCTAGAGGTACCCTACTTCAACTATGACTTACTTTATCAGTTTCATCATACTCCCTTTAAAAGTATTTCTTAGAATTCTTTGTCTTGCTACTTCAGGAATAAAAGTAAACTCCATTTGCCACAAAGCTATAATATATCAATTAAGGTCTTGATAAATGAAATGAAAGGATATTTAATGTAGAATTGCAGATTTTATTTTTCCATTACATTTAATATATTTTTTAAAAAGATTCTCAAACTATGAAACACTGTACTAGATGAAAGGTTAAATAAAAACACATGTACTTACCTGGTAGATTAGCAACTGGCTGATCTCGAATAAAATCATCTACTTCTTCTGGTTTTAGGTGGTACTGCCCATCTGGTTTTGCTTTTCTAGTTGCCATTCTAGCCAGGAGAATATTTGAACCTATGAAATTAAAAAGAAAAATGTTGTTCAAGATTCACAGTTAAGTTTAAAAATTTTTAAGCAAAGACAACTATCTATATACAGGTTTCTTATCAAATTTCTAACAAAAATGAAAATAAATTCACAGTTTCAATCATTTCGTTAACCTGGCAGTTTGGTTATTAATCAAGATTATGGCCAACATGGATACTAAACAAAGATTTCTCTTTGTTCTAATCCAAGGACCATTTCAACATACTCAGAAGTCAGAGAAAGCAGCCTAATTGTAAGAGTAGAGGAACAGAATGTCACTGGTTTAATACAACCATGGATCCAGGACAGATAGGGAAATGAGGCTATAGAATGGGAAACAAAGCCCAAACAAAAAACAAGAATCAGTGTCATAACACTGGGAAGGAGAGGCTTCAAAATGCAGCTGAAGGGCCGGAAATTTGGCTCACTGGTTTCGCCACTTGCCTCGCAAAGGCAAGGGCCTGAGTTTGATCCTCAGTACAAAAACAAAAATAAGAACCACCCACAACACAGCTGAAGACATGCAGTGAGGTCTGGGGTGTGGGCAGGAGCCCAGCCATGAAAGCAGCAGAGGCGAGGGTACTGGGGAGGGAAGAAGGTGGGAGGGAAGAAGGTAGGTAGGTAGGTAGGTAGGTAGGTAGGTGGGGGTGTGTGTGTGTGTGTGTGTGTGTGTGTGTGTGTGTGTGTGTGTGTGTGTGTGTGTGTCTGTGTGTCTGTCCAGCTGGCCACTGTGCTTAATGAGTATTGTGAATCTCATCTCCCACATACCAGAGAAGAGTTCTCTCAAGGATATGGGGAAGACTTAGGTAAAACTATGTATTTTCCTAGGGCGATACAGATTTGTGAAGAGAGAAAATCATACCAAAATGACAAAGGGTGCTAAGTTTTAGGGAAAGGGAAGAAACAAGAATGCAAGCGTCACATGGGATTATGCTTCAACCTAGAATGTACTTATACTATCACTTAAAAATTAAAATTAAAGAAAAGTAGATTAAAAATAAGTATAATTAAAAATGAACAAAAACCCAAAGGGCTTGACCCTGGACACAGAAGGCAAGACTTAAAGGAAATGCCAGGAAAGACCATGACCCAGAGACACAAAGCAAAAAGTAACAGATCAGCCAGGACCCACAGGGATAATGCCAATGTCCTAATTATATTGATTTTAGTCTCAGAATCTTGTGATGGTCTGGCATCTTAGAAATCTTGCTGGCTGAGGAGAGATTGCCTGCTAAGTACAAGCATGCATCCTATATGCAGGCCCGCTTTCCCTAACCACCTCCTCCCTTCGATCACCCTAAGGCAAAGTACCAAGAACCCAGAGACCACCAGTGACCCAAAGCTTTCTAATGTTATTCAAAGCAGCAAGTCCCAATCTGTTTTCTTTGCCCTGCCTTGCCCTTCTTATGAAATGCCAGGTACTGGCCTCAGCCTCTGCTAGGGCTTCATCATCCCAGGAAGATCCTCAAATCCCTGCAGCATGGTACACTATCCCTTTCAGCAAGCTAAGTGACTGACTGTCCTTTGGCCTCATCATTTGTGATCAGTCACCTTGGTTAAGCCCCACGGGAACAAAGGGGCAGGGATATTCAGAGGAAGAAAAGTTTCTGAGTGAGAATGGAGAAATACTGGCTATAAGTGACAATAGCAAGCTAAGAGTACATTACCTTAACCTACCAAACCTGTTGCAAGAGAAGGGCTGTCTGGGTAGTAGGGAGGCATTGAGTGGGCTGAGAAAGGAAGGGGGCCACAGGGAAGCTTAGGTCTGACAGCTGTAGAGGGCACGGCTGGAAGAATCAACAATAGGTGGCCAGGTAAGAGTAGCTGAGGTAGCACATTACAAGGCTGCACAACAGAATAGAGAGAGGCTGCAGTACAGTGACTGTAGCACTGAGGCAGGAACACTGCCTACCCTGGAAGTGAATGACAGAGGGTAACATACTCACACTTAAGTCCAAACCCACACTACTATGCCACTTTTAAGACAACTTCTGTTCAGTTTTGAAAATAAAAATTGTTTACAAATCTAATCCAACTTCCTCCATTTTGTTGGGGGGGGGTACTGGGGATCCAACTTGGGTCCTTGAACTTGCAAGGCAGGCGCCAGAACCACTGAGCTAAATCCCCAGACAACTTCCTCCATTTCTGAAGAACAAGTAAGAAATACTCTAACTTAATTGCAAAGACATTTGATCATCAACCATTTTTTCCATTTCCAACATTTTTATCTCATGTACTGCAGGGATGCAAGTAGGGGAAGGCCCAACTATGTAATATGCAGTGAGCTACTAGTAACTCTTTAAAACAGGGTGACTTTCAAGGATCTTAATCCAACTACTGAGTAATGAATAGTACAAGTTAAGCCAGATTACTAACCAATTCCAACAGAGGCAGCACATTTAGTCTTGTCTTTGATTTCCACACGGACAGCATTTGCAAATTCATCAGGAGTTAGTTTTGTCTCTGCAAGGATTTCGGTGATATCTACCAGTGCTTCGTCACAACTGACAGCTTCGATGTTATGAGTGTAACTATCAACACAAAGCAAAGGCAATGAGTCACAGCCATGGCTACCATCTGGTAGACACATATGTTGCAAAATAAAAGTCTTCTTATGCTATCTTTCCTTAACATTTCTTCACAAGGATTAAAATACTAAAGAAAACAAGCACTTTAAGTGAACTGACCAAAGTGCCACTGTTTAGCCACCTACTTTTTGACAGCAATGTGTTCTCCATTTCCATATTAACTATTAAAAACAGCAGAAATTATCATTCTGATTTGTCTGTAATAAGAATACCTCTGCCTCTGTAAGCCTTTAAATGGTTGCAAAGTGGTGGATGAATTAAAATTATCAAAATATTTCAGAAAATTCAAACACTGTTTATAAGACCAAAAAAAAAAAAAAAAAAAAAAAAA